>NC_133655.1:22434254-22760879 GCF_009905375.1 Apium graveolens | reverse complement strand
TCAGCCATGAGAGCAAGGTTGACATAATCCACATCTTCATCCTCTTCATCTCCATCAGCTGCCCAGTCCTTTTCTTGAGTAATGAAAGCCCTTTCCTTCTGTTTGAGCAGATCAAAATATTTCTTTTTGTAATCTACTTGTTCAAATTTCTTCTTTTCAGAGGTTGGCTTTCTGCACTCACTTGCAAAGTGTCCACTTATACCACAATTAAAACACTTGAACTTGGATTTGTCCACCATGTTCTTATAGGGTTTAGTGGCTCTAGTGTTTTTCCTGAACTTCATCTTTGCAAATCTCCTGGACAGAAATGCAAGATGCTCATCAATACCATCAGAGTCATCTTGACTGGAGTTGTCTTCATTTTCAGCAACTTGCTCTTTACCCTTGTCTGATTCTGGATTTCTTACACCATCTTTGGAGCTTGATGTAGATCTCACAGTTTCTTTTCTGCATGCTTTCTCATTTTCAGCTACCAATGCAACTGAACCTCCTTTCTTTCTCCCCCTCTCCAATACCTCATCCTGTTCCAACTCTAGTTCATAAGTCTTCAAGATTCCATATAATCTTTCAAGAGTAAAGTCCTTATAATCCTGAGAGTTTCTTAAGGAAACAGTCATGGGTTTCCATTCCTTTGGTAAGGATCTCAAAAATTTAAGATTTGAATCCTTCACCTGGTACACTCTACCATACAGCTTCAGTCCATTCAACAGCTTTTGGAATCTATTGAATGTGTCATTTAAAGATTCATTCTCTTCAAAATGAAAGTACTCATACTGTTGAATGAGAAGCTGCATTTTGTTCTCTTTTACTTGTTCTGTACCTTCACACAGCAGCTGAACTGTGTCCCAAACCTCTTTGGCAGTTGAACAATTTATCACATTATCAAACATATCCTTGTCAAGACCATTAAACAAAATGTTCATAGCCTTCTTATCCTTGTGGACTTCTTCTGTGTCTTCCATTGTCCATTCTGCTCTAGGTTTTGGAATGGATTGACCAACAGCAATTGTGGCCGTAGCAACTGTGGCTACTTTGTGGGGAATGTGAGGACCATTCTCAATGCAGTTTACATAACCTTCATCTTGGGAGAGTAGATGAAGGTGCATTTTCACCTTCCAGTGGTGATAACTGTCTTTGTCAAGAACTGGGATCTTTACTCCAATATCCTTCTTACTCATCTTTGTTAGATTCCAAGATCTTTAAACTCTTTGTGTGTCAAGAGCTTGCTCTGATACCAATTGTTATTCCTAGAGGACTAACAATGAGATTTACAGAAGGGGGGGTTGAATGTAAATCTCAAAACTTTTTCAAGTTTTGAGAAGTTTATTAAAGCAGTGTGTTCTAGATGAACAAGTGTATGAATTGCTTTGAGCTAATGCAGACAGATATATATTCAAACGCAAAATGTAAAGAACACAACACACTTTAAAAACTTTTCTGGTGGATTTGTTGTTCCACCAGAGATGGTATATTAGAAAATCTGTGTTCAACAATGTTGATCACAGCTGCATCCTAGTACAAACTAGATGAATTTTCTCTCAAGATATTTCTTAACAGCTCTGGAAAATCTCTCTCTAATTACTAGCTTCTTCTTGGTTTATATATTACCAAGTGTACAAGTGAAAAACAATATTAAATTACAATAGTAAAATAAGTTCTTCACTTGCTTCTTTTCCTGTTCACTCAAGTACTTTGTTGACTATTGCATCTTTGTACTAAAGAAGAACGGCTGCTTTTTCTGTTGATCCTGAAATTCGGCTACCACATCTCAGGTTTTCTCTGTCAACCCACGTGCCTCTGTTTGTAGGTACAACTACCACTTATCAACGGCTAATTAGCAGAACATCCGTTGAAGCTTTCATCCGTTGATGACTTCATCCGTTGAAGGATGTTATCCGTTGAAGCTTTCATCCGTTGATGCTCTCATCCGTTGAAGGATGTTATCCGTTGAAGCTTTAGAGACATCCGTTGAAGCTTAGCTTCTCATCCGTTGAAGGTCTTTAAGTCATCCGTTGATACCACTTCATTTATACAAAATTACAAGGCATGAAATATTTACAATTGGCCTTCCTATCTGCATATCATCTAGTAGTCAACATGACTCATAGTTTCTCTCAACTTCTAAGAATTACAATTTTAAATATAGAGACTGAAATATGCTACAATACTAGACTTATTTCTAAGTAAAGCTACACCATCAACGGATAGCCAAAGTGGTCTTATCCGTTGAGGCTACAGACACTAAATTTCTACTTAAGTGTTTTGTTAAACATATCATCAAACTAATGCACATATATTCCTAACAATATATATATATATATATATATATATCCACATATACATCTTCCTTTATACATTTCCTGAAAACCTCTGTCATGTAAAGTATGAACAGAATTGCAATATCCAATAAGTTTGGAAAGGAAAAGAATTTTTGGCATAAACCAGATATCTTGCTGATCAGGCAAAGATACCAATAAGTAACCTTTTCTACTAGTAGATGGATGAATCCCCCACCGGTCATCACCCTGGCCTCATAAGGACCTTGTGCTGGACCGCCACCCGGCCTCTTACGCGTTGATGGACTGCCACCCAGCCACTTACACAATAATAGACCGTACCCCGGCCTGTCGCTTATGCCGACTCAATTAGATGGGCTTACTTCCCGAACATTGGGCAAGTAATCAATTCATTTACCAAAACTGCAACCTCGTTGCGAATATAAAATACACCACAGAGCCGGATTCCCCAGGTTTTGAGCGAGTATTTAAATCCCCTTAAAAAGGAAGATCTTAAATATAAAAATGAGTTTTGGGATCCGCTCTGACTTTAAAAATCATTTTGAAGACTCGAAAACACTTTATAGAGTGTTTGGAGTAAAGCTGATTTAATGAAGTAAATCAGTCCCCAGAATATTTAGAAAATGACTGAATATTATTATTTAAATAATATTCCCATAAAGAATAATCTTTATAAAAATAATTGAAGTAGAAGTATTAAAACTTATACTTGAAACGAGTATTAAATAACCAAAGATATACTTATATGAAAGTATTATCTTTATTTGAATAATCGAAAATAAGTTTGATTATTGACACCTTATTCTTTAATAAAATAAAGAATATACCTCAGCAAATAATCGGAGTCATAGATCCTCAAATGAATATTCAAATAATATTCATTAAATAATATAAACTGAGTCATAAGCCCTCGAATGAATATTCAAATAATATTCATATAAATAAATAAAAGGAGTCATAAGTCCCCGAATGAATATTCAAAATAATATTCATTAATAAAATAAAGTTAAAGTTATCGAATAAACCTTATTCGATTAATAGTTTTAAAAACTATGACCATATATATATATATAAGTATATATATATATATATATATTTATATCCATATATACAAAATCTACTCGGGATCCTCGACTCCCGGTTTTAGAAAATATTTTCACCTTTGGGTCCCTATACTAAGGGTATATGCAAATTACCGCTATCCTCTAGCATAGGTATTATCAACTGAATCAACAGATATATAAGGAAAGAATACGAAACAGGCATGCATATATATATACCATAGCAGCATGCTTCAATATATTGCAACATTTGCTAATTAACCAACATGCATCTATCGCAAGATAATGCAAATACATATTTACATCACAACAACAGTTATAACTGGTAGAAAACTTGCCTGAGCGACTTGGGGTGATAAAAGGCTCGGGACGAGTCTGGTAACCTATAAACAACAAGTAAGTTGGAATTAAACCAAAATCACTTGTAAATCTATACTTTAACTAACTTAGACTCTAACGCTTGTTTTGCGCTCACTGATTCGCTTAAGCCACTCGGGTACCCTCGGCTCCACCATTTTTAATAATTTAACCTTTACGAGTTTTAAAGCGATTCCTTCGCGAGTGTCTTACCAACTGCCTAACACACTTACCATAAATGTTTCATACTTCAATTAGTCCTTTAAGGTCTTTAACCTATGTTTCAAAGTAAGGCGAGGGGAAAAGTTTCGTTCGCGAAACGCCGTTACTTGAAACGGTCGTTTCTCCTAAACCGTGCATCGGAATCGAACGAACTACATATCAAAACGAAGCTCGTAACATGAGCTATCTAAACATGGCAATGGTCACAATCTAGCAGGGGGTTCTCGGGTCCTAATGTTATGAACAAAAGCAGTCTAAAGTAAATCGGACATTACGACGGCTATGTTTACGCGATTTCCCAATTTTAAACCAATTCAAAACAACCACAATTCAACCACATATCATTCATACAACCAACATCCATCCATACCATACTACAACAGCCCCAACAATTCAATATTTCCAATTCATACTTATTTCTTAATTATGAACTAAGAGTTTACTTAAGTTCATTAACTAATAACCAAGATTTCCAACTCCAAAAATATCACAAAATCAACCAATCTCTAAACACACAATAATCATGCCTCTCACCAACTAAACTACTCATAACAAGCTCTAAACATGATTACACACCCATTACACTAACCCATCATCTAAATATTAGGAAATCTAAACAACAAAACTTAAAACTAAGACCATGAAGAGTTATACCTTCCTTGAAGCTTTTAATCCATGAAAGGTCCTTGGAATGCCCATGGAAGCCTTAATCTAACCTCCTACAAGCTTGTTCTTTCAAAGAAATCAAGAACACAAAAATTAATTTCAAGAAAGTACTATTCACCATCTTCTTGAATGATTTATAGGAAATGCTAGGAAAGGATTTTGAAGCTAAGATTTCTAGGAAGTATGTAACTTAACTAGGAGAAGCTAGGATAATTACCTTGTAAAATGGCAAGTGGAGGAGCTTGGACTTCCCAATTCTTAAGAAAGAAGCCGAGAGCTTCATGAAGAAATGGAAGGTTTGGTGTTTTGTGATTTGTTTTGCTTGGTTGGTTGCTTTTTGTCTTGTTTTTTGGTTAATTCCCTTTATAGCCTTGACTTTGTGTGGTTAATATTCCACCACATTTCCTTCCCTCTTATGTCATGCTTGCATCATCCTCATGATGTCATCCTCCCCTCCTTGTCCTCTTCTCATTGGTTGGGTGACATCATCCTCTCTAATCCCTTTGATTAACTTCCTAATTGTTTGCCTAATGACCGCTGATCTGTTATACGGTTCGCTTAACTTTCGTTTTCGTTTATCGTTTGAGGGATCATACCCGGGATCTTATTACTTAGGTTCCCTTAACCTTTCTCAATACATTATATTCCTTTTTATGATCCTCTCTTATAATCCTTTAATTTAAACCCTTTTTATTCTGTTACCTTTTTCTCAATTCTTTCCGTATCTAGTGGATTTCCGGGAAAAATCAAAGTGTTCGGAAATTGGATTCTGACGATCTTTACATACACTTATATACCACATAGAGTACTAATAATATCCCAGAAGATCAATAACAGAACCCCTACATAGTGTGGCATGAAAAGTTTTCTCATTCAGCAAAAACACTATTCATAAGGGTTTCAAAAAAATTTCCCAAAAATTGGGGTTATTACACTATACCTTTTCTTTGAGATAATCTAGAAACTATCCATTCAAGTATTCACCACCTCGATCTGATCGAAGAGTTATAATACTGTGTTTGGTTTGTTTCTCCACTTCATGTTTATATTCTTTGAACTTTTCAAAGGCTTCAGACTTGTGTTTCATCAAATACACATATCTGAATCTAGATCTATCATCTATGAAAGTAATGAAGTAAGAAAATCCACCCATGGCTTGCGTAGACATTGGTCCACATACATCTGTGTGTACCAATCCTAGCAAATCTGCAGCCCTCTCTCCATGTCCACTAAATGGAGATTTGGTCATTTTACGTAATAGACAAGACTCGCATGTAGGATATGATTCAAAATCAAAGGGGTCAAGTAACCCTTCCTTATGCAATGTCCGCGGTCTATTTTCACTAATATGACCTAGCCTACAGTGCCATAAATAGGTCAGATTTTCATCATCTCGTTTTTTTTTATTAGTTTGTTCAATCTGAAGTAAATCACGCTCTACGTCACATACATACAGACCATTATTTATAATACCACGTCCATAAAGAACATTATCTCTAAGGATAGAACATTCATTATTCTTAATAATAAATGAAAAACCATCCAAATCCAACATAGGGATAGAAACAATATTCCTCACAATAGAGGGAACGTAATAACAATTATTCAGAATAATATTCTTGCCCGTAGGCATATGTAAACTAAATGATCCTACAAATATGGCCGCAACCCTTGCTCCATTGCCCATACGTAGAATCACCTCATCTTTTTCAAAAGTCCTACTTCCCTTTAGTCCTTGCAACAAATTGCAAATATGATAACCACAGGTGGTATCTAATACCCAAGTAGAAATTTGACCTAGTGACATATTAACTTCGATCATGAACATGCCTGAATCAGAAGCGGTAGTCTTACTGCCCTTCTTCTTCTTCAATTCTGCAAGGTAAACCTTGCAGTTCCTCTTCCAGTGCCCCAACTTGTTACAGTGAAAACAAACAGCTAAATTAGGACCAGTCAACTAGTGAGCATCTAGTATGCTTCGGAGTGATAGTGCAGAAGACATGACGAATATAGTAAATCTGTAAATGATAAACACATAACAACACTTAGCAAATATTCAATTTCATTTCAAAACACTATATGAATCGGGTCTTTATTCATAAGTGTCTCCCACTAGTTTATCTTATTTATTCAACCCCCTAAGTGAAAATTATGCATTCATAATGCTAGTGGGAATAGGGATCCTACATTCCATCACACAACCTCGGCTGTGGCACGAAACGTCATGTGATGTTCAATAGGCAGACAACTCTTGTCAATTACATCTTATGTTATTCCCTAATATAACTTTAGCCTCTTGAATAATTGAGTCACGGCTGTGGCACGACAAATTCAATATTCTAAGTCAAGTCTAACCCAACATTTCGTACAATTGAATCAGTCTCCAACGGCCCACGGCTGTGGCACGTACCGGCCTTTAGATTCTAATTCAATGTACAAATCTCTATGTAATAGACAAGTATTTCTTTTTTCGAAATCAAAACCCTCGGCTGTAGCACGAAACGACAATAATTTAAAAATAATAACCACTTTCTACCATGTTGGAAGGCTATGACCGACACAAGCCCGTTGTGTCATTGGCCAATTACTACTTGATATTATTTAATTTTAGAGGGATTATATTACGTTACAATCATAAACATATTATAAAGAGATTCTTCCTTTTAAATTAAATATTTCAAATCAATAATCGATAATCAGATGATTTCCAGATCGGGTGGAGTATTGTCAAGAGGCGTCACTTAATAACCCTTTCTTACAGATAGAAATCTGTTATTGACAGAATCATCCTTTCTCTCAATATTGAAAATTCATATTCAATAACATGTTTCATAAACACAATAATCTCATGATCGTATTCATAATATTTATTGTTAAGGCAAGAAACGATTCCTATTCTAGATTTTCTAGAGCACGCCTTATATTGATTTAAGTTCACCTAAATCTATCATCGCATGGTAAACATAGGCATATATCTCATATATAAAATTAAATAAACAAGTAAATATAAAGTGCAATAAAGTAAATGTGTTTGGTTATGGCCCCATCCTATGTGATCTTTATCAAGCTCATGATAAAGATCAAGGTCAATCTAATATGGTGATGGAAATAAATACAACTACTTATTACATAATTCTTCTTGTATGCCTCGTATTCTTCTTTGTATCACCTCCATTGGATAGCCTTCTTGAGTCTTCAATTACATTACATGATTGAAATTAAAACTAATCTAATGAACTTACAAGAATAACTCGAGTTACATTCGAGATTTATGATTACAAAGATTGACGACATGCAAGTCGTATTTAAAACCAAAACCAAAACCATTACACTAAGGTCGAAAGGCCATAACCATCCACCATGCTCATACAACACATAAAAGCATGTTAAAACACATAATCTGATCTTAACATATCATATTATCCATGATCTACTCATAAAAGAAAATATGACAAAAATCAGAAAAATCATAATCAAATCAGAAAAACAAGAATCACTGTTTACGGGCAGTAAACGACGTCAAACGCCTTACAGATGAGTCGTTGCTAGCTATAGCTATCAGTTTTGTTCAGACGCTCGTTTACCTATGGAATAGGGTATTCGTTTGCGTAAATCGGACACCAGACCCAGATTTCAGCAAATCTGCAGCAGCCAATTCAGAATCCATATCTAATATGATTCTCATAATTAGTTTAAACATAAATCATGTATATATCAGTATATATACAGATTATATAATCATCTTATAATTATACAACTCACATGAATATCATATATTCAAAACCATACATATATAAGCATATTATATCAACATCAAATCATGGCGAATCACGTACATGCTCATATATCGAAAACAGTTAAACACATAAACGAATTAAAAACTTTTCGCAAGTAGCTCTGATGCCATTGAAGGGTTTTTAGCACATAAACGCAGCAAAAACGTAAATTTAAATCTTAAAAAACTGAAACCCTCCGCAGGATCCATGCGAAAAATAATATTTAATTCGTAGTTCAGTATGTTTACCTTAAGAAACTTTACGTTAATGGAAAGATGGAGGTCTTTAATGGCGATCCAAAAACAATGAACGGAGATCCTTAGCAGCTGCTCCTTAAGTGTGAAGCACTCTACCGGTATCCACCAAAAAAATGATGTAATGAAGGAGGAGGAGATGGAGAGAATTAGTGTTTTGTAAATCTTTTTGGTTGAGGCAAAAATAGGGTTTATAATAGTATATTTATAGACAAAATTTTTAGCTGCAAATTTTCCCATAAAATATTGTTATTATTAACCCTTTATTATTCTCACTAATAATTAAAACACTTTTTAATTATTAATCATTTTTCTAAACTCTTTAGAAATAATTCTCTCACTTGATTTAATTTCCAAAAATTAAATTCTTAATTAATAACATTAAGAACCTGTTCTTAATTAATTTTTAATCAATTAAATCTCATTTAATCAATTATTAAATTTGCTAATTAATTATTTATTTTATAAATAAATAATTACCAGCCATTATTAATTAATTCCTCCACCATTAAATCATTTTCTTTTATGACGTGATCCTGTAGGTTCAATATTAAGCCGGTAGTAGAAATAAATAATAATAAAACTATTTTATCATTATTTATATAAATTCTCTAATTCATTAAATATGATTAATTAATTAATCATATTTATTCTACATCGTGAGGGATACTTCTCAGCATATCGTGACTATCCGGATAATACAAATTCACCGCTTAGAATACCAAGAACCTATTCATTGAGTAGTTACCGTACAATTAATTCCTTCTACCCTGCAATGTCATGATTAAATACAAGACATGGAACTTGTGTCAAGCCTATCTTATTTAATCACTTGCTTTCCCATTCACTATGCTTAGTTCTATTTAATGTAAATTAGAAAGTCTTTTCTAATTTCATTCACTCTGGCCAGAGATTCCTGAACTAACATAAGTGGATCAGCATTGAACATTATCTTCCTACGCTGGAAGGGGTAGATCCTTTATTGATCATACACTATCTTCGTGTACAAATTCCTATACCCAGTAGAGCCCTTATAATTTCCCCTTGAGACTAAGAACTAAACCAAAGCATAGTTCAGTGTACACAAGATGACTATGATGACATCAAGTCTAAGGATACTTGTACAACTATCATTATGTGAACAACTGCTGACACGTGAGTGAACTCCATCAGTTGTTCAGCTGTGTGAGTCATGTTCAGTGAACTTATTCTATAATAAGCACCTACATACTAGCTATAGTGTCACCACACAAAAGTCTTTGAGAACAGACATCCTTCATAATGAAGCAAACATAGTATGTACCGATCTTTGCGGATCATTAATTACCAGTTAGTAATCCTACGACCAGGAACTATTTAAGTTTAGAGTTATCATCTTTTAGGTCTCATTATTATGATCTCATCACGATCCATAAAAAGCTTTACTCTAAACTGTGGTATATCTTATTTAAATATTTAAATAGATAGAGCCCGCAGATTACATAAAAGTTATTCCTAAATCCTCATACATGATTAGACTTAGGACATATCTCTTTCAGAAATACCATGACATGGAGGGCACCTGGGCGCGCCCTCTTCGAACCATGAGGTCGCACATCTCAACATTGGGAACCAAAGGATCCCAAGAATGGTGCTTACACCAAAATTAATTTCCTTGGGTGTGGGCGCGCCCTTGCATCCATACATTAAGAAAATTTTGAAATGGTACGACGTGGCTCCAGTCCAACTATCACCAAACTCATACAAGCTAGCATGGGCTCTGTACATTATGTACCATAACCTGAGATTGGGCGCGCCCTCGATGAAAGAATTTAGCTTCTTCTACAGCATCAGGAAATCAATTCCCGTGTACCACTTCTTGGTTGTCAATAAATGGTTGAACAACAAAAGATTTAATGAAGGTAAGATCAGCCATGAACGAGACTGGAAGGAGCCATTTTTCTACATTTATGATGTCAAAAGGACGCGCGTTCGCTTCAACTTGGAACCAAGTAAGCTCAATGTCTTGGACGCGTCCTCTGAATCAGGGCTTGTCTTCCGTTTTATAACCTTCTCTCTTTTCTTTTTGTAACATATTCTCCCTTCTCTAGACAAAATGACTCAGAAAGAGCTAACATGAAGGAAGAAAAAGAGAGCAGTGAAGGTATTGCAGTATGCTGAGAACCATTTCAACCTCAAGGACATGATTACTGAGGAGAATTTGAAGAAAATAGGAGCTTTGTCCTCACGAGTGGGTTCTCTCTGCAAATTTTGAGATTTCCATAATGGGAAACCCATTCTCACCGCTTCCGAAAAATCCAAATGGCTCCAAGCCACATAAATTATTCAGCCAGACATTAACAAAAAGGTGGACTTAGAGCACGGTAAGGAATTCTTATACATAAGACGCGTCATGGCTCTAGGACGCGTCACTTTATGCTCACCTTTTTCCTTTAATTTTAGCCTGACTTATAAACGTTACTTTACATCCGCGCTGTCATCTTGGGCGCGCCCTACCCCCGGGCGCGTCTTTTTGTAAAATTCTGTGACTACTATTATTATGTTACTTATGCCTTTCATTATATCCAAAACGCGTCTTAGGTAAGACGCGTCACTTCTCTAGGACGCGTTATACTTGCACATATATTTATACATCTTTGCATTCGTTTTACTTGACCCCTTTCCCAACACTTACACGTCTTTATCTGTCATGCATGTAGAATTTTATATCATAATATGGGCACGTCTTGTATTCAGGACGCGTCTTCTTGTACTTAACTAATACTTTTTCATGTTTATATCACAGATATGGCCTCTCTTCCCAAAGGATTCGCAATTGGGGCCTCCAAAAAGCTAAGGGCCAGGAAACAGGCCCCTGCAAAGGTTAATCCGAAGGCAAAAAACCCCACTCCTGTTGCAACTCCTTCTCCTCCACCAAAGGTAATTGACACTACTGTGTTAGACATCCCCGAGAAGGTGGAGGACGCGCCCTCCAAACGTCAAAAAGTAGTGCCAGACGATCAGTCCTTCGTGCTTCGATACCTGGGCGCGTCCTCAGCTGGAGATTTCACCGAGGATGAAGTCAGAGGTTGGACCTTCATGACAGAGCAGCAGACAGAAGAGGCTATGGTTAGGGCTACAGCTGAGCTTCACTTGCATGCCAGGCAGAGTGCTAATATGTTTGCAAGGTTCAGGGCGCGTTTTGCTGCCACTGATACTGCTAAAAGCCAAGCCGAAGACAAGGTAAAATCTTTGGAAAATTATATCAATTTGCTTGCCCAAGAAAAAGATGTTGAGATCAAACGCCTGGAGGGGGAGAATGCACGTCTTGAGGCAGAAAAGGATGTGTTAGAAGGTAATGTTTCCTCTTTGGAGAAAACGATGGACAGCGTTATCGTACTGAATTCCGCCATGCAGCTGGAGCTTGACACTCTGAACGATGACATGCTGCATGGATGGACAGAGGAGAAAAAGTTAGTTTACCAGCATGACTTTCAGGCTGGGTTTGAAGAGTGGTGCTCTGGGTTTATTGCAAATGACCCATATTATACCTTTTCAAAGTTTGATGCAGACACCCAGATATGGGTCAAGGATTTCAGGGTCAGGGCCGCAGATTCTATTAAAAGCAAGAGAATTTTTATGGGCTTAGAGGAAGAGGACACGTCCCCTACTCCTAATCCACTTCAAACTCAACCTCCTCCTGCAGGCGACCAAGACAAGCCACATGACGCGCCTCCTGCTTAGGACGCGTCCTATATTTATTCATGAAGTTATATTTTGAACTAGTTTAGGGTGCGGACCCCTTGAAGCCTTGCAAGTTGTAATGATTATTTTTAAACTTCATTCGCTTGCACTTTTATGAAGTTTCTATGTCTTAACCATGCAGATTTTTACTTAAGTATTCTATTCTGTCATTTATATGGGCACGTCCTGTGTTGCGGACGCGTCAACCATGACCTATTGTTATTTTTTCTACTATCACAGGTCAAGCAAATGTCCGTTGTGGGCGAGTCCTCTCTAGTTGAACGCGTCTTTGTTTGTTTTGGAAAATACATGAGCATGAACCATGTTGTACCTGTGTATTTAGTCAAGGCACAAAGTACAATGGGGCGTGTCCTAATTTTTTGATGCGCCTCCCCAAAAATACTTCATCCTTCAGGCAGGACGCGTCCTTAGCAAGGACTTGTCTTCCTTTTTTAGTTATGTTTTGTCAAAATTAAAAGAGCATCAACCAAGATAACTTGGGCGCGTCCTTGGAAATAGTACACGTCTTAGTTCCATTTTTACTTGAGTTTTATTGTTCCGTTTGACAGCCACTACTTCAACTAACATCTGTGTAGAACTATCACTCAGGGCGCGCCCTATGGCTAGGGCGCGTCATGCAACCAAGCAAACCAAGCAAATAACTTTTGGAAAATTTTATAAATTTTTATTTATAATGTGCTCTGGTGTCAAAAGTATACCAGTCCCACGGCTACTATGCTCTGTGGGGAAATTATTTCGAAAAAATGACCCTTCAACTAGTTCTAAGGTAAGTAGTACATGCACTACCCCCTAGGCTAGGGGGAATTTATTTAATTCTAGCCTATAATCCGGGCATAGCCCTAAATATATAATAAAGGAGGTACGTAAGGGGCCAAAGTCGCGCCTTACTGGTAATACTTTCGGAGATGTTCCGCGTTCCACGCTCGCGGAACCAGCTTCCCTTCCATGTCTTCAAGGTGATAAGTTCCTTTCCACAAGATGGCCTTTATTTTGTATGGTCCTTCCCAATTAGCTCCAAACACTCCATGTTGGGCGTTCTTCATATTGGGCATCACTTTCTTAAGTACCAAATCTCCCACCTTCAGCAATTGTCCCTTTACCTTCTTGTTATAATACCTTGCGGCACGTTGCTGATACGCTGCGAGCCTTAGCTGAGAATTTTCCCTTGTTTCCTCCAAGAGATCCAAATGAAGCCTTTGATTAAACTCGGCATCTTCCTCTGTGTACCGGTCTCTGCGAAGGGATCCTGAACCAACTTCCACGAGGACCATAGCTTCATAGCCGTAAGTCAGCATGAATGGAGTTTCTCTCGTAGTAGATCGTGGTGTAGTGTTGTATGACCACATCACCTTCGGGAGTTCTTCAGGCCAATTTCCTTTGCGTTCTTCCAGTTTGGTTTTGAGGGTATGCTTTATTATTTTATTAACAACTTCCGTCTGCCCATTGCTTTGAGGATGATAGACCGCTGCAAACTCCTTCTTACTTTTCAACTCCTCACATAGTTGTCGCAACTCCTTGCTGTCAAATTGCTTTCCGTTGTCAGAGACAAGCTTGTAAGGGATTCCAAACCTGCACACGATGGAGTTGAAAAAAAAAATCTCTGATTTTCTTTGCGGTGATAGTAGCCAATGGCATAGATTCCGCCAATTTAGTAAAGTAATCGACCGCAACCACTGCATACTTGACGTCTCCTTTAGCTTTAGGTAATTCTCCGATAAGATCGATTTCCCACATGGCAAACAGCCATGGGCTTACCATAGATGTCAAGAGCGTCGCCGGCATAGACGAGTAGTTTGCAAAGCGCTAGCAGTGATCGCATGCCCTGACAAAATTTTTAGCATCCTCTTTCATAGTAGGCCAATAATACCCTTGGCGCAAAACTTTCATCGCCAACGAGCTACCCCCCGAGTGATTGCCACAGATTCCCTCATGTACTTCCCTTAAGATGTAATTTCCTTCTTCTTCGTCAATACATCTAAGCAGCGGTTGATTGAAACCTCTCTTGTATAGAACTTCGTCATATATCACATACCTTGCAGCCTGATAGCGGAGTCGACGAGCCTTAAACTTATCCTCAGGGAGTGTTCCCTCGCGAACGTAGGCCAAAATGGGCGTCATCCATGTTTCCTTGGGAGCCTCATCCACTTGCATAATTTCTATCTCCGGGATACTAGGAATCTCCTGGATTTCAAGGGGGATGGATCCTAACAACACAGCCTCTTGTTGCGACCCCATTTTTTCTAGAGCATCCGCGTTACTGTTCTTCTCCCGCGAAACACATTCCAACCTAACTTCTTTGAACATTCCAATCAGGCACTGTGTGTATCTCAAGTATAATTCTGTTCGCGGGCCTCGCGCTTGAAATCCCCCGTTCACCTGATTCACCACCAGCTCTGAGTCACTTCTTGCAATTAGGTTTCGCACCCCCATTTCCAAAGCGATCTTCAGGCCATTAATCAACGCTTCATACTCTGCATCATTATTCGTTGCATAAAACTTGAAATGAATTGCGCTCATCAGATGATGGCCTTCGGGAGACACAAGTACTATACCCGCACCTGCTCCTCCATTGTTAACTACCCCATCCACATGTAAAGTCCACCAGGGATGTGGAAACTCCTCCACAGACTCCTCCATATGAGTAGGATGCAGTGTCACTAAAGCTTTGTCATCAACTTCAGAATCAAATTCCAACAAGAAATCAGCTAAGGCTTGCCCTTTAATCGCTGTCCGGGGCACATATTCCAAATTAAACTGTCCCAACTCCACAACCCACTTTAGCATTCTTCCTGATGACTCTGGTTTATGAAGGACCTGTCGTAGCGGGTATGCCGTACGGACTTCAATTCTATGGGCTTGGAAATACGGCCGCAATTTTCTTGATGCAAGAATTAGGGCATAAACCAACTTCTCCATGCTTATGTAGCGAGTTTCAGCGTCATGCAATCGCTTGCTCACATAGTACACTGGTGACTGCTACCCATCTTCCTCTCTTACCAGAACTGCGCTGATTGAATATTCAGACACCGCGAGGTACAGTACTAAAGATTCTCCATCTAACGGTTTTGACAGCATAGGAGGGTTTCCCAGTTGCTCCTTGATTCTTTTGAAAGCCTCTTCGCATTCTGATGTCCTTACAAAGTCTTTCCCCGCTAACTTAATCGCCTTGAAAAACTCCTTGCATCTATCGGACGACTTGGAAACAAATCGATTTAACGCGGCAATTCTCCCAGTCAGACTCTGCACCTGTTTCACATTGGTGGGTGACTTCATATCCAACAATGCCTTAATATTTTGCAGGATTGGCCTCAATTCCCCTATGGTTGACGATGAACCCGAGAAACTTGCCCGACTCCGCCGAACACACACTTTTGTGGGTTTAATTTCATGCGAAACCTCCTTAGAATGTTAAATATTTCCATCAGGTGCTTGATGTGATCATCCGCCACCTTGGACTTTACCAGCATATCGTCCACATACACTTTCATGGTTTTTCCGATTTGGTTCTTGAACATCATGTTTACCAACCACTGGTAGGTTGCGCCATCGTTAATCAAACCAAACGGCATTCCTATGTAACAGTATAACCCCCTGTCAGTAATGAAGGATGTATGCTCTTGATCAAGGCCATACATCGGAATTTGATTATAACCGGAGTATGCATCCATAAAACTCAGTAATGCATGCCCCGCTGTCGCGCCAACCAACTAATCAATTCTTGGAAGCGGGAAGCTATCCTTTGGACAGGCCTTATTGAGATCTGTGAAATCCACACATGTCCTCCACTTCCCGTTCGGCTTTTTCACAAGCACTGGATTTACAAGCCATTCGGGGTAGAACGATTCTTTGATTAGTCCCACCTCCAACAACCGGTCTACTTCTTCTTTTAATGCTATCGCCCTTTCCCCACTCATCGGGCGGTGTTTTTGCCGTATGCCAGTACAATTCGGGAAGATATTCAACCGATGACACATTACTTCTGGGTCGATTCCTACCATGTCTGAATGACTCCATGCGAAGACATCAAGATTTGCAATTAAGAAGCGGGTAAGATTTCCCCTCGTTTCATCATCTAACTGGGATCCCACCTTCAAAACCTTGTTCGGGTCATCTTTGTCAACCAGAATAGATATTGTGTCTTCGGCCGGACCCGTCTTTTCGGCGGGCATGGGGATCCTGGGATCCAAATCGAAATTAAAGTCTCGAGGGTCCTCGACTTCCACTTTTGCGTTTGAGGGCGCGTCCCCATAAGCGGGAGTATCCACCTCAAGACATGGCATATTTTTGTGCAACGCAGATGAAGAGGGCGCGTCCTCATTTTGAGGAGCATCAACCTTAATTTCATTTTTATTTTTCAAGGGCGCGTCCTTCTTTTGAGGAGCATCCGCCTTGAAGTTATTTCCGAGACCTTGCAAAATCTCACTTCTTCCTTCCAATTTTTCCCAGTTAACCTCCTTCTGTATGATCTCCTCTGCATGGTTCACCACCACTTCTTCCACGCTACGGATCTTCGAAACATTCCCCAGCGTCCAAACAGAGTTCCCAGTGATATAAGTTTCTTCCTCTTCGGGGCCTTCTACGAAATAGTGGGCATGAACCTCTCCGCTTGGTTTTATATGAATATCCTCTACATCCTCAAATGGAAGACCTTTTCCTTCGTAACTTCTCTTGCGGAATTCTTTAACAGCCTTATGATAGCAGTCGCGTGACTCATATTGTGACCCTCTCAGACTGCCCACTCCGTTTGGTATTGGGAACTTTATCATCAAGTGATGTATCGAGGTTATCACCCTGAACGCTCGCAACCAAGGTCTGCCGACCAACACGTTGTGTGCGGAATCCTGATCCAGCACTTTGAAGTCTATCATTTGAGTGACTGACAAAGCTCCTTCCCCGAGGGTGACGGGAAGCCTGACCGAACCCATAACTCTCACTGCTTCCCAGTAAAGCCATAGACATGCGCATCTTCAAAATACATGTCGATATCCGGGAAACCTAGCTTTTTGTAAGTGCTGTAGTACAAGATGTTCGTAGAACTCCCATTGTCCAAGAAGACTCGATGTACATTCATTGCCCCAATAAGCATGGTAATCACCAGGACATCGTTGTGGGGATGATGCACCCACCTTGATTCTTTTTCCTTGAACGTAATATCAGCGTACTCTCCCTTAAAGACCTTCGGAGGTCTGTCTTCCAGGCTGTGAATGTTGGTGAGCGGCGAATGTCGCGCTTCTCTCGCGTTTCTTTCCAGTGCTCGATTACTATCACCAACAAAAGGGTGTCCTCCAAAAATTGCCCTGATGCTGCCAGCCCTCTGAAACTTAACTTCTGTTGTTTTTTCAACATCTTCCGCCCGCGGGGGCTGTCTTTCATCCTTACCCTTGTCATCGATTCCCCTGCGTCGCTTCACCTTGTCAATCCATTCTCTTAGGTATCCAGCCTTGATCAATTCCTCAATTTCATCTCTCAGGTGACGACACTCATGGGTGTCATGGCCGGTAGACTCATGGTAGTCACAATACTTCTTTTTGTCTCTGCTCTACCATGAAGTTAGATGGTCGGGCTTCTTGAAGATTTCTCTATCCTTATTTACCTCAAAGATATGATCAATGGATGCCGCCAGCGGCGTATAATTGCTGACCCTCCTCTCGTAGTTCGATGGCGGGCTCCATTCTCTCCGCGTGTTCACGGTGTTCACTCTATTGGGGCTTCTGGCATTCCGCCGATAATCTGGGCTCAAGGATCTATCCCTTCTCTTGGATCGCCCCTTGGAGTTATGTGTGTTGTCATTCTTTTTTGTTTTTGCAAGCGACTGTTCAATTGCTTTGAATGATTCCGCCTGCGCAAGCACATCAGCTAGTGACACAGGGTCTTTCCCTTGCAGGTGGTTCCAGAAATCTGTTCCCACACGCAATCCAGCTATAAGAAGTATTTTCAGCGTCTCATCAGTTGCACCCCTCACCAAAGTGGATTCTGCATTAAACCTCTTGAAGTATGAAGTCTAACTTTCTCCTTCCTTCTGTTTCACATTAGCCAGTATGAAGTCAAACTTTTTACTTTCTTCAGATCTGCTGTCACTTCCATCATAAGAACTTCCATCACGATTATAAGACATCTTTTCCTCCTAAGATTACGACCTTAATTAGCACCCCTCCTTCTAGCGCCAATTTGTTGACGGAGGAATCTGGTATCAACAAAGATTGAGGTTTTTTGCCGGAACTAAGATATGTGACGGTGGTTCTTTGCCGGAAAATCAAGCGGCGTATGGTGGTTTGTGGTTGTTTTAGGCTGAGATTGATCAGAGTAAGTGGTGGCTCTCTTATTAGCTCTCAACTTCTTACCCTCTCAATGTGCCTACGTACCCTTTATATAGGGATAAAGCCTAACGTAGTTCTCGTGGAACAAGAAATCTAATGGGCTTAGACTTCTTATTCCTTGGCCAAGTAGAAGCCCATCCAAAGTCCGTCTTCCGCTAGCTTTAGGAATGTCCAACTATGAGGCCCAACCGCGAAGGCCCAAGGCTTGTCCATAATAGCAGGACTTCACGGATAATGCATCTCCCTGCGCAAAGATAACACTCCGCCACAACTATTTCCCTTGATATACGGACGCAGGTATAGCCACGGTTCACCCCAAGTGCCGAACGCATCCCTGTCCCCCGAATGAGGATAACCCACCAGATAACATGACAGGTGATCCCAAGCTCTTGGGTGCAAAGTGCAGGATAACTCCAAAGTTCTCCAACGAGGACACCCGTTAAATGCAAGAACAGAGTTCCCGAAGCACAAACCAAAGTTAACCCCACATCCCCAACGAGGACACCCGTTGAATACAGGAGGAGGCCTTCAATCATCAGGCATACCCCTGGAGGCCTTCAAGCTTTTCACGGACATCCCCCTCCTTGAGACGTCTAAGAGTACCTGCAACAAATACATTAGTAAAATTAACCTCCATTACTCCTCTCCATGCAAGCTTTGCCCTGAAGTCACCATTGAGAACACATAGACCAACCACATGACGCGTCCTAACACATTGGGCGCGCCCTCACCCTCATGAGACTTGCACCGTCTCCTCAAAAACCATCATGCACATCATTCCACTTCCTATGGCGCGTCATGGTAAATGTAGGCGCGTCCTACAGCGTCCATCGCCACAAGATCTCATGTGCCAAACACTTTCATAATCATTGACGCGTCCACATAGCTTAGGCGCGTCCTTACTTGACCATGCACTCTCCACGCTCCGTAACACATCCCTTCTCAAGCAGGCGCGTCATCTGTGTCTGGACGCGTCCTAGCCCTCTACAATGTAATACCGAGTTTGACTGTAATTAGCCCGCGTTTGACCCGAGTTAATCCAATGCCAAATTTTGGGTATAACATATAAGATTAAAATCGACCCTACATCTCGACCGTGTACTTCGTGTTGTGTAATTTCGTATCGTGTACTAAAAAATCAAATACAAACGCTAAATTTTTGTATCGTTTTGTGTCATGTATGTCGTGTCGTGTCCAAAATATCCGGTATATATACACCTTTTATATTGGTAGTCTGCAAAAACGATTGGGCTGCGTGTGATTGATTATGGGGTCTAAGGCCCAATATTTTTTAGTCTAGAAACAGAAGGTGAGTTATATAGGGCCTTTAAGATATTTATAAAAATTATCTCAGATAAATTAAAATGGATAAGCCCCCTACATGTATAATATAAGTACCGAGTAATTTATTATTTATAAATTATTTACGTATTTGAATATTTTTGAACTATAGGACTACATTTGACCTAAATCCCATAGAACTACAAAATGCTGCGTCTCAAATACAAACGAGAAGTTCAGAAAATTGTGTAGTAAAATCTCGATAAATAAATATAAATGAATACAGTCCAGAACTGAAAATTTTATTTATTTAATAAGATTACACATGCATTAAATTTAAAATATATTATTTCAATTATGTTGGAATCAGGATAAAATTATTTAATTGACAAAAATTATTTATTTATCAAATATTCCGTAAACAGAAAAAAGAAAAGTGCGAGGACCGGACTTTTCCCACAATTCCAAGACTATGCATAGCCCAACAAGCAATTCTTGAAAGTTATCCCACAATTCCGAGAGTAGCCCAGCCCAACGCACAATTCTTGAAACATCACAATTTACAAAACAAAATTCACTCTCAGTCCAGGGCACATTTAGCCTTTAATTGAGTTTAAAAATGGTCCTAAATGTTATTTCAAAAATGTATATTATGTAACGTTTATTCAAAAGATCTAATACGGTACTTCGCGTAACGTTTTGATATTTTATTTTTTTTATGCGTAAAACGGTAAAAAAGTACCGTTTTGATACAAAACGCTATATGATGTTCCGTTTTGAGTCAAAACGTTACTTCAACTAACGTTTTGCACATTATAAAAATATTAAAAAAATAAAATACCAAAAAGGAATACTATATACCGTTTTGCATCAAAAAAACAAAACGTAAGACGAAATACGGTTATGAGGTGACATTTTGGGCCGTTATTATTAAAAGTAATATTTTGGACCGCTCAAAAATGACGTTTTGGTCCATTCTTCCGTTCATGTTTACAGCCCGCAAGGGTTGGCTCAGTTGGTTAAAAAGAGGAAAACTAAACTCTTGGTCACAGGTTCGAATCCCTAGGAGGAAAATTTAACTTGGTTCACGTGGTTTACAGGCTATTACGTGAGCCCGTAGAGCTAGCGGCTTAAAAAAAAAAAAAACCAGGTTTATGTTTACAAAAAAACCAGCAGCAGAAGATGCAACAACATTAATGATATTCAAAAATGGCATGCTTCATAAACCCTACATCACTCAGGTTTGTAATCTCTTCTACACCTTCCCAATCTCTCATTATTTTTTCACTTCATTAGCTGCTGTAACTAAATCAAACAATTCCCATTTAGATAAATCAGTAAATAATTTTTCCGGTATTGCAAAATCAGTCAAATTGAAATGCTCACATCTTTGGGATGATAATAAAGTTTGTAATTTTAATCTTCAAGATTATCTTCTTAATCTTTCTTGTATATCCCCCAAAACTGCCAGAAGATATTTGAGGTTTTCGAAGTTAAAGCCTCAAGATATTCTTGAAATTTTAGTGGGGTTTGAGAGTGATGGTGGGAATTTTGAACAGAAAGTTAAAAAGGTTGAATCTTTATGGGGTATTTTTAAGTGGGCTAGTGACCAAAGTAGGGAATTTTCGCATGTTTCCGAGTCTTGTAAGATTATGGTTTCTTTGCTTGTCGAGGCAAGAATGTTTAGGGATGCGGAAATGGTACTTGGGAGAGTTGAAAGTCGAGGAATTATGTTGGAGAGTGGAGAATTGTTCAGTAATTTGGTTGTAGGGTATGTAGAAAGTAATGAATTGAAAAGGGCCATTTCTGTTTATGATCGAATGAGGGGTTTAGGTTTGGTGCCGTCGTTGGGGTGTTATCATGTTCTTCTTAACAAGTTGGTTCAATTTGGTCACACACAGTTAGCATTTCAGCTGTTTGTTGATATGGTGCAGAATGAGTTGGGAATTAATTTAGAAGGTAAGCGAATTTACCAGAAAGTCATTCAGATGCTTTGCATAGAGGGAAAAATTCAAGAAGCAAGAAACCTTGTAAAGAAGATTGCGACTTATGGATTGAAACCCAACGCGTTAGTTATTAAAGCGATTGCCAGTGTATACTGTGAGAAGAAGGAATATGATGATCTTCTAAGCTTTTTTGCTGAAATTGATTGTGTTCCAGATGCGTACTGTGGTAATATGATTGTGAATTCTTTGTGCAAAAGCTTTGGCACAGAAGAAGCATTTTTATTCTTGCAGGAACTCGAATTTTTAGGCTTCATCCCTGATGAAATAACATTTGGCATCTTCATAGCATGGGCTTGTCGTCGAAGTAAATTAAAGGATGCTTTCATTTACCTCTCAGAGATTTTTTCCAGGGGACTAAAACCTCATTTATATTCTTACAATGCTCTGATTGGTGGGGTACTCAAAGAGGGCATGTGGAACCATGCCAAGGATATTCTTGATGAAATGAATGATAGGGCCATAACACCTGAGCTGTCAACCTATAAAGTTCTTCTTGCTGGTTTCTGTAGAGCTAGACAATTTGATGAAGTGAGAGTGGTGATCAGGGAGATGGAAGGCCATGGAATGGTTCATTTATCACCGACAGAAGATTTACTATCAAAAGCACATTTGTTACTGGGGTTTGATTCATCCTCTGTAAAAGTGAGGAGGGATAATTATCCGAGGTTTTCAAGAACAGAGTTCTTCGATAATATAGGAAATGGACTTTATTTGGACACAGATATTGATAAATTTGAGAAAATTACAACAAAAGTTCTTGATGATTCCATGATTCCTGACATTAACAATGTAGTGTTACGGGACTTTTGTCCTAAAAATCCTAAACGCGCGATATTGTTGGTAGATGATATGCTTCACTGGGGGGAGGACCTATCTTTGTCAGTCTTTTCAGCAACATTAAATAAGCTTTGCACGTCTCGTTGTGGTATCAGACCAATAACAGGTCTCTTGGAAAGATTTCCAAAGTTGTCAAGCCAGCTTGACCAGGAAACTCTCAATAATCTTGTTCAAGCACTTATTGAAAGAGGACATGCATCAAAGGCCAAGATCATCTTTGATGAAATGGTCCAAAAGCGTCAAGAAATCACAAATACCACTTACACTGCTATATTAAAGGACTTATGCAGGGTAGGAGGCTTGGGATGCGTTCAGCAGTGTTGGGAACTAGCAAGAGTGGATAAGTGGGTGCCTGAGTATGAGGATTTTAAATTACTTATAGGTCTCCTCTTCCAGTGGAAAATGCTCAATGAAGCATTAGAGCTTTTTGAGACTATGACAGTCACTTACCCACATATGCAATTGGATCTTTGTCATTCTTTTCTTGAATATTCTTGCAGTGAAGGGTTTGCACTAGTTGCACAGGCTTTGACCGAAGAAATGTCAAAGAAAGACTTTATCTTGGATGGTGTAGCTTACAGCCATCTACTGTTAGGGTTCTGCAAGGAGAAAAGAATTGCGAGAGCCTGTTTGCTATATGATATAATACTTGCCAAAAAACTGTCTCCAAAATTGGAGATTCTTGTTTTGTTAATCCCCGAGCTATGCAGAACAAAAGCTTTTAAGAAAATATCTGATCTGAGAGAGAGTATCTTGACAGAGCAGCCTTTGCTGCCTCTTTCTATCAGTAATCTAATGAATGGTTTTTGTAAGGCAGGGATTGTTGAAGAAGCAGCCAATGTACTTCAATACATGTTGCTGAAGGGTGTACGCCCACATGACGAAGTTCATAACATACTTCTTCAAGGTTATTGTCAGAGTAAGGACTTCAGGAAAGTTGCAGAATTACTTGGTTTTGTAATGAGACAGGGTATTACCATCTCAACACAGAGTTACCGGAGATTAGTGTCCGTCATGTGTATGGAGGGTAGATACACCTCTGCATTAAACGTAAAAGAGTTTATGCTTAAGGAAAATGAAAGTTTGCATGAGTTTATATATAATATTCTGATCTTTTATCTTTTCTTGTCTGGAAATGTGAAGATTGCAAATTCAGTGTTAGAAGAAATACAGGAGAGGGGATTTCATCTTAAGGAGACCACGTACAATCTTGTGGTCTATGGATTATCCTGCGTTGAAGATGTGTCACGTGCTCTTGATTATATGGGTAACATGATGTCAAAAGGAATCATACCGAGTAATCGTTGTTTCAGAGCAGTAATAAAGTGTCTCTGTAGAAGTGGGGAGCTTGAGAAAGCACTGAAGTTGAGTCAAGAAATGGAGTCACTTGGCCGGTTTCATGCTTCAACCATTCAATATTACATTGTGGAAGGTTTTCTAACCCATGGTAATTTCCAAGAGGCAGTAAACTTCTTAGATAGGATGGAAACCAAAAATCTGATTCCAAAAATTATTGTGTATGATAATATAATCAAGCTTCTTTCATGTTGTGGAAGGCAAGATAAGGCAGTTCATCTTCTTGACATAATGTTAAGGAATGGAAACATCCCAAGTTCTACCAGTTATGATTATCTAATTCAATGTTTTGTTACCTGTCATAAATTGAATGAAGCCCTGGATTTACATAGTGAAATGTTGCATAGGAAACTATATCCGAGCACCAACACATGGAACTCCCTTATTCAAAAAGTTTGTGAAGATGGAAAACCAGAAGAAGCAGAAGCACTACTTCATAACATGGTTCAGATGGGCGAAATTCCAGTCAGAAAGACTTACTGCTCCATGATTGATAGGTATTGCTTGGAGAAGAACTACAGCAAGGCATCAGAGCTTTTGAAATCAATGAAACAACAGGGTTATGAGCCAGAGTTTGAGACTCAGTGGTCTTTGATCCGACATTTAAGCTCTTTTACCGACAAAGATAAAAGCAAAAGCAAACCTAACTTTCTGTCAAGGCTTCTTTCTGATAGTGGATTTGTGCGGAAGGGGAACCCCAAAGCCAAATAATACCGATTCCAGGTAGCACTCTATCAATATCCAACTATCTGGCAATTATCAGTTCTTAGTATGTGCAAAATAACACCACTATAACCTTATAATTTTAACTATATAACTGGAATCTGGAGGGCGTGCATGTATACTGCATCTGTTTATATTAACCATACAACTAGAATCTGGATTGCATGTCCTGTACCCATGTACCCATATACTGTATCTGTTATTCTGTTAATCTAACCATTGCATATCCTTGTAGAAGAAAAAAATCATTTTGGAGAATAGTAACATCTGCTTGTCTGAAGATATTTACTCATAAATTTAGTTTGGATATAGTTTCCGCTTATTTATTGATGTTCATTATATAATTGGTGGGAGCAAAGGTGGTGTGTGCTGCTAATTGAAAGAACTTCTTGCATGATATGATTTTGATGACACTTGTGTAATGCATTATGCATACATGGTCAAGGTAGCATAAAGGTTCGTGTCCGAAATGTTGAAAACTCTCTTTTTGTTGCAGAATGCTGCCATAGTGCAGAAGCAGAATATATCTTCTAACTACAGATTGATTTAGAGACCTGAATTTAAGAATTTTAAGAATAGATAGTATCTTATTTTGGGTAATGTTCAATTAGAAAAAGGGTTTTAGAAAGTACCGGGACTGGAAAATTTAAAGGAGATGTGAGTTTTAGTAGATAACAGAGAATTATGCGAGTCAATGGATCGGATTGATCTAAATTCATATTTATTTCAATTTATTTTTTTGGATTCGGATCGGATCGGCCCCGGATTTTTTTATGGACCGATTGACATTCGGATTCATTCGGATCGGATATCCGCTCCATTTATTTATATTTATTTTTTAAAAGAACTTATTATAAAAGCCATTATAAATTGAAAACTTACCAAAAACTAAATATACCGTTGAATCGTAGAGTATTTGATTATAATAATAGAAAAAATTGATGTATTGAAGTGGAAATGTCATGTGAATTAAGATCGGGGTGATATGCACTTTCAAAAAGTTAAAAAACTTCGAGTATAATATAGAAATGGACATGGAATTTAGAGTCTAGATAGAATGAAGTACAAACAATGGAACTTTGGAACTCAGTCGAGGATAAGAATTCTAAATTAGAAATTGTAAAAAATATTTTTATTATATAATATATAGTTTATATATAAAAAACAAATAAATATGTGAACCGGATCGGCCTAAATTTATATCTACTTCATTTGTAATCAGATTTTTTTTATCGAATCAGATTAGATTTTTAATAGGTCAATTCATGTCTGCTAAAATAATCTCGGGTCGGATCGGATTTTCTCTTAGTTGACAGGCCTACAGAGAATGGTATAAAAAACAAAAAAAAAACTGAAGGTGTTGGAAACTTGGGAAATGCTTGGTCAATTGATTATTGGTACCATGCTGTACGATGACCCACAAAAATGCACACCAAAAACCCAATTTACACAACAGAAAAATGCAAACCAAAAATCCAATTTACACGTAACACATTATTGTTGCAACAATCGCTTGCCGACGTGATCCCTCATCTTAGATCAGAAAATCTAGAAGAACTAGTTGTTTATAGCTTTCAAGAATGTTGAAAACATAAAATGGATAGAGGCAAGCAAGCAATCAGAAAGAGACCTTAGCAGGTAGCACCAACTCCACCACTACTCCAGTCTAAAGTTTCCAAGTATATTCCCAACATATTAAGCAGCACAACAAAGAACACATCTCATCTCTTTGATTGTTAATATATTTAACCAATTTAATAGGTGAAGTACAGCCATGTACCAGTACTATATACAATTTGATGAAACACTAAATTGCCGTATATCTTATAACCATGTATTTTTCTCAAGCAATTAGCCAAGTAAAGTTAATAAGAGAAACGATTCTGAATTATGACCACTAGTCAGATCACAATGTTCCTTTCTGTGAATATTTTCGAGACTCTGAGTCTAGCAAAAAATGCAAAAGAGCTTTGTTGTCGCTGTCGATTGAGCTACATGCAGGCGCTTTCCATACACCACTATCATCCATCAATTTTCTCACCCTCTCAGCTCCATCCCACTCACCTCGTGAAGCATAAACATTTGAAAGTAGTACATAGTCACCACTTTCGTCCTGTCTCAGTTTCAGTAGACGGTCATTAGCACGTTTAGCTAGTTCGACATTGTTATAAATCCTGCAGGCTCCAAGCAGAGTTCTCCAAACAATGCCATTTGGTTCAATCTCCATTGTATTGATAAACCCAAATGCTTCATCCAGTAGGCCAGCTCGGCCAAGCATATCCACCATACACCCATAGTGTTTTATGTTTGGTGCAATATTATACACATCTCGCATGAGTCTAAAAAATCTGCGCCCGTCTTCAACTTTACCAGCATGACTACAAGCAATTAAGACCCCAACGAAAGTGATCTCATTAGGCCTGAGATTCAATCCTAGCATCTCTTTGAAAAAGCCAATAGATTCCTCAGAATGACCATGAAATGCTAAGCCTACAATTATCGAATTCCATGTAGAGACAAGTTTATCCGTCATGCCTCGGAACACTGAAATTGCTTTTTCAATACTCCCACACTTTGCATACATGTCTATAAGTGCATTCGCAATCACAATGCTCAAGTCTCCCTTGCGCCTATCCAATATCGAGCAATGTATCTTCTCTCCAACATCTAATGCACCTGTACTAGCACACGAACTCAAAAGACTCAACATAGTAACATCGTCAGGCAACTCTCCCAAACCTACCATCTCATCAAACATCTCAAACGCTTCCTTATGCAATCCATGAATAACATACCCCGAAATCATAGCATTCCAACTAACAACATCCCTTTTAGGCACCTCATCAAATAATCTCCTCGCACATTGCATCTCACCTCTCTTTGCATACCCCGTAATAATAACATTCCAAGAAACCAAATCCTTCACCGGCATTTCCTCAAAAAGCCTCCTAGCAATACTCAAATCCCCTCTCCTCGCATACCCTGCTGTCAAAGCGGACCAAGCCACAACATCCTTCTCAACCGACTCATCAAAAATCCTCTTCGCCACCCCTATATCCCCACAATTCGCATGAAAATAAATAAGCGTATTCCTCGAGAACTTATTCCACTCAAAACCAAACTTCACAACCTTCCCATGAATCCCACACCCAAAATTCCCCCAACAAAGCTTAGCACACGCCTTAAGCACGAACGGAAACGTATAATTATCAGGACGAACACCTTGTTTTTCCATTTGGGTATATAGTGAAACAGCCAAGAATGGATTAGAACTCTGAGCGGAGCCTCTCATCATAGTGTTCCACATATAATTATCTGGTTGAGTAATATTCACAAACAGTTGGTGTGCATAGTGTATAGTAGAAGTTAATGCAACTGCTGAAACGTAAATAATTTCTCTGAGAGCTGACCGGTCCGAATTGAAACCCTTGATGATCGTGTAAGCGTGAGCTTGTTTTAAAGTTTGGAGAGACTTGCATTTTCCCCAGTGTTTTAACTTGTTTGAACTCCCGCTTCTCCTGTTTCTTATCATCAGACGGAGTACAACAACAAAATAATTAATTTTAGAGCATTTTCTTTAATTTTGTTTACGATTTTACCGTTAATTTAAAATATTTTTAAAAATACGGTTTGGAATAAAAAATAACTATGTACGAAACTTCTTGGATTTTTTTTTAATTGCATTCAAGATTTTTGTAAAAATCTTATATTTTTGAAAGAAATATATTCGAAAAGAACATATTTTTTTCAGAAAACCTCTTATTTTCATCTAGTATTTATTTTTAATTAGTAATCAAGAATACATAATAAATTAAAAAAATAGAAATCAATAAGAATAATTTTATTTATTTAGGTCGGCACAAAATAATATCCTAACCACCTACAAAAAATTCTGAAAATGACACACGTCATTGCCATGCTCCATAAAATAATAAATACCAGAAATGACACACACTACACCTGTTGCTATTTTGAGTATTTTTTCTAGTATAAAAAACAGAAACTAAAAAGTCAAAAATTGTGATTTGCTTACTGACTACACCAGTTCACCTGCAGCATCTATACACTCTTCCCTATACCATCTCTCTCTCTCTCTCTCTCAATCTCTCTCTCTCTGCGCTTATTGTCATCCAATTCACCATCAAGATTTAGGTATTTATTCAGCTTTTAAAAGAAATTGTCTAATTCTGTTTTTAATGTGCTGTATATAATAACATCTCTCTTTGTTTAGGTTATGATTGTATTATAGTCTTTCTTTATGTGCTTTACTCTCTAGTATTCTGACTGTTGTAGGGACGATGATTATTAAGAAGACTGTTTATTAATTGCATTGCTAAAATATTTGGTAACCTGAAATGTCTATTGCTTATTGTTATGATTTGTGTGCAATTCACACCTGATCGTAATTCCACTACGTGTTATAGCTGGTATTGAAATTGAATTCACGGTCTTACAATTGCAAGGAAAGTTTTGGTGTGTTATATTTTAGCTCAGGACTTGCTTTTGAAATGATTTTATAATCTGATATATAGAAGGTCGGATATTGTATTACAGTTTTATGCTGCATTTTTATGTTTAGAAACATTTACGTTACAAAATAATGAAGATTTTTTAAAATCCCAGTTGAATACACCTAGATTTCATGAATGAAAAAAAATCCTTTAAAATCTCAGTTCAATACACCCCCCTAAGTCGGACAAAATCCATTCATATGCAAGTAAGTGAACGAGAATCTGTGCGCCTCTTTGGAACGTAGGAATTTATGTTTTCTATCAGAATTATGCCTTCTTCGCCATCTATGGAAGTAGATTTTATTCTATTGTTCCTTAATTATATTCTATTATTCCTTAAAAGTACCCTGTTACTACGCAGCTAAATTTCAGATTCCGCCATTGAGTCCAGTGCACTAGAATGTCAGTTCAATTTTTTGAATTAATTGTATTAAATAAATGGAAGAAAAAGAAAAAGAGAATAAAATATCATTATGTAATGACAGTCACTATTATATTCCCTCAGCCCTATTTTCTGTCATATGAGTTTTATACCTACATAATGTCACTCAAGCTTGGACACATATCTGCTTCTTATATTAAAGCTTTCAATTTTTAATCTCTTGATTCTTTTTTGGCCAATGCAGTTAACCTGAAGACTTTGAATTGATGATCAGCAGACTGCAAGTTTGCAAAAATGATTCTTTCTGCTCTTTTAACTTCTGTTGGGATCAATTTTGGTCTTTGCCTTTTGTTTTTCACCCTATATTCTGTACTGAGAAAACAACCGGGTAATGCCCATGTTTATGCACCACGTTTGGTTGCTGAAGGAAAATCAATGAGAAGCGATTTCAACTTGGAAAGGTTTTTACCTTCTGCTAGTTGGGTGAGAAAGGCATGGGAGACATCGGAGGAAGAACTTTTGGCACTTTCGGGATTGGATGGTGTTGTCTTCATGCGTATTTTTGTATTCAGGTTTGCTTATAGTTTAGTAGCTACGAACATATACTATTTGTTATTTACAGAAGAAAAATAAACTCATATATTGGATATTTAAATTAGTTTTTGGGGTCCCGTTCCAACTTTTATGAACCTTGTATTAAGTTGTTGCCTATGTATCCCGTTCCAACTAAGAAGACAGTGAGAAAAAGTGAGGAAGAATGTGAGTCATCGTCATCTTATAGCTTAGCCAACCAGTACTGGCCATGTGGCACATTTACCGTTTACCGTTTAAAGTTAGTGTGTACTCAATACGATGATACTCTATATTAAGAAAATTAAGTTGAGTGCGATCCCATTCATATTTTTGTTCTAGGTGAAATTCTGGGTCGAGTTACGAGTGACCTCTTCGATGATTAAGCCAAATTTCAAAACAGTAAATGGATTTAACATTTTCTTATTTTTGATGTCATTCCTTCAAACATTTTCTTACCTACCATTAAGATGGAGACGAATGTGACTTGCTATATGTTTTTGCCATGAATTCTCATGCTACCTGCTTTTTTGGGACTCTTCAGAGTTTCGGCTACCATACCCAGGTCGGATCCTTGGACACTTGAACATGACTTGTTCCATGTTCGGTCCTTTAACTGAAGTTTCGACACTTTAACCAATAGTAAGATTACGGACGAGATGGACTTAAAAAGCAAAAAAAGAAAAAAAAAAGAGGAAGGTGAAAAAGGCAGAGGAAAGGATGTCATCTTGGTATTGATGTAAAGACATGTATTAATAATGAAAAAAACCAATATAATACTTGTAAAAAACCTTGTATCACTTGGAAAGTGTTGTACAAATCATGTTTAATTTAGGTCATTTGTTTGATTTTTGCGACGCGATCTTCTCTAATATATTTTTCAACTACAACATTTTGTGTGTCCCCATGCCCGTGCCTTAAATACGGACAGGTTTCCTCTGTCACCAATTTTTAAATTACCGAGCCTGACACTGGGATCCCTGTTGTGTGACACTTCGTACCTGAGTCCAAACAACGTAGCGTGTTACATGATTTCTTAAGAAAACCAAGGTTGCTATTTATAAGCTCTTCTGTTCTTTGGAAAGTAGGCTGAAAACCTTTGCAGGAGTAAGCTTGATCCAGTTCTAACTATTGCCAAGACCTTGTTAAATCCACTAAAAAATATTGAAAGTGGCCTGCGTGAATGAGGAGCTGAACTTGTGCTTTCCATAGGGAGTACGAGAGGAACAACTGTAAACTTGACCCTGCTCACCAATATTAATGGACAAAGAGTTGTATTTAATCTTGAGCTCTTTACTTAATAACTTGAATTAAGTTTGGCCAATTGAGCTTTAAGTTATTAAGAGCAGTTTTTTTTTTGCAGCATACATATGTGGATTGTGTCTGAATTGTATCCTATATAATGACTAAAATGTCATCTTCTTATGACAATTCATCTGATGTAATGTTATTTCAGCATAAAAGTTTTCACTTTCGCTATGATCATTGGGTTCGTTCTTCTTCCTATCAACTTCTTGGGGAATCAGTTAACAATGGACTACAAGGACCTGCCAAATAAGTCTCTGGAATCATTTAGTATTTCAAATGTTAACGATGGATCAAACAGGTTCTAATAACTTTCTTGCTATATTAGCACATACTAATAATGTCACCTTAGCCACAAAAAAGATTACAGAATAGCCGCCACGAAAGAGATTACAGGATAGCCGCAGATAATATTCTGTGCTACTGTGTTAGTTTATATCTATGATAGAAAACATTAAAGTTATGTAATGTTTTATTTGTTCCTATTTGATAGTTTTGCAAGGTATGGATATTTTAATATTGCGGTAGCAGTTATCAGCAGTCAATAATGTTGCCAAAAAAAATAAATCACGTAATGCCGTTTCAGAATTGTTTTTTAGCAGGTGATAATTGTTATGCATGACAAAAACATCTGGGTTGGAGTTTCAGGGTTTGAATAAAATTCATGTTAATAAAAGGAATGTTAAATACAGATGTGAATTTAGGACTAATAGCCTTAACTGCTTCACCCACGATCTGCTAATTTTCACTTCAAAGAACAATCTTACTATATGCATATTTGTTAATTATCATTGACTGATGACTATATTTCACAATTTCATCTAAAAAAACTGATTACCATATAAAACTGTATTAGGTACTCGACAGTATAACAGGGCTTATTTACAATGACTGCAACAAAGTTAAACTTAAACGGTTGATCTGTATTAGCTTTCTAGTTAAACACTGTGAACATGACCAAAATCTGAGAACTTCTCGTTATTCCATTATTTTCCTTTCTAAAGCTGTCAGGTCGTTCCTCATTAAAGTCCTTTGTATATATGGTACGTAACTATTGTCTACCGTCTTCGCCTGTATTAAGTTTTGCATGGATTTTTACCTACTTTAATGCATTTAAGTATACAATTTAAAGATTTCCTATGTGATTAAAGTTCACTGCTTTGAGTTGATAAAAGTACCAAGTTTCTGATCTTAATTGAACTATTTTAAATTGGCCTATTTTCCATGAAGAGATTCTGAAAGCTTTTTAGCCTCTCTGCAGGTTATGGATACACTTTTCAGCTGCTTATATCTTCACGGGATTTGTCTGTTATCTTCTTTACTCTGTAAGTATATTTCTATCACCATTTGCTCATTTATCTAAGTGGGTGAAAGCAAACTTGAAAATTTCTGTGTCAAGTCCTAAAAAATAATACATGCAGGAGTTCAAGTACATCTCTTCAAAACGGATAACTTGCTTTTATTCATCGGAGCCAATGATTCATCAGTTTACTGTATTAGTTCGAGGCATCCCTGTTTCATCCGGAATCAGCTTCAGTGAAAGCGTTGAGAACTTTTTCACACTGTACTACCCTTCCACATATCTTTCACATGTTATCGTTCGTCGAACAAGTAAACTTCAAAAGTTAATTGTAAGCAATTCTGCTGAAGCTTTTCATAATTACTTTGATTCTGTTTTTGGGTTTAGAAGCTATATTCTACCATCTTTTTATTATAGGATACATTGTCACACTGTTTGGATTTATTTATATATATACTGGTTTAAATATATGTTACTCCGCATAAATTTGAAGACCAAGCAAGTGAAAGGCGGAGAAACAGAGACCAAATTCTTGCTGAATCCTTGTGAGAACTTCTTATGAAAAATTTAGGGAAATTAGGAAATGAAGTGAAAACCAAACTTGAATCACACTTTTTTCAAGCAAAGATCTGCAATTAGCTTGGGCTACATGCAACACAAACCATGTAAATTCATATCGATTACATGTTTAAATAGATAACTATCTAAAGTAGAATTAGCATGGATTCGAAAAATTCAATTTTGCTGAATCTATCTCCTTCACTATATCTAATCACATAGGAGGGAATATAAAGAATGTTTTTAATATGAAATGCAAAGGTCAAACTAGTAATATAATAAGGTGCGGGTATTTTAGAAGAAAAATTTATTGTAATGTATCAATATTGTAATGATGTCAGTGAGTGAGTTGATGGCAGAACTTCAGTGTAAGAAACAGGTTCCTGAGAATTAAGAGAGGGACATCCCAGATTATACAGGATATAAGTAGTATAACCATGTCCTATATGTGCTCAACTGCATCTGCACCGATCCTAATGTACACCCTAGTTTCTTACCGTACACCACAAACATTATATCTTTATAAGCACCAAGTAAATGATTACAACCAGATATAATTATGGTAAAACTAGTGGACTCGGGCTATTTTTTACTGTTAATTTCAATTCTCTGTCTATTGCATCACCAAACACCATATTTATAAAAAGCCTTAGGCTACTTTAAACTTACATCTTACATATCTTATATGTGATATACCGGATAGTAGCACACGGTGCACATTCATTTCTCACTATTTAGTTATAACGAACTACTTGGGGTATCTCCAACCTAGCACTAAAACACTAAAATGGTGTTCTTTTTCGCACTATTTTGGTGTAAAACCAACTCCAATGCAACAGCATAATTGTGTAACACTATTCATTTGGTTAACTTCTATACCAAACCAAATGTACTTCTCAAACTTTTAAGTTTACCCTTGCACTCAATAGTTGAAACAAATTTATCCCTTTAATGTTCTACCAAAAAGTAACAGAAATTAAAAAAATAATCCCTTTATTACATAAGATGTACTTTTTGGTGTAAATGGATTACAGTTGATATAGAATATAATTTAACTTTTCAAGACACAAAATGGGCTGACATCCAGTGATAATAAAGTTTGAGATAGTATTGTTGAGGATTGAGGATTGGCCATTAGGTGTGCTCTTGCTCTCTCATATATAGACTCCTCGCTCGTGTATTACCTTTCCTATCAGGTTCTAATGGGTATAAGCCAGTCAATATGGGCCTTAAAGGTTAATGGAAGTTGGGAAGTTTGTAATCATTCTAATAATATGTTTGATCTTAGATGTCATACTTCACTTTCATGAACAAGTTAGTTTCTAGACGTTAAATGTTGCTGCCTTCTTTATCCTTCTTCTCTCACTATCCAATATCTAATAAGTATGATTCTCTTAGAGTGATGCAGATGACTTGTCTAGAAGACTTCTTCATATGAAATCAACGAAGTACAGTCAGCAAGGTCGCAAAGTTAATCTTTTGGATCACTATGAAAAGAAACTTGAAAGTCTGGTAGAAAATGTCAGAATGGAGCAATCTTTGATTACCGGACAGGTCTGTACTTTAACTCTATTAGTTTCTGAAATTTAATATAGATTGGGCCAGATTTAGAAAGTTGACTTAAAAACTCAAATGCATGTTACGTATAAAAACTTTCATGGTTGCCCTTTATGGTCCGTAAGGGCCTTCAAATTCTACATGGTAGTTCCATCCAGCCGAGACATTTTTATGTATACTTTGCAGTCTTGCAGATTATAATTACGAAATTCTAGAAGCATTGCTTAACTTGTTGCATATGGAAAAAAGAAAAGAAAGTCATGTGTTAGTTTTAGCTCTTGCTTTTTGGGATGATACTCCATTTCAGTCCAGTGGCAGAACCATAGGTTCCCAGGAGGGGTGGGGATTTCTTATAAGTGTCTTGAAATTCATAAAAGTAATCCAATATGTAATAAATTATATGACTACCTTCTAGTACTTGATTATTTTGAAAGTCAGGAGGAGACAGCACAAGTTTCTAAAATCAGGGTGAAACAATGTGAAAGCACAATGTATAGCAAATAACGAGGATGTGAAATTGTAAAACAATGAGGAATAAGTGCCTTCCAGGAATGTGATATGCAACATTATGCAAAAAGAACAAAAAAAAAATCTTTACCAACCAGCTTAACTACTTAATTTGCTGCAAATTTTACATCTAGTATATAATATCTAGGGGCGGAACCTTCTTTTTCCATCACTGTAGAAGATAATGTCCAAATTTCCGGCAGCATGTATAACAGCCAGAAATCAATATGCTTCCATTACCTGTTTCTTTTAAATTTTAGGAAGTTCCGGCTGCATTTGTTTCTTTCAAGTCACGATTTGGTGCTGCAATTGCTTTACACATAAAGCAAGGTATAAATCCTACAGAGTGGAATACCGAGGCAGCGCCTGAGCCCCAAGATGTGTACTGGCCCTTCTTTTCTGCATCATTCACGAAAATATGGATTTCTAGATATGTGGCTTTTGTTGCATGTATTGTTTTTACCGTTCTGTTCTTTGGACCCGTTGTTTTGGTACAAAGTCTTACTCATCTAGATCAGTTGGAGACATGGTTCCCTTTTCTGAAAGGCATATTGAGTGTGTAAGTTTTAAACCTTATTGTTTTTTGCATTCTCTTGGTTCTTCCTCCATATCAAGTTTTATTAATTACTGCATCTTGTTTTAAGGCCTCCAAGGTTCTTTAGTTATGTAATGTGTACTATATATTCTCTGGACTCGGTCTCAAGTATTAAAATTGAGAGGCTCAAATACTTTGTGTTCAGAGCCTTATAAGTATAGAAAGACAAGCTTATTTTATTATGTGATATACAGGACATTCGTTAGTCAAGTTATTACCGGATATCTCCCAAGTCTTATTCTGCAGCTGTTTCAGCATTATGTGCCTCCCACCATGATTCTGCTTTCCTCTATTCAAGGGTATATTGGCCATACTCATATAGAGAAGAGTGCGTGCTATAAGATACTCTGGTTTACCATATGGAATGTTTTCATTGCAAATGTGCTGTCAGGATCTATACTATACCAAGCTAATGTTTTCCTGGAGCTTAAGAATATTCCCTCTGTATTAGCTGTTGCTGTTCCAGGGCAGGTATCTACATCCATGCTAATCTAAAATGCTAGATTCAAAGTGTTGCAGAATTTGTATGCTATTTATTATATGTTTCAGTTGATTCACTTTATCCCAAGCGTCTTGAGAACACATTAAATTTGTCTAGGAGGGATATGCATGAGGAGCTCCATTATGCAGCTCCTTGCCAGGAATGTAATTATATTTAAGAGAAGAAAACATGACATGGTTTATGTTCATTGCTTCTTCCTCCCTATGTTGAGTGATCTCTTTGTCGAGATTTATGACCATCAAAACTTATGGAAGTAAAAAAAATGCGGACTGTGAAATAAGCTTTAATTCACAGGCATATTTAATATTGTTACAAGAAATATAAGACCCCCCCCCAATCGGAACAACACTAAGAGTGTGTTTTCATACTTGCATATGCATATGCACTCAACTCCTTATGTTGGGAAGAACCTTGGCTGTAGTATGCTTCTTCCAGATGAGAGGCTAGGAGGTGGAGCTTTAAATTCATATTTTTTGTTTGTAGGATGTGCTTCTTCATCTGTATACGTTATATTCCTGGAGATATTCACCTTATTTGTTTATATTAAAGACATGTAACAAGTGAAGTAGTGAACAGAAGTATGGGTAGCCAACAAAGAGATTGACGAATATAAATAATAAACATTTGTATTTACATAGGGGTGGGTTCCCGTACAAATTTTTTAGGTACAAATTCTACAAACGTTTTGAACTATGTTGTTTCCAACTTCAGTTTATGTAATAATAGAAAAACAATTACTCCTTTACTAAAAAACAAGTGTCACAATTTTTTTAAATATTTGGGTTAACACAGATATAACTCGAGTTCAGCGTCATTTGTTGAACAATAGTTGTACTTGTGTAAAACCCAAGTATATAAAATATTTTTATATTGGTGTAATTAGAAATCCTATATTTTGCATGCTCTTATAGTCTTGTAATCAATTTGTATATTATATATGTTATGTTTTCTATTAGTCTATTATGTTGCTTATCAAGCTCATAAGTGCTAGTTTTATTGACTTTTGAAAAGATTACTTAGCCATTACAGATTTGTAACTAATATATAGATCAGTTAAGTGCTGTTTTCGATTTCTTCATTCTTGTTTTAGGCACCTAAAGCATCTGTCGCTGGGTGCTTTCAGTTTGATCCTTTTTCTGTTGTGTAATTTACTAAAAATTGGCATAGTTAAAGGTATGACATATTTCCTTAACACCTCAGGGTCTTTGGAGAGTTGTTCATTCAACGTGACGTCAAAGCTTAGTTAAATATTGTAGATGTCTTCTATTCCGACCCTCCTACCCATTATTCTTACAATTTAATATGGATGTCTTGATTGTTGCACTTCGTGAGTTTGTGCCCCTTGGCGGGTCTCTTATGGTGATTCACTCTTTACCCATAACAGGCTTTCAAGTGTGGGAGAGTCTTAAATGAATAAGACTGGTTAAGTAGGTTTTGCCAACACCTTAATATTTTGAGATAAAATGGTCATCTATACGGGTGTCAAAGTAAATAAAGTAGAAGGCACATAGGAAAACCCGTATGGAAAGACTAAACAGATAAAAGCTCAAAGAGTCATTTTTTAATGTATGCATACCTAGATTTTGTCTTAATATATGTACTTTTAAGTCTTGTTTCTCAACTGCATGCTATTCTAAGAATTTAATGTGTTTTCTATAGGCCGAGTTCTTTATTGCATATGTTGTGACAACTGGCTGGACAAGTACATCTTCAGAACTATTTCAATTGATTAAACTGGTTTGGAATTTCTTCAGAAAAAATATCCTCGGCAGAGAGGATGATCAGTTAGAAGTCCCTTCAGCTAATTACTATAGCAAAATTCCTAAAATACTCCTTTTTGGACTACTTGGTATTACATACCTTTTCCTTGCCCCCCTAATCCTTCCATTTCTCCTGGTTTACTTCTGTCTGGGTTACGTTGTCTTTCGCAACCAGGTTGGTAAACATGTTACATCTTCACCTTGTAATAATGAAAGTCCATAAAAACGTGTTCCTTTTTTATTATTAAATGATCAAAGTGTCTCTTTATTCTTGTCGATTCTTTCTTTCTGGCGAGAGAGATCTTTACTGGTAGCATCAAATGTATATCAATTAAAAGTTATAACATATTGAAAATTTAGGATGCACATATATTGCAGGTCAAGCTATTTTTTGATGCATTTTAATCATTTGATGCATCAAATGTATATCAATTAAATTGTGTATATTTTCTTTTAAAAAAATTTTTGATGTATTAATAGACATGGAGCCTGATAATAAATGTTCCTTCTACCCTATAATGTTGGTTAGGATCTTTAGCATTTTATTTGTAAATTCTAGGCCCTTCGAAATATTTTATTTTCCCTTCTAATGATTAATGTTTCATGTATTACTAATACGTACGATGTATCTCAATATAACTTTCTCTTTGTCTGCAGCTTTTGACCGTATATTCACCCAAACACGAGACTAATGGAAAGTTTTGGCCTATTGTACATAATTCGACCATATTTTCCTTGGTACTAATGCACATAATTGCAATTGGTATATTTGGGCTGAAGAAAATTCCCCTGGCTTCTGGCTTTATGATTCCCCTTCCAGTCATGACTCTCTTATTCAACAACTATTGCCAGAAAAGGTTCATTCCGCTGTTCAAGTCTTATCCTGCTGAGGTACCTTGATGACTGGTATAGAAATGCATGTTCTCAGTGTATATATCTAGTACCACTGTGTTCGCTTTTTAAAACTTATAAATATATCCGAAATATCCATGCACAAAGCACAATTCAACTTGAGATATTCAGCATCAGAACACAAATCTATCATGCATATAAAGGTATAAAGGGTCTCGAATATCGAAACGTACCACTACCTCTTCTCCTCTAGACTTATGAATCGGCAAGTACTTTCCAGTGCCTTCTATTAATACATACATATTCTTGCAATCCATTAAATGTTGGTTCTTTTCTGCTTCTTACTAGATCATTCCCCTCTGCTTTTTGCCCCCCTCCCTTACATGGGTCTTATTCAGTGTGGGAATTGTTGTCTTGACAATTTTTTTCTGCTCATTAACCTTGTGAAACAAGTAACTTTGTCTTCTTAATAATGGCAATTTATGTGCTTATTCCGTGGTAAGTAATGTCCCATTTTTACCACATTTAAAAAAATGTAGAAGACCCAACACACCATTTGAAAATTGAGGCCCTTTCTTCCCACTACATATGCATTGGACAACTAAGTATCATCTGAAATAATGTAAATTGCACACTGCTGTTGAAGAAAACTCTAGGAGTCTGGGGTCAATTCCTGGTCAGCCGTGTGAGACATGTGTTTTAATTGTGCTGGAAATCGAACCCACTTGTTTCTAATTTACTAATTAACCAAAAAGGTGAACTCATTATCATTTGTGTATACATGTTATAATCGTATGACAAACTAATACGCTTAAATGTAACCAATTTTAAGTGGTAGAGTTAAACGTAATGAATTTGTATATATCAATATCTTCCAGTACATCTACTTCTTTTTTAACGTCGTATTGGCCCTACTATATGTTCAGCATGTGATTTTTTTTCTTGTGGGAGAGAGGGGTTGCTAGAGAGACAGAGAAGGTTGTTTAGCTAATATATTTCCTAAACTATTGAACTGTATTCATGTGGTGCAGTGCCTGATTAAGAAAGACCAAGATGATCAAAGCAGCGGTACAATGGATGCATTTTATGAAAAACTTGTCAATGCTTATCGAGATCCTGCTTTAGTGCCAATTCAAACTCCCGGAAACGGTGATGGGCGCTACTCTCCCCTTCTTCAGGGGACTGAAGTTTGAAATTGAGGTATTTTATTCCACTAGTCCCCAAATAGCAAGCTACAGAAGTGTTTAAAGTAGTGATAGTGTATGGTTGAAGGTCTGGCTTGGAGCAATGAACAAGTGTGTACCTGCTATCTGTTGGGTAACAAGTTTGAACTGAGGAACCAATTTCCTTACAAAACTTAAGGGTATAGCTGTGTATATCCCAATATGGTCACCAGGGCATGATCTTTATAGTGGGCACAAACTTACTTCTTTGAATGACATTTACTTCTTTTAAAAAAAGAGTATTATGAGAACCTTGCTTGTGATCATCCAGAGGTACCTTGTATTGAAATATGCGAGTGTGTTCTTTTCCCATGTTATGACGTCCATAAGAACTATCACAACTAGGTAATAATCTACTAAAAAGTAAGTATATATGAGATGATTCATTTCGAACTTCAAATGATATTTACAGCACAATAAAAATCATTGTTTAAAGAATTTAATTAGTTACAGCTGGCTCAGTTACGCATGGTGATAATAAGCAAGCTGAAGTTGAAATCCATTGCGAAACAGGTACGAGGTGCTTGTAATTAATTTTGCTAGGACAATATGTAGAGGATTTAAATACTCTTTTATTGTTCAAGTAAAATGAACTCCAAATTTAAATTACAGCCAAGATTGTAAAGCTCTGTAATGGACAGAAAATAAAAATGTTGGATATGCTAAGGAAAAGAAAGGGATTCATATTCGTTCCGATAACATAAAGTACGTAAACTAGGAAGGAAACAGGTACACAGTTTGTATATAGTTTAAAACAACGCCCATGGTAGAGGGGCGCTAGCAACAAGTAAGAGGGATAGAACCAAGTAAGTGATGAGATTATTGATACTCCCAGGAGGAGAGGAGTTGGGTGGGGTGGGAGCAGGAGCTAGCCGAGAGTAGTCGACAGCATCCACGGATAACTTCATGCCCTGGTACCAGTATCCTCCGCCGCTAAGGAAGTAATACGTCTTTGCTTCACTGAGGTTCAACACATCCTTGCCACCCTTGGTTATGTTCTTGATGAAACCCTGGTCTCTGCATTGTTCATAGCTGGTCTTGTTCACTTCCAGCACGTTAAATTGGTGCTTGTCATATGCAAATACTGTTTTGCGTCAACATATATAAAACTAATTAATCAGTTGCAAAATTAATAATCACATACAGTGCTATGTAAAAAAGAAGAGAAAGTAGTATTCGGGAAATAGAATTTCCCCAAAATAAAACGTGTACATAAGGTTGAAAGTGAAAGAAATAAAAAGCAAATGCGGGCCAGATAAATCTTTATAAAGAAACGCGTAAATCACCAGAGAAACGATAAATAAATAAGTTATAAAGATGGAAAAACGCTTATAACTGGGGGAAATAGATTCACCTCCAAATTTACAATTAACCGAAATTTGGAATTACAGGTATCACTAGAATAATATAAAATCCTGAAAAATGTCTTTCTGGTTTTAGATTAGCTGGTTATTCAACATGACCATATTGAGTATCACACCTCAGGCTGACAATGACTCAGGTTCGATCCCTGTCATCAATTTTTCATAATTTATGAGGGACACGAAAAACAAATAGAAATAATACAAGATCCTTTTTCCTTAAAAGTAACTAACCAACATATTTTGCTTATGAGCTGTTATTCAGAGTTGACAGCAGATAACTAACGTTAATGACCGCCTAGTAAATATGCTTACAATGTTGGAGCTTGAAAAGAAAGGTTTAGAAAAGATCGGTGCAGTGAGCTCTTGTCCTCTGACGAAGAATTCGACTATTACGAAGAATTCCACACGCTTTCACAAATCTAATATTTTCCAACTAAACCTTTCTCTATAATTATGAAGAGTGAATGGAGAATTTATAAAATGGGTAAAGAGTTTCTACCTGACACTGTAGAAATGTTACTACCCCGGCATTACTAATACTACGTCGTTTTATTAAAAAAACACAAAACTACACTACATATCACATGTCCTAATACCAAAACACTACCTAGCTGTTCATTTTAGTTTACAGTTTTCAATCTCTTAGTCTAATAATTTCTTTTACAAGTTCATCTCTAGTGTTATCAGTTATCACTAACAACAAAGTTTATCATTAATTCGTATTCCAAGTACAGGTAGTTTTATCTACTTGATTATTTGTTTCGCATTTTACTATTTTTTTTAATTTTGATCATAAATTTGAACCACCACCAACTGTTTGTGATAATATCCTAAATAGATTAAATTTTGATTTTGATTTTTGTATAGGCTTTTCACATGTCTATCGAAGAGATTGATGCTGGAAATTACTTAGTACCAATAGAAAATGATGAATCAAATCAAGAATATGTTCCAGAAGATTTTGTGGAAGCACATGACCTAGATTCAAATATACCTGAGCAAGCAGAACTAGTCTTGGGACGGATTTTTTCTACAACGGATGAGGCTTATAATTTTTATAACAGTTATGCACTGCACAATGGATTTGGTATCCGCATTGGTGATGTAATCAAATCAAGAGCCACGAAAGAGGTTATTAGAAAAAAAATTGTATGTTGCAAGGAGGGGAGAAAATATTTAGCAGATAAACGACAAATTGGAAAAGATGTCAAATATCGCCGGGACACGAGAACAGATTGTAAAGCAAAGTTAGAAATAACATTGAAGAATGGTGAGTGGCTTGTTGATAAATTTATTGATGTGCACAATCATAGCCTGACTCATACTCCCTCGAAAGTAATAAAATATAGATCTCACAGTAAGTTTCATCGCACTGAGACATGTAAAAATTTGATTTCTGAACTTCATCAAAATGGCCTAAAAAATTCAGACATTACAAAGGTGGTTAATGTTGTAAGTGGCCCTAGTGAAGTGGATATTACCCCAAGACAATGTTGTGATTATTTAAGGTCGGAGAGGAAACATTATGTTGGGAAAGAATGTTATGGAATTGTAAAACATTTTCAGGACAAGGCAGCCACAGATGATAACCACTACTTCACAATGGATCTCGCCGAAGACGGAACTCTAAGGAGTGTTTTTTGGGCTGATGGAAGATCAAGATCTTCATATTTAGAATTTGGTGATGTTGTGGTTTTTGATGTCACTTATAAGACAAATAAATTTAAAATGCCATTTGCTCCCTTTATTGGTGTCAACCATCATGGGCAGTCTATTTTATTTGGGGGTGCATTATTAGAGGATGAAACAGAGGATACTTTTACATGGTTAATTGAGCAATTTTTGAAATGCATGTTCAACAAAGCACCAAAAGCAATCATCACTGACCAAGATGCAGCTATGAAAAATGCAATTAAAAAGGTGCTTCCAAATACGTATCATCGCTTTTGTGCATGGCATATTAGCAAGCATGTTATTGAGAATCTTCAGTCATATCGTGCTCGCTATGAAGACTTTCAAGATAATTTCACTAAGTGGGTGAAAAGCAAAGATGTTAAGGAATTTGAAGACGGATGGGATAGTATGAAAGAAAAATATGTCATTGAGAAAGGGAGTTGGTTAGATAACATGTATGAATTACGTCGTCATTGGGTGAAAGTTTATATGAAAAATATTTTTTTTGCTGGAATGACTACAAGCGGACGTAGTTCATTCATTTTTTGATGGGTACGTTAATTCAAACACTTTACTCAATGATTTTGTTATTCAGTATGATAAAGCACTTGTATCACGTAGAAAAAGAGAAGAAGATGAGGATTTTGTGACCATCAATTCTATGCCTGCATTACTTACGGGGCATCCTATTGAACAACAATTGGGAAGATATACACACATGCACTCTGGAAGACTGGAACTGTATGAAATAAGTATAGCTCCATTTGACTTAAAAGTGTAGTATCTTTGATATTTGTCTCTGTATCTCCAAAAGTTTAAGAGATGCCAAGTCAGTTTAAACTAATATACATTATACAGTTATGTAAGTGATACGATTAATGTGAATAGTTACACACAGGCTTGACAGTTGTTAAATATCATGAACAGAAACATGTTTACCGTATATAATTTGGCGATATCTAAGCTATGCTTCTTTTATCTGATTATAATCCCTGCACTTTTAGCTTTTTTGCTCTAATATTAATCACTATAAATCAACCTTAAGTTATTTATCCCATAGGACTACAGTTCTATCAATCTTTAATTACAATGCCAAGTTATAACGATACATGTACTTGAGATTATTGCAAGATTACAAGTAGTGAAGAGATTTTAGTCCTTCAAAAGAAACATATCCGTATTGTTTAAGTTTGGACAACCTGTCTACTTCATGCCAAAACATGTCTACATGCACTTCTTGCTATAAAATTTTAATTTGATGATTCCATTCATGAACATGGCTATGTTTGGATTTCTTTATTTCTTGCAGAATCTGTTGCCGGATCTATCATCATCTAGTTAAAGAATCTAGGCTAGGGCCTGTTATAATCTCGATATATTCCATGCCTGAACTATATTTACATTAATGTTTTGCTACTCTATAAGCCAAAATGACGTAGTATTAGTGGTGCTTGGGTAGTAACATTTCTACAGTGTCAGGTAGAAACTCTTTACCCTTATAAAATTTGTATGACAATAGTAGTTATAATTATTTATACGTACGGGTCAAAAATCAAGGTAGCAACTTGAGGCATAATCTTTGTTTGTTAACCAACGAAAAAGGCACAAGTGTTGTAATATAGTGATTGCCATGCATGTGGTCAATGAATCAAATAGTAGGGCTATGATTTATAGGAGTAGAATTTGTGTATGCATTTAATGTTCTTGGCTTCTTGCAAATTCACATTGGTTATAAATAGCCACACTCGGTAATGAAGAAAGATGCACCCGAGCTTTCTTTCTATGCTCAGCTTCTTACCTCCTTCTGTTAAATTTAGTAGCTCTCCGGTTGTTCTTTTATAGCTAGGATATTACAATACGTTATCAGCACGAAGCCCTGCCGGAACTGAGAAGGTATAATTTTATTTAAATGTACATATATATGAGTAGACGTGGTTACACCCTCTACTAATATTTTAACTACATATGGCCGGAGCACCGCATATTTACGGTACCATATAATTTTGGGTAATACCGAAATATAGTGGGAACCTTGATCTATAAATTGCCTGCCTATCGGATAATAATTCTTTTGTGCCTAACTAACTTATGCAGGATTTTCCACTTAAATATATTATTGGTTGGAGATAACCTGTATACGCAGACGTCCGTATGGCGGGTGAAAAATCATTTGTCATTTTATATATAGATCTATTTATAATATCGATGATAATAATGATGTACACATTTATTATTGCTTACTTGTTAACGCACCAGATTCAGTAGGATTGTATGTAATATTTATATTGAAAATTTAAGTTAATAATTTTGGTGTTAAATTCAGATTAAAATGACAAATCTTACAAACTTGTCGTTCGTTGCATTGGACATTTCTGGGGAGAATTATCTATCGCGGGTACAAGATGTAAAGTTGCATTTGGGTTCAAAGAAATTAGGCAACACAATCAAGGCAGAAAACACATCCACAATTGAAGAAAATTTTACCTCTATTATTTTCCTTCGACACCACATGCATGAAGATCTAAAATCTGAGTACCTAGAAGTCGAGGATCCCTTTATTTTATGGGAAAATCTAAAGGATAGGTTCGATCATCAGAAACTAGTTTATCTACCTGCAGCTGAAAATGATTGGGCTAATCTAAGGGTTCAAGATTTTAAGAGTGTTCGGGCATATAGCTAAGCACTATTCAAAATAAGTTCTAGGCTCATTATGTGTGGTGAGATTGTTACTGAGAAAAGAAAGATCGACAAAACATTATCCACTTTTCATCCCAATAATATCAACTTAGCCGAGATGTACAGGGAGCGCAAGTTTACCAAGTTTGGGGATCTCCTTTCAACCCTCCTTGTTGCCGAGCAGAATCATGAATTGGTGATTAAGAATCATCAATCCCGTCCAACGGGATCTGCCCCTTTACCAGAAGTAAATAACACGACATTCCAGCAGAATGTACGTGGAAAAGGGCATAGAGGTGGACGAGGCCATGGTCGCTACCGTGGACGAGGCCGTGGTCGTGGGCATTTTCGTCCTTATTATAGCTTTGGTCACCAGAAGTGGCAACCTGAAACACAGAGCAAAAGAAAGGCATCACAAGGAGGGAAAACTAACAATTTATGTCACAAGTGTGGAATGGAAGGGCATTGGTCACGTAATTGTTATATCCCACAACATCTTGTTGATTTATATCAGTCATCTAAAAGATCAAAAGGGAAAATGGTGGAAACCAATTTCGCCAACAACTTAGATGATTCTCTTATAATATCAACCGGGGGAATAAGCGTTAATGGTCCTAATGAGACTAACGAAACTCCCATGTGGGAGGCTGAGGATTAGTTTTCATAAAATTATTAGTAACCGGAGGAATGAACATTAATGGTCCGAATTACTATAGTTACTAGTGCGTACTGTGTGCTTTATTTTATCTATGTAATGTGTTATGTTCTTATCAAATAAATCATGTTTCTTAATTATATACAGAATGGATTCTGAAGATATATGCATTGCTGATTGTGGTACAACTCATACGATTCTACAAAATAAAAAATACTTTACCCATATAACCAAAACTGAAGCTCAAGTTGGAACGATTTCTGGCGTATCTAATATAATCGAAGGTTTTGGAAAAGCTAGTTTCGTCTTACCTAATGGTACACACATACATATTCCAAATGCATTATTTTCTAGTAAGTCCACTAGAAATCTTCTTAGTTTTAAGGATATCAGATTTAACAATTTTCACATCGAAACCACTTCTGAGGCTGGTAAAGAATATCTCCTTATTACTTCTGCTAATTCTAGCAACAAAAAAATCTTAGAAAAGTTTCAGTCACTTTCCTCAGGATTATATATGATGAAAATCAGAACCATTGAGTCACACAATGTCATTGCTTCCAAACTCATAGATCCAAAATCATTTACCCTTTGGCATGAAAGATTAGGTCATCCTGGAGTCTCTATGATGCGTCGTATTATAGAGAATTCTACCGGACATCCTCTTAGAGATCTTAAAGTTCTTTCTAAAAATGACCTTCCATGTTCGGCATGTTCTTTAGGAAAATTGATTACTCGGCCATCTCCTACTAAAGTTAAGCTTGAAAGTCCAAGTTTTCTCGAAAGGATACAGGGCGACATATGTGGACCGATCCACCCATCATCTGGTCCATTTAGGTACTTCATGGTACTAATAGATGCCTCAACTAGATGGTCTCATGTTTGTCTTCTCTCAACTCGTAATGATGCTTTTGCAAAATTACTTGCCCAGATAATCAAGTTGCGAGCTCAATTCCCAGACCATTGTATTAAGTCAATTCATTTAGATAATGCCGGTGAGTTCACATCTGCAACCTTTGTTGACTATTGCATGTCTGTAGGAATTTCAGTTGAGCACCCAGTTCCTCATATACATACACAAAATGGGTTAGCCGAGTCCTTTATCAAAAGACTTCAACTTATTGCAAGACCGTTGTTATTGAAAGCCAAATTACCTACATCTATTTGGGGTCATGCAATACTTCATGCTGCTAATCTTATAAGGATTAGACCAACTGCCTATAATCAACATTCTCCACTACAGATGGTACTTGGTCAAATCCCTAATATTTCTCATTTCAAAATCTTCGGAAGTGCTGTATATGTACCGATTGCTCCACCACAGAGATCGAAGATGGGAGCTCAAAGAAGAATAGGTATCTATGTTGGTTTTGATTTAACATCTATAATTAGATATCTTGAACCACTAACTGGAGACTTATTTACTGCACGATACGCAGATTGTCATTTTGACGAATCTTTGTTTCCTCCCTTAGGGGGAGATAAACATGTGAATAAGATTAATCCTGACATAACATGGAATGCATCGGGGTTACATTTTCTAGATCCACGTACCGGTAAATGCGAACTTGAAGTTAAAAGAATCATACATATGCAAAATATCGCAAACCAAATGCCTGACGCATTTAACGATTCTAGAAATGTAATTAAATCTCATATACCTGCAGTAAATACTCCAGCTAGAGTAGATATACCAATTCAAAAATCAAGTACAAATGAATTGGTTACAGATTCAAAGCCACGCCTGAAGCGTGGTAGACCGGTCGGTGCGAAAGATGTTGCACCAAGAAAAAGAAAGACAAAGAAAATTGCCCCTGAAGTGGCACATGCTCCAGAAGAAGCAAATACCCCTGAAGTGGTATTATCTCCTGAAGAGATTCCCGTCCCTGAAGATTCGGGATTAAACAATCATGAAATTTCAATAAATTATGTGCATGATATGAAATTATGGGATCGAAGTAAAGCCATAATCGATGATGTATTTGTGTATTCAGCGGCATTGGATGTCGACATAAATTCTGATCCTGAACCACAAAGTGTGGATGAATGCCGTCAAAGAAAAGACTGGCTAAAATGGAAAGACGCAATTCAAACAGAATTAAATTCATTGCGCAAAAGAGAAGTATCTGGACCTGTTGTCCAAACACCAATCGGTGTGAACCCTGTTGGGAATAAATGGGTATTCATAAGAAAAAGAAATGAAAAGAATGAAATTGTGAGATATAAAGCCCGACTTGTAGCACAAGGGTTTTCTCAAAGGCCTGGCATTGATTATCATGAGACATACTCGCCAGTAATGGATGGAATTACTTTTCGTTTTATATTAGGTATGGCATCTAAAGAAAAATTAGAAACACGTCTTATGGACGTTGTTACTGCATACCTATATGGATCACTCGATAGTGATATTTTTATGAAAATCCCAGAAGGATTAAAAATGGATGAGTTCAAGAAACCTCGTCATATATACTCCATTAAACTTCAACGATCATTGTATGGATTGAAACAATCTGGTCGTATGTGGTATAACAGACTTAGTCGTTATTTACAAAAGAATGGGTATATTAGTAATCAAATTTGTCCATGTGTTTTTATCAAAAAATCACAATTTGGTTTTGTGATTATTGTTGTATATGTGGATGATTTAAACCTTGTAGGAACAGCTACAGAGGTTGATGAAGCTGTCATATATCTAAAGACAGAGTTTGAAATGAAAGATCTTGGGAAGACAAAATATTGTCTTGGTATACAAGTCGAGCACTTGTCATCAGGAATTTTCCTCCACCAATCTACATATACAGAAAAGGTTTTGAGCAGATTTTACATGGATAAATCTCATCCGTTGACTACTCCAATGGTGGTTAGATCTTTAGAACCAGATAAAGATCCATTTCGACCACGAGAAGATGATGAAAAGGTTCTTGGTCCTGAAATCCCATATCTTGGAGCAATTGGTGCACTTATGTATCTTGCGAATAATACAAGGCCAGATATTGCCTTTGCTGTCAATTTATTGGCTAGATTTAGCTCTGCTCCGATGGCCAGACATTGGAATGGGATCAAGCATATATTTCGTTATCTTCGTGGAACCGTTGATTTTGGGTTATTCTTTCCAGAAAACTCGACATCTCAGTTGATTGGATATGCAGACGCTGGATATCTGTCAGATCCTCATTTTGGAAAATCACAAACTGGATATGTATTCACATATTGCGGTACAACCATTTCATGGAAATCCACGAAGCAAACTACAGTGGCAACCTCAACAAATCACTCAGAACTAATTGCAATTCACGAAGCCAGTAGAGAATGTGTTTGGTTGCGATCTATTATCAAGAACATTCAAGAATCATGTGGATTGCCGGACATCACGAGAAGTTCTACTGTTATGTTTGAGGATAACACTGCATGCATTGATCAACTCAAAGAGGGATACATCAAAGGAGACAGGACGAAGCACATTTCACCAAAATTCTTCTATACTCATGAGCTTCAAAAGAATGGAGAAATTGATGTACAACAAATTCAATCATGTGACAACCTTGCAGATTTATTCACAAAATCATTACCAAATTCAACATTTGCAAAGCTGCGACATAACATTGGAATGCGTCGACTCAAGAATATGCTGCAACAAAACTCCAGTGATTGATGTTTTCTTCCAAGGGGAGATTGTACTCTTTTTCCTTCGTTAAAGTTTTTATCCCACTGGGTTTTTCTTTGACAAGGTTTTAACGAGGCAATTGATGATCCACACTATCATGACAATCAAAGGGGAGTGTTATAATATAGTGATTGCCATGCATGTGGTCAATGAATCAAATTGTAGGGCTATGATTTATAGGAGTAGAATTTGTGTATGCATTTAATGTTCTTGGCTTCTTGCAAATTCACATTGGCTATAAATAGCCACACTCGGTAATGAAGAAAGATGCACCCGAGCTTTCTTTCTATGCTCAGCTTCTTACCTCCTTCTGTTAAATTTAGTAGCTCTCCGGTTGTTCTTTTATAGCTAGGATATTACAATAACAAGTACATAATAGAGTTTTGATTTACGTAGCCAATCACCAACGTAAAAAGGAGGAGTTTCGTGAAGTGACCATTGGGTGTAATTAACAGTGTTATATGTCCATCCATCTTTTTCGCCAACCCTGTGAAGCACCGGCTCTCTACCGTCCGCCACCGTTGTAAGCATAACAGCCGCCGCTATGATCACTGTAATTTTCATATTTTTACCATAAATAAATAGATAAGAAAAATATTTTCTATTCATTTTGATAATTCAAATTTTAATTTGACGGTATGGTTTTGGTTGTACCAACAAAAATAGTATTCCTTCTAATGTTATGCTACACGTGTTATGGCCAAAATTCTTGTTATTTTTTATTTATTACAATGAACAATTGAGGGTGTTTTTATAATTTATTTTTGATCATTTTAATTTTAATTTGACCTTATTCTAAAAATATAATATTTTACTTGATCATCGCATTATTAGGAAACTTATAAAGTGTTATTTCCGAAAATATGTATAGTGCACAACATTTAGAAATAATTTAACAGCTAATATGTATTTCCTACACAAAATTTATTAAATTTAAATAAACTAAAAAAGGAAATAATTAACTGGTAGTGATTTGTGCGTTTAGTAAAGTAATGAAAAATATTTTTAGAAAGACTGCGACAGAGTATAATTCAATAAAAGGTATAAATTACAAATGTTCAAAGTGCATATGCAAGAGAATTGGCACATCTCTTTTTCATCCGGATTTCACACCAAAAGTTTTGATTTTCAGAGTAATCATATGTTAAATTAAAAATGGAGGTAATATGATTATTCACATTACCTGTTTCTATTAAAATCAAAATAACATATTAACTGATTGCTTATCGGCTTCTTTTTGGACGATGACTCGTACTTTATAACACTAAAGTATAATAGATGATATAGAATAATTTAGGGAACAAATTTAAAATAATATATCTATTGACAATTTCTCGGCATCTCGTATTCTGCAACTAAAAAGGTAAAATACATGATATAAAATAATTTTTTAATTGGAAAAAAATCTCAATAAAATATTAATTTAGTGTTTCTCGGTTTCGTATTCATCGTCGCCTCGTAATCTATTACTAAAAATTATAATAGAGGATATACAATAATTTTAAAATTGGAATAAAATCAAAATAAAATATTTATTTACAGTTCTCGGCGTCATCGTATTATGCAACTTAAAAGATATAAAAGGATATAAAATAATTTTGAAATTGGAATAAAATTCAAATAAGATATTAAATGATTGTTTCTCGGCTTCGTTTTTTACGAGGCCTCATATTCAATAACTAAAAACTACAATAGAGGATATAATATAATTTTAAATTGGAATAAAATCAAAATAAAATATTTACTGACAATTTCTCAGCGCCGTCTTCGACGCGCCTTGTATTCAGCAACTAAAAAAGATATAAAAAGATATATACAATAATTTTGAAATTGAAATAAAAATTAAAATAAAGTATAATTTGACTATTTTTCGACTTCATTTTCGATGAAGTCTCGTATTCTATAACTAAAAAGTATAATAGAGATTATCTATATTATTTTTATATAAAATGGAAAATAATCGAAAATATGTATTATTCACCTTAACCATGTTAATACTATGCTATATATAGATTTAAAATATACTTTCATTTCTATTAACATAAGGAACATACACACATATATACATATAATTAATATCAAAGCATATTTTTAAAAAATTTAAATCAACAAATTTCATATATTAAATTTTTTAATTCAAATTATATATAAAAATGTTATATGGTAAAAAAATGTGACAATGCCCTTTATAACTCAAATTTGCATAAAGTTATTTTATAATATTTTTTTAACTCAATTCGACAACGTTTCGTATTTTATAAGTAAAAAGTACTTAGAGTATATACAATAATTTTAAAATTGAAATAAAATCAAAATAAGATATTCATTCGTATAGCAATTAAAAATGTATATGAGAGGATACGACATATTTTTTTAAAATTAAAATAAAATTAAAATAAAATATTCGTTGACTATTTTTCCGCTTCGTTTCTATAACTAAAAAGTATAATAGAGATTATTTATATTATCTTTCTATAAAATAAAAATTAATCGAAAGTATGTATAGTTCTTCTTAACCATGTTGATACCATGCTATATATAAATATAAAATATACTTTCATTTCTAAAAACATAAGAAACATATACGTGTATTTACATATAATTATCATCAAATCATATCTTTTAAAAATTTAAACCAGTAAATCTCATATATTAAAATTTTAATTCAAATTAAATACAAAAACAAAAAATGTTAAAAAAATATGCCAACACCCCAGTATAACATAAATTTGCATAAAATTATCTTTATATTTTTTTAAAACTGAATCACTTATCAGCAATACTCATAATATAGTAAAATGAGAGGTTATATCATATGGATAAATTAATATGAAAGGGCTATCTTTCACTAAATTATATAGATGTTATTACAAATTCTAAACCAAAAATTTTAATAATAAAAATAATTGGTGAAATTACGAAATATGAAGAAAAAGATATTATATATAACTTACGAAATTAAAAGTTAATGAACTTATGCAAATAATTACATAAACTCGTTTAAATTTACTAAAAACAGTGAATCATGTAATGAATGATTTAATGAGCATAGAATGAAAAATAATTTAAAAAAATTATTAGCTAAAAATTTCTCGTAGTCACTTTACTCGTAGTAGTAATAATAATAATAACAGTAGTAGTAGTAATAATAATAATAATAATAATAATAATTTTTATTATAATAAAAATATCTATATGAACTATTTTATAAATTTGTATATAGATATCAAAAAATTTACTTAAATCATCTACTCAAAAAGAAATTTACATAACTGATTATCAAATCATATAATATAATTTCTTATATTGTTACAGTGAAAATAAATTATATAAATTCCTTTTTAAAAACAACACCCCTTAAAAATTTATATAAATGACTTTCTTTACAAATTTTCATTTTTCTTCTATATTATTAGTAAAAAAAGGGGGTGATAAATTTACATGGATAACGCATCAAAATTCTATATTATTAGTCAAAAAAGGGGTGATAAATTTACATGGATACCGCATCAAAATAAGTTTTGTAACATCTATATTTTTAGTAAAAAAAATTCAGTTTTCTTCTATATTGTTGGTCAACAAACTTTATTCTAAATTACATCGAAACTCATGAAAATAAGATTTATATTTACATGGAGCTCACTAAACTAATATTTTAAAACTCTATGATAATTATCTTTTTAAAAATTAGATGTTAAAAATATGTTTAAATAATTAGATATTAAATATATTTACCATATGTTTGATATTTAATTATTTTAAAATATATTTTAAATAAGTTGATTATTTTTAAAATTTATTATAGTTCACATATTTACTATGAAAATTCGGACAAAAAAAATAATATGTTCTTTGTTATATTTCTTATTGGATGTGTTATTTCAAACCTATAAATTTGCTTACTATTTACTATTTTAAAAATCTCTTTTAAATAAAAACATATAAAATAGTGTATTTAAAATATCTTTGAAATCTGATTGTCAAAAAGAAACCGCTTTTAATAAATCTTAAAAATCCTTTTCTATTTGATACAATGTGATCATTCAAAAAAAATGTCATCAGTTATAGATATGAACACGTATTAATTAGAAAAAATACATTTTATGATCATATAAATGAATCTAAATAATACAAACACAAAATTGGAGGTACAAACTTCATAAATACCTACATATTTATTTTTACATAACTTTTTTTAATCTTATCAAATCATGTTAGTTATGGACTTATAGGAGTCATGAACATATAGACTACAAAATATAATAGTAAATAAAAAGTTTAACCTAAACAATATGATTTGATAAAAATATAAGCCTGCTTGAACACCAGTTTGGCAGCCTACATTCAGACTACTTCCTATGCTTTTTCTTCTCTCTCTTTGCAGCAATGACATGACCTTTTTGTATTCCTTCTATTCTTTTAGAAGTAATACAACAAAAATTAAAATACTAAAATATATGGAGAGGCACTTTCGAGGGAAAAAAGAAGTGACAGAAACCTTGCAGGAAATATATAATAACTAAAGACTTGTAGAATGTAATACAATACTCCATCTTCTTCAAGCATTTGGCAGAGGACACTAAACACAACAATTCACTTTCCTTCTGCTAATTAACTCAATACATCTTGGAATATATATATTAGAAGATTTTCTATCAACTTTTTGTGTGATCACCTGTGAAAATATCTTCAACCAACCTCATCTCCAAATCAAAGTGGAGGAGTTCGGACATTCAATCTTTATCACTATTTATATTAAGATCATTACCATGACACATATCAAAGAGATTCTCAACATCAATATCCTCCATACCAGATATACCATCTGTAAAAGAGTTATTCAAGTTACTGTCTCCACCTGGTGGATTTGTCAAATTATAATTTAATTGATCAATTTTTGGTGATCTATGGACACGACCATCCCGTTCATCAACTAAATTAGAGGTTTGTCTTACTCTATGAATTGTCAAACAAATTTATTAAGTGAATCTTGTATTTTGCAACTGCTTCTTACTGCAATATATACCACCGGGAATTTTAACATATGAAGACAAAATGCAGAGAGAAAAATGCACATTGTACCCATTTGACAATTTTATATATCAGATTTTCTACCGTGAACAGGACATAAGGCCGAGATCAGTTCATGGCTCTGCAATCATCCTCGTATTTTGTATGATAAGAGGATCCATCCAGACTCCAGTAGACTATAAAATGAATAAACCTAACGATTCAAACTTCTTATATTAGCAATTGGGCATTCAAGGTTGTACGAAAAATGGCAATATCCTCGTCACTGTTGTAAAAATGAAAACTTTCGATATATACCAAATATTAACGAACTTAAAACTTGACAAAGACGGCTAATAATCATTTTCTCATTTTTCTATATAATAAAATAAAATGGTACCATTTGATTAAGTAGATTCAAAATTAATTAAATCATTGTGCACACTTTCAAAACTACGCAGATTCAAACCGTGCCATTTGATTGTAACAAAACTGGACCATGCAGATTGGCGAACTTCTGGAAAATAACCTATATAACCTACATGATGAACAAAACACGATCAACAAACCTTGCAGTTAGAGAATTATGTTCGGAGTCCATACTATGTTACTCACTTCTTTTCATAAATCTTTTATCTGCAATCATCTTTAACTTTTTTTGTACATCAGATGGTTGAAGAGAAGATGAATCATATTAATTCATATATACTATATCCTTTCCTTCTATATGCACACCAACAATAACGTGATTAGAAAAATTCTCAATAAACCTAGAATACAAAATTTAATAATAAAGATCAGATAAAAGTTCAGAAAAATAATGAAGACCCAATTTGAAGGTATATTATACTAAGTAGAATTACTAATGTATCAAACGACAATTTGAAGCAGCATGGGCATTCAAGTAACTGAATTAAAATTTCAACGTGATACATGTCCAAAATTATAATACATACTGCAGAATATCGACTCAATAGCGATAATATTTGCTTTTGAATAATATCGATCTTGCTTATAATTTTATGTTATTGAACTCAATAACATTGTTAAATTTGGATAAACTTAAATAAAAATTGGATCTTTAAACATTATAAGCAAAAAACAAAAAGTAAACTTTTATTTAATATAATATTAAAATAAATTCATAAAATCAATATAATAAGCTGGTGGGTTAAACAAATTACATATAACCACAGTCTAAAGCATAAGAATAAAGAAACAATTTCCAATACACTTAAATTCTCCAGGGACAAATAGTAGAATAATTTATGTAAGAAGAGTCAGCAAAATGTACCATTTTCTCGACCATGCTATAGACCAATAATCTAATTCAGCTTATAGAAAATGAGATAAAAATGTTTGTCTGATATTTAACTAAAGATTCATGATGTGTAAAATTTAAAATGAGACATGTTGTATAGGGAGGAATTAAGTACCTTTAAACTACTAAATATCAATTACTACCTCTGTAGCAGACTGCGATTCATGTAAACCTAACAAAGAATCGACCAATTTATAAATATCGAGAAAGAGTGCTTTGAGATTAAAATTGCACGTCAGCACATGAGCGAGATTTCCTTTCATTATATATGTTCATCATGCAATTTTCCTTCTAATAGTGTAGATTACTACTACTACTTTAATTATTAAAACTTTTACAATACACAAAATAATCGAGCCTCACAATTCTAGAAGAATCTTATTTTAATTCTACCAACAATTTAATATGCCTCTTAATCAAGAGAAAACCGAACCCCATATATAAACTGAGAGATAAATGCATATACTTTTTATAATTATTCAATCTAGAATAAAAAACGCTTGAGCAACTTAAAAGCCTACATTACACAAATGTTAAATGTTTGTATTGTGTAGTTTAGCGACGTGTTTAAGGAAGCAAAGAAAGAGGGAAAAGGTGATAACCTGAGTATCCATACTGACCTTATCAGTTTGAGCAAGGTAATTTACACCATAAGCAGTGTATATCTTTGGACCCAAATGAGGTTTAAGTACATCAGGTGGCAACTTCACGGAAAGATTGAGAAAATCATTTCTATGATTTGTGTATGCCTGGAAGGTAATGCAATAATAAAGTTATCACAATGGCGAGACAATAGATCTTCAAACTTATTTGATGGAGGTCAGTCAATTAATTTGAGCATCTGAGGATATAAATTTGCATATGTTCTTCCTTCAACATAACATAGCGAAACCCGTAAATATGAATCTCAACCTGTTTATATGGAAACATCAATTACACTTAAGGCGTGCTCTTTTCGTAGAAAGGAATAATATCTTACACCGATCATTTAATCAAAACTTAATAGTGATCTTATTTCAGTCTGAATTCAAACAAACATGGATCTCAAAAATATTAGTAGGTCACTCAATTTTTTATAAAGTCATAAAGCAGGCCACTTAACTACCTGGATGAAGTGTAGATGATAATCTTGAAGTTTTTCGTCGCGCCAATAACTCATTGACCATAAAATGGCTTGCACCAAGTTCAATCCCGATTCAGAGTCATTATATTCAGTTTAACAGATTAAGCATAATATGTGTTATTTGTCTTTCCATTCAATATTTACAGTACATATATGTTTCTGCAGTTTAACATAACACCAAAAATGTTCAACTGATGTGCATTCCTTGTATAATTAGTTGGGATAAATACATGGGATAAACTTGGCTTATTGAGTTTAAAAACTGGCAAGAACATCAAAATCTGATGTTGTATTATTAAAAAAAGGGATGTAAGGAAATGAAGGAGCCAAGAACATGTAATACTGACATATTCTTGGTTGGCATGTAAAAGACAATCTTAAATTTGGCAAGGGCCTGTGACCTCTTAAACGTAAAAATGGTACATGAAAAAAAGATTATGACTTGCCTCAGGATAGAAACATTTATAATTAGTTCATATATAATTCCAAGTACTAAAATTGCATCATCCTAAGTAAAATATTAATTAGTCCATATACAACTGAAATTTTATGGAAACATATATTGTAAAATGTTAATTAGTCCATATACAATTCTAAGTGCTCAAATTGCATCATCCTCGCAACTAAAACATTCATTAGTTGAACTATTCTGAAAATATAGTATTATATTTGTTTACTTTATTGTTTAAGCCTGACTTTAGAGATCTTATTGATTGATATAAGCAGCCCATCTATGAGGCACATACACTTCTACAGTCAACATAGTTTATATGTATTAAGGTTATAAACCTATAAACACGTGAAACTCACAGATTTAATATGGAACTTTGATGGAATGTCGATCCATGTGAAAGATTTCTCCACATAAGTCCATTTATTATTAGAATGCATATTCCGGTATGGACATTATATCTACATCACAATTTTGTCATATTATTTATTAGTAATATCAATGTAAAATATTTTACATAATAAGGTTGAAATATATAAAATTAATTGAATTCTCTATCAAAACTTCGATTAAATATTTGATCGACAAACAAACATATAAACCATTAGTAATATTTAAAAGAAAAAAAATATAATACCTTCAACAACTACTTGCATAATTCACAGACGGTCCACCAAGATTAGCACCCATGACACCAAGATAAAAAACACTTCTGCTCCCAATAACATTAAGGCTATCGGATGATTGATTGGATGATCAATTTATCAAGTAGGCCAGCTCTGTCATATACTGATCTTCCGCGAAGGTGCGTTTGGATTTAAATCTCCATCATTTTCTTCACATTTTGAATCACCACTATATCTCAGAAAAATCATAAATTTGTTCAAGCAAACAGTTGTGAAAACTTTGATTTGTGTATATGTCTAGGACATGACACTTAACGTTCTAAAAATGTGTCAAACACTCCACTGGATACGCTGACACAAACAAAAACCAGAAAAATAATATAATACCTTCATCAACTACTTTCATGGACTTCCCTTTATTCTCCTCCTCATGAGCAACATCACAATTCTCCTAGGTGACTCAAAAAATAGTCTAACATAACCACATAAATCTTAAACTCAACATCCATTCACAAAGTCATAGACACATACAAATATATATGCACATATACAAACTTATATTCTTACAGGATGGAAAAAACTTTATTTAAAAATCAAAATATCATAGTAAATCAAAAAAGTAGAAGGGATATAAAGTATCATATCTATATAAACACACACAAACCTCAATGTATCATATGTATATATAAATACACAAACCTCAAATATAATTGTCAAAACAATTGGTGTAATGTACATTATCCCTTCATCCTGCACAAATTTTTATAATTAAATAAATTAAACAAATCACAAATCACACATACATATACAAAAAATGACAATTTTCATTTTATTGTCAGCAAATCTGTACCATTCAGCCATTGCAGAAAGAAATTTATTCATATGCGCATTTGTGTGAGCTTGAGTGGCATGAAACATTCTAATACATAGTTGTGGATCTGGATCTCTATCCCCCTTCAGATAATTTAACTTTCTAAACTGTTTAATGCATTGTTTGAGGCTTGCTATAACAGACAATAAAGTCCCTACACCTTTCTCACTTATGATCTTTCCCCCCAGTGGCAGTATAACGCATAGTGGTCATTAATTCAATCACAAAATGCACCAAGAAGTTGAAACATGAAACATTAGTTTACGTACAACATTAATATAAAAACAAAGTAATTAACACTGTAAAGAATAATACCTTTAAAAAATCTGATGTTGTTTTCTCGCTTAATTCTTTAAGATTCACAATCTAAATTGTTTGTGCATTTGAGTTTACAATCTGAGTTGGAGATGAAAAAATATTAATACCGTGTCTGCAAGTATGAACGACAACGTCAATTACTGCATAGAAGATTGCTACCTTTTTTAAATAATATAACACTCAAATTAATGATGTATTCCAAGAAATTCCAGATTCCAACTTGGGGCAGGGAAATTTGTAAGCACGGAACTACATAAAAACTCATATCATGTATTCAGTAGTACAACTTAAACATAGATAGATCCAAATAAAAAAAAACTATATTTTGGTACCGAATAATCTTTGACAAAATTGGAAAATATTATGTACAAACCTATAAAGGAAGTGTCGAGAACTTTAACTACAACGGTCATCGAATGCTAACAGTCTAAGCAAACATCAACTCTTGAGCAACAATATTTGGCATTATCATGATACGTCATATCCTGTTGTGCAGAGACAAAATAACATATAAATGATGAATGACAGATATGATGATACGCCATATAATGTTGTTATATAAATCTTAAACCTTTACTTCCATTGCCTTGCCATATCAAGGCCTGAAATAAATGTGAAAATAGTAAATAACATGAATGCGTATCTGAAAAAAATAAATTAAATAACAAAAATAAAAAATAAAATATACATAAGGAAAAAAATGAGTCGGAGAAAGAAAATAAATAAACCTACAATTATAAACACATATGCAAACTTCTGTTTCAGAAGCAAATAATCTATCCACAATCACGACCAATTACAATCAACACAGATACATATAGTTCAAAAAATATATAGGCATGAATCATATTTAATTACAAAAATAACTGAAAAATTATCGAGAAGATATGGACACAGAAATATGAGAAAATACAATTTGGCCGAGAAAATAATCAACAAACATGTACATATACATTTGCATTATAAAATTTATAAATATCGATAAAAACTACAAAAGTCATGCTTCAAAAAGATGAGACATGAGGCTATAGATAGTAAATCATAACTTAGTGTCTAAAAAAGTTTTAGCTAATTAAGTAGATCCATATACCCAACTTATGATCACTGTGATTGAAAAATATACTCTTGAATAATAACTACAATTGAACCAAAAAAATTTGAAAAGTATTTTAAATTTAGATATAAAAAAGCATATGTAAACAATTAAATCAAGAATTCCTAATAGAAATATTTACCTACAACATTTTTATATGACCTGGTAATGGTTTGAGAGGAAGGAGACGATGGTCAAGTAGAACCGCTCCCGGCTTTAAAACGGAAAACAGATAAAAGTGAATCAAACTCTGTGCACGAAGGGAGATTACTTATCAATTTTATCTGTCACCAACATCTGTAAAAAGTAATAAGGCATAAAGTAAACAAATTAAGCACGTTACATTTCACCAGACAATAATCATGTCGAAATTGATAAGTATTTACCTGTTGACGTATCATTAGTATGGTTTGAGGTGTCTTGACAACATGTCTTAAACGGAGTTGTAAAATCATCTAAATGAATTAAATTACATTTGAATCAGTCATAAAACAAAAGCAAATCCAGGAAAATAGTAACAATGGTACATTAGCCAACCGCGGTGGCATTAGAAATATTGGGATGAACATTCTCTGAGTTTTGACTCCAAATCATACGTTTTAAACCTAACGAAAATATCACACAAAAGTTACTCATTTTCCACATGGCCACAAAAATTGCAATTAAACTTTGATGAAAAATCAAACCTGTAAATGAGGATCTCGAGGATGAATTTGTCGAGGGTGGATCTATATCTGTAACTGACCCACAAATGATCAAAACGTCTTTATCATCAATTTAGATTTCAAGTAATCTAAATTGAGCCGGAGGATTAAAAACTAATCTCTTTTAGAAATTTCATCAAACATGTAAACCCCATTAACAAAATTAATATATAATTGTCGTCGTTTAAATTTTTTACCTGGTTTAATAGAACCTAAATAAAAAAACCTTCATCCAGCATAAATCAGTTACACTGGCATATGTATCATCTTGCACAAATTAAACAAATTAAACAATTTAAACACACATATAGAAATATATATAAAAAAGAAGGCGACAAAAATTGGGAGAAAGAAAAAAGTCAAAGAAGAAAAAAGAAAGAAAAAAATATATTAATGATTTTGTATGTCTCGCCATTCTTGAAAGAGTTCTGAGAAAAGTGTATACATCAATATATAAACAGAAGAGAAGCAGGATAAGCTATAAATTGAGAGAGAATAAAAATGAAGAAGGAAAAGGAAAAAGAAGAAGAAAAAATTAATTGATTGTGTGTATCGCCATTCTTGAGAGATAAGATGATTTAAAATTTTGAATTTTGAAAATTGATTTGGAATGATGATAAGATACAGTTGCTAATTTGTTATAATCATGGAGCAGTTTAGGTGTAAGTTAATGGGTTGAGATGAATATTGAGATAATTATTTATGTAAAAGATCCATAGATATGTGTATAATATAAAGTTTTGTGTAAAAAAATAAAATGGATCATGGGACATGGGTCATGGTTTAATTTATTAGTAAATTTTATATGGACAATAGTAGCCTTTAAGATTATATAGATGCAGGTCCCCTCGTTATTGTTATATTGAAAACGTAACAAAATTAGGCAAAAGGACGTACAAACGAGAAATTACCAAAAATATTATATTTTTTAAGTATTTTTGCGATTTTATCTTCTTCCCACAATGAAAAATGTTTGGTTCGTAAAATTTTTTCCCCAAAAATTTTCTCAAATGATGATGTGTCGATAATAGATAGCAATCTTCATAAATATATAATAGGACCCTGCGTGTATATATATATGAGCCCAAAAATCAAAATCCGATACATATTAGTCCCGTCATCATCAGGGGAACATTTTTGGTAACCTAGCACACCTTTCCGACAATATTATAGGGTTGGTTTCTGATTATCCTCTCTAATAAATTTCCCATGTTGGTTTAAAATAATCTTAGCACTTCAAAAACTAAACCCTCAATTGATAGCCTAATGCAAAACCTGTAATCATATATTAGTGCATTTATATTTTTTTGCTAAATCATTAGTACATCTAAGCTTAAAACTGAACGAAGAGCGTGTTGGTTCTTGTTCCTGCTTTATATATAAAAAATGGAAGCAGATAAATACTCCCTGTACTGTATCTCACTCTACTAGTCAAATATCTAGTCTTGGAATTCTTTAGGAGCTTTATCTGTTTCTCAATTCTTCAACTAGGAGGGGAAAAAGTAGTCTTTGTACTTGTAGCAACTTCTGACTGCATACTTTTGTGCTTTCTAAACAACCACAATTTTTAGCAAACAAACAAGCAAAACAAAGAAGAAATGAACCCCCATTTTCTAAATTCTACAAACAATGCAAGTTGCTTTGCTTTCCACAGAGCCGTTTGATTGCTAAGCAAATGTGAAAATTTTGTTAGCAGTTGAGAAGTATATAGCTGTGTAAACACTCAACAGAAGTGTGAAACAGCAATCATAAACTTCCACAATCCAATGCCTCTGAATGTATCTTCCGTAATCTTGCAGGCTTTTGCATTGCGTTTCCAGGTTCTCTAGAAGATTGTCTCTAATACTATACAAAACCATGTTTTTCAGAAGCCTCACAAGTTCCTCATTTCCGCAAAAACTGGAGAAATAGAAATTTACATAACTACTAAATTTCAAATTTTCAATGTAATTCTAATTGCTTAGAAAATAGTACTGAGTTCTATATGACAATACCATTTGTGTATGTACTTAACAACAACAGAAGACAATATTATATATGTGAGTACTCACACTTACTTTGAACAAACTTGTGGCAAAAAATGGCATGCATTTCAAGGTCCAAAAAAATAAGTTTCAGTCCTTTCTCAAGTTACCAACTTCCAGTTCTCCATAATCCAACTTCTCATCTATCTAGTACCTTCTTGTGTTTTTCCAAATTTCGCCGATGTTTAAGCTCTGCATCTTTGGGACCTCAAAGTCCAACTCCACCCGCTTATGATATGGTAATATTTGGAGCATCAGGTTTCACAGGCAAGTATGTTACCAAAGAGGCACTCAAATTTCTCAATACACCATCTTCCCCACTCAAATCACTAGCTTTAGCGGGTCGAAATCCATCCAGGTTAACTCAAGCACTCTGTTGGGCCACTTACCCGAACCCGCCACCTTCCATCCCCATTCTCACTGCTGACACCACTGACCCGTCTTCTCTCCACCGTGTCGCCAGCCAGACAAAGCTCATTCTCAACTGTGTAGGTCCATTTCGGCTTTATGGAGAACCTGTTGTTGCTGCATGTGTTAATGCAGGAGCTGATTATTTAGATATATGCGGAGAGCCCGAGTTTATGGAGAGAATGGAAGCTTCATATTTTGATGAGGCTGTTAAAAGTGGTTCTTTAGTGGTTTCAGCTTGTGGTTTTGACACAGTTCCCGCGGAGCTTGGGATGATGTTTAATTGCAGGCAATGGGTTTCTCCTGCAGTGCTGAATCATGTTGAAGCTTATTTGAACTTGGAATCAGGGAAGAAGCTGTCTGTGAATTTTGGGACATATAAATCGGCTGTTTTAGGTGTTGCAAATGCCGATAAGTTGCAGCAGTTCAGGAGGTCTAGACCTAGAAGAGTCCGGCCTGATGTAACATTATGTCTTTGTGATTATGATGGTGTAAATATTATTTTCTCACATTTTAAGCTAACAGTTTTTTTTTATCTTATTTGTAGATTCCTGGTTCTGCTCCTCCTAAAGGATCTACCATAAATCGCCAAAAGGAGATCGGCCTTTGGGCAGTAAAGCTTCCATCAGCAGATGCAAGTGTAGTACGAAGGACATTAGCAACTCTTACAGAAAATCCTCACGGTCTTCCTGGTGCAAATGAGAGCACTAAACAGGCCGAAAGAAGGAAGACTTTCTGGTCTACAATAAAGCCAGTTCACTTCGGGATCAAAATTGGCTCCACGTCCTCCATAAACGTTCTCCGATTTATTTGTGTTGGAGTTTTTATGAGGTTGTTAGGAAGATTTGCATTTGGGAGATGGATTCTCTTAACATTTCCATCATTGTTTGGCCTCGGTTGCTTCAGCAAGAAGGGTCCAACTGAGGAGGAGGTGGCAAGTGCTTCATTTAAAATGTGGTTTGTGGGACAAGGATTTAGCAATAGCTGTTGTGCTTCACAGGGAAACATCAAACCTGATATGCAAATCATAACAAGGTTAACTGGGCCAGAGATTGGTTATTTGACCACTCCGATTATACTGCTCCAGTGTTCACTCATTCTACTAGAGCAACGGGAAAACCTGCCAAAACGCGGTGTTTTCCCACCTGGGATTTTGTTTGGCCCAACAGATCTTCAAGAAAGACTGCAAAACAATGGCATATCCTTTGATGCAATTTCCAAGACTCCACTCCCTTCTTAAATCTTCAACTACTGTAATAGAACCTAGACCGGATTATTCCCGGTGCTGAAAGGTTTGCCTTTTTTAAAATTTTATCATGTTTTTCTGTTAATCATGTTTCTTACGAATGTTATAGGCAGATTTCCTCGAGAATAGACTTGTTTGGTTAACATAACTTAATAAAAAGGTGCAGATCCTACACTCAATCAACAATCATTATTAATAGAAATTAATGTATTTTGTTGAGCACCTACAGGAGCACCAACTTAGCAACTCAAGCATTGACTCACAAATGTACAAAAGCATGTAATACAAACAAAACCTGAAATCTAATAATTTTTCTGAAGCACATTATCTTTGATTGAAAATCTGATCACCTATTTAGGACATAACTTATAAGATTTTATTGTGTTATCTTATGTTGAGATTTTATTTTTATTTTTTTAATTTGGATTTTGCAGTATAGAACAACTATAATGAATGTTGTACAAAAAATGTTTAACTCCAGTTTATAATAAACCTACCACCTTTTACAAGCATATCTTTAACAGAGACTGTAAACTTCTTACTCTCCCCCTTCTGATCAAGCATTACCGATTACCAGTTTTAACACAAACTTCGATTGCGATACCTTGCTCTCGTTCACAATCAAGTCCATTCTCTTCTTTCCAAAACTTACCAGTAGGAAGCGCGGTTTAAAAGGTTTTCATGTGATATTATTTTTTTGAATATCACACCTCATTCAAGAACAAACATGAAAGATTGACTAACAGAACTTAAAAAACATCTACCCAAGTAACCCAACTCAAATACTTCCCATTTTCACAATGACTTCAATATTATCTATATCGATCAAAGTTGTCTTGAAACACTTCTTCAAGCTATGCTCTAGCGTAAAAGGACATAGTGAAATACTTCTTCAAGCTATGCTCCTAGCATCAAAGGACATAGCCTCAGTAGTTTTCTAAGGCCTTAGGTTACATATGGAAATTGGCTAGCAGGCACATACATAGATAAAGAACCATACCTATCACTCTCTTCCTTTAAGATTCAAGGAATTAATAACTTGTGCCAATACTTTCTCAGATCCTCCATCTTTCTCAACAGCCTTTCTAGCCTCTTTTCCCACATTCAATGCCTTGCCTCTAAATATATCATCTTCCATTAGCACCTTAACTTTGTCTCCAATCTCTTGTTCATTGATCAACTTCTCTCCACCCCATCCCCATTCCCTTTCCCACAATCCCAGTCCTGATTTCTCGACAACTTCAGCGTTTATCCTTTGATCCCCATGAAGTGGCCAAGCTAACATAGGCACTCCATGTAGAGCTGCTTCCATTACTGAGTTCCATCCACAATGACTAACAAATCCTCCAACTGCAGGGTTCTGCAGAATATCTTCTTGACTCACCCATCCTTTAACTACCAATCCTTTATTTTTCGTTCTCTCGAGAAACGAGTCACTTAGCAGTTCCTCCAACCCTTCCTTGTCTTCTTTATCCACTTTGTTACCTTTAAGTATCCACAAGAATCTATGCCCGCTCCTATCAAGCCCGTCCCCTAGCGCTCTTATTTGATCTTTCGACATAGCTGTTCTACTTCCAAAGCTTATGTATACTACAGATTTTGCAGGCTGCTCATTTAGCCACGGAAGCGAATGATCACCTTGAACAAGCCCATAAGGTGCAATAGGGCCTATTGGAAGAATAGGTGGAAAACTAGATTGAACTTCTCCAATATTGAAGGCAGTTATTGTCTCGGATTCAAAGTATTCGAAACTGTTGAGCAAGATACCTTTAACTTTCGAAAATGACACAATGTTCGACGCTAAAGTTGATGTGAAGAGGCTTTTCCCTGGACGAAGAAGTGGTGGAGGAATGCTTGATTTCGGTATGTCAGTTAAACCAGGGATCCGTATATAGTTCTTAGCTTCATTGTTTGATATTTCAGGACTTGTCAAGAACGGATAGTTGGCCATTAAGGATAAAAATCTTGCTGAAGTAGTCAAAAGTATAAAAGTTGGTATCTGAAGACGATCAGCAATGGGAATTATATTAGTAGCCAAGGCAAAGTCGGAGAAAATTGCGGTTAAGGGTGGTGATAAAGAAGAAATTAGAGGATGGAGGAGATGTAGTGAACGATTAGTAGCTTCCCAGTGAATAAAAAAAGGGTCATCAGGGGTTGGTGAATTAAAGGGAATGATATGAAAATCGAGGCGTTTTATTTGAGGATAAATCGCGAAAAAGGAAGCAATGGTGTTAGACTCTGCAGCAGAGAGTGTGGGTTGTGCAGTGATCAGGGTGACTGTAACATCATATGAAGTTAGCATTGCGGCGACACGAAGGAATGGAGTCAAGTGACCCATGCCAGCAGTAGGAAACAAGGCTATATGGGGCTGGCTGCTGCTGCTGCTGCTGCTGCTTGACATTGTAAAATTTTTGCAAAGAGAGTTGAGAGATTGTTTGGAAAAGCAGAGTAGAGCAGATGTGTAAAATTGAGTTTTGTGTAGCGTTGAAAGTTGGATGAGTGGTACATTTATGTTGGTATGATTTGAATATGGTGGCTGAGACTTGAGTTGTATAAATTTGGTGAAACGAGTGGTTTTTGAGTCGCCACATTATCACAGTTTTAACAAGCCCAAGAAACCTCCTATAAATTATAAAGGGCCGAGCTTCGTCCCTATTTAAAAAGTTTCAATTTTTTTTGGAAACGAATAGGTAAGGAAGCAAAATTAATGCAATGAAGGTACAAACACAAACTAGTAACAAAGGAAAAAGACAAAAACATGAATTCTTTGAGTCCTATAAGAAGTTCACGAATTATTAATCAGACAAATCAAGTATTTGAATAAACTAACACTGTGTGTTTTGACAATTTATTAGTCTATATTTTCTCGTTTAATATTTCTTTTTACTGTTATCGATGGAGCATAGATGCTCGAGTTTGATCTCAAAAATATATATGTTATGGTTAATGAGTTCGAGCCGAGTTTTAGCATATGCGGCTCGAACTCGGCTCGAATTGGCAAGGCTCGAGTTCGACTTGTTAAAACGAAAAAACATAAATATATGCTAATTTTTAATAATATTCCTAAGATTTTGAGCTTAAAATTAAACCCCAAATATTTCATTCATGATTCATTTGAATTATTTATGGATAATAGATTAAAATTTAATTTTTGATTGTGTCGAAACTGATAATAAGTTGGTCCAAGTGGGTCTCAATCATTTTTTTAAAAACTTTAATAATATTGTTCGCAAACTGTTTGTTAAGGGCTCGAGTTTGGCTTGACTCGTTTTATTCGATAAAAACTCGAGTGTAGCTCAGTTCGTTAACGAGCTCGAGTTTGAATACAAATTTTGTTCGATAAGAAAGCTCGTTTCAGTTCTTTAAGAAAAAAATAAACTCGACTCGGTTCGTTTACAGGCCGGTTCGTTAACGAGCTCGAGCTTAAATACAAATTTTTATTCGATAAGAAAACTCGTTTCAGTTTTTTAAGAAAAAAAAAAAGTAAACTCGGCTCGATTCGTTTACAACCCTAATCATCTAGTGGAAAACTAGATGGAAGGAAGCTTTAATTTATCACTTTTGACTGTCATGATATTATTTTATTTTCGTAACTCTTTTAAATGTTTAATGATTTTGATCATTATATTCATTTTCTTAAATCAAACAAGTGATCATTTTGATCATCCATACTTGCGTGGGTTGTTTCATTTTGTTATTAAATAATTATGGTAATTTGTTAAACTAATTTTAAGAATCTCTTGAATGTTGAATGACGGTCTTCATTTGTTTAGGTTATATTATGTGGAATTGGTTTCTAATGGATCTTGAAGTTTCTCAGTATGTATACATTAAGACTTGATTTGTACACATTAACACATTTGATGTAGAATGTTTGTAAACATTAATACATTTAATGTTATAAGTTCTGTTCATAACATTCGTGTATAGTAACTAAATGTATTATACAAAATCATCCAAAATGAATACAACCTAAAGATTACTTGAACGGCTTAAAAATAATATTTTAATGAAAAACAATCAAATGAAACACTTTACTATAACCATCATGTACAACATTAGCTCATTTTTTTTACTTTTAGCAACCTCATCATCAAGTCTTTCAACCTTTCTCGCAACCTCATCTCAGATCTTTCAACCTTATTCAACAATCCTGTAATTAGAATTTTTGATCGAGGGCATCAAACCAAAGATGATAGTTGCAACCCTTACCTTTTCAAATTCAGATTATGCTTTGTATATTATTCAATTTACAAGATAAAAATAAAGATGAAGTAAGTCCATACCATATAGAAAGAGTATCTTTAAAAAAAAATTCGTAGAGTTTAAATCAGTCCATGATATTCTGAATACGGCACTCCTCCCACAAAGACAATAGTAAGCTTTTATTTTTTTCGGTATTTTTTTAAACTTCTTCTTTGTTATACATTTTGATGATAACTGTAACCCATTAAATAGATTGGACAATGGATGTGTGCCCGTGGAGGGAATTTTTTTGAGGAAAAATAAGAGAATTTACAAGTTCTGCCGTATTATTCATGTCTTCACCGTCAATATTTTACTTTTTACAAATTTTATCAAAAATAAGGTCAAGACATACATTAATCATAATTTAAGATCAGAAAATATATTTTCATATTTTAATAATCCATGTCTACATTCATGATTGCTAAATGCACTAAAAAAATTCTCGGTCGTAATTAATAATTATTGTTATGTCGCTCATCTTTTTCTGTGCAAAGTTGACAAAAATCAGTAATACATTAAATACTTACATGGTCATGAATAACTTATCAAATCTCAATTTCACATGCAAGTTCTCCTGTGTTTATAAGCACTTCGTTGATTTTTTTTATAAGACATTTTCACTTTTGTACATATATTAATATTTTAATATACTTTGAGTGATTAGTTAAAAATAAACATTTTTAATAATATTTTATGAATTAAAATATATACATATTGTCTATTTTATTTACAAAAAAATATAAATAATAATTTTAATTATTCAATCAAAAAATATTAAAATACGTGTAAAAATCAAAACTCATATAAAAAATATTTTATTTTTATCTACCCAAGAAAGTTTAATCTTTTTTACCTCCTTCCCCTTTTTTAAGTACATATTTTTATTTTCTATAAGCATTTTTTTCTATTATTTTATTCCGATTACTAACATAGTTTACTAAATTTTGGGACTTACTTTTGTATGTTCACTTTTTATTTTACAATAATTATTATTATTTGAATTAAATATAAATAATGTTTAATTCAATAATAATATTTCCGTATTTTTCAAATAATTATATTACATTAAATTATTATTTTATCAAAAATGTCAGTCAATAAGACAATTTCAGTTAACAAATTAATGCAATTTGATTAGTTTTGATTAATAATAGATTACAAGATTTGGAGTAAATATTAAAAAAAAACAAAATATGTATTAGAAGCAAGTAATATGGTATTACATGATTGCTAAATGCAGTAAAAAATTGCTCCGTGCAGTAATCTGCAATTACAATTATATCCTTAACTTAGTTTCTGTGTTTACGTGGAAAAAGAAGCACATGGAGGAGTTCAAGACTGCATTTAATGTTGTTGGTGATGTATAGCTGGATTCAAACATAAAAATTAAATTTTAGTATTTATATTTTGTATTTATCTAGGGTTTTTTTTATATTTTTCAAATTTTGTAATTCTTTTGATCACAATGACATTTTTATATATTTTTTATTGACAATTTTTGTATATATAAAATTATTTTCTTATTTTATATAACTTTTCATTTTTTATTTTACATTTGTACTTTAAGAAATATCAAGCATAACTTCTGTTAAATATTTTTGAAAAAAATTGTTAATTTTAATTTTAATTATTATTTATAGAAAAAAAGTTAATTTATAAAAATATGTATTCCATGCACCATAAATTGAAATACGAATAAAAAGTGCACAATTATTTAATAGCAAAAATAATAGTATAAAATAAAAATATTTATTGATAGAGATGATAACTTAAAAAAGTTAATATATTATTATTTCCAAATTGCTACTTTGTTGTAATCATATTACTAATACTTTATGTGTCCCACAATATCTAGTTTTACATTTTCACTTATATGATTATATCTATCATAAATATCTTAATTTAAATTTTTATTCATCTATTCATTTGTATTTAAATATAAAATTGAACATGTATCATGAAAAATACTACTCCCTCTGTACCTCCCAATTGTTATCGTTTCTGAGAGAGTGTCCGACACGCATTTTAAGATGAATAGAAAGTATAGTTCTATAAGTTTTTTTAAAAATTTTATTTTTCTGAACAAAAATAGAATGTTTAAATTTTTATTAAGAAAAATATTTTTTTTTAAAAAAGTTAAAGAACTATATTTTCTCTTCATCTTAAAATGCGTGCCGGACACTCTCCCAGAAACAATAATAATTGGGAGGGACGGAGGGAGTATTATATGACGGATGAAGTAATTTTAAAATATTACTATTAAAAATTTAAGATAGAAATTTTAATATATATTTATAGTTACATCATATTTTTCTATTTATATATTTATTTAGATAAAATAATTTACTGAACAAATCTAGAAAAAATAATAATACTATAATATTAATGTATAAAAAAATTATTTATACACATGTACATGTAATAATATACACAACTTTAATGAGTTTAGAAAGATAGGATTATCTTAAAATGAATGAAAATTGATTAAGCCCTGCTAAAGTCAATATGGTACATTTAACAAGGTAGAAGTATTTAATACATTTAAGGGTTAAAAATGTAATTTCAGATTACTGCATGGAGTAATTTTTTACTGCATTTAGCACCACATATTATAAAACTTCAAGTTCAAAGGGATAGAAACCGTTATAATTTAGATTACAATCCATCAATTGATTAAACGCAAGTTTCATTAAACAAAAACTCCGGAATATTGGGCCAATCCAATATTAAGAATTCCGGAGCACGGTTCAGTAAAACATAAGACGGTGGCCGGGGTTGTTGGGTACTATGTACCAACACAGAACCATTCGATCCTATCACTGGCCACATCCATATCGCATGATCACAACATTCCCGCGATAACAGACTATTTTCTTCCTTATAATCTTCTTCTGCACAGAGGCTTTGATCAAAACCTGTTTGTGAATAGAATGGCGAGTGGCACAAATATCACAGATGTGAGTATGGACTCTTTAATCCACTGCGCCAGCTTTCTCAATCTTCAAGACATCTCCAATTTGTCAATCACCTGCAAATATCTCAATACACTTGCTTATTCTGATTCTATTTGGCGTTCCTTCTTCAGGTCTCTCTCTCTCTCTCTCTCTCTCTCTCCCTCTCACCCTCCCCCTCCCTTCTCTCTCTCTCTCTCCCCCCCCTCTCTCTCTGTCTCTCTCTCTCTCCCTCCCTGCCCCCCTATCTCCCCCTCCCTCTCTCCCCCCCCTCTCTCCCCCCCCTCTTTTTTTTGGTAATTTGAAATGAAGAATTAATTATTATTAGGAATTAAAAATTAATTGAAGAATTACCTCCCTCCCTCCCTCCCTCTCCCTCACTCCCTCCGTTAACAAGACGCCTATATATGTACAGTTATTAGTTAAAATGATAGAATATTTTGAAATTATTTGTATATATAATATCTGAAATTTGTAGTGATAATTGCAAATTTCTTGACTTATGTCACAGGGAGAGATGGCCGCAACAAGCACCTCCTAGCATCTCAAAACACTCGAGTGTTAGAGAAGCATACATTACTAGAAATTCTGCAGTGCACCAATTTAAATTTGTTGACCCATTTGTTACTGATTATCATGTCGAGGCAAAGCATTTCGACAATTTGTTTGTTAATCAAGACAGGATTGTATTCTCACAGGTACTTGGTGTTCACTCTTTATTTAAATAAATATATTGGTTTTAGGATCCATTTAATATACAATTATTTTTGCATTGTAGGCTGCACTAGTGGTTTTGCAGCTTTACTGATGTGCATATTTTTTTCCTTTTCAAATTCATGTATCGTGTTAATGTGGAAGCAACTTGTTGTTACCTCTTTCTTTTGTGTTGAAGTTATATCTAGTTACAATAGGAAGTTGCCACACGGATAATATATCGGAGATTGTAATTACATGAACATGGAAAGCAGGGATGGAGCTAGAATCCTTAGATGGAGGAGGTGGCAGAAAGAATTTACACCTTATATATGAAAAATGCATTATATATATATATATTAAAAAATTTCATTGTATTGTAAATATAACTTGATTTTCACATTAATATACATATTTTTTAGAACATCATTAATTTTATAAAAAATGTACAACTTAAAATATCAGATGAGAAAAATGTTACTAATATTTTAAACCTGTTTTTCCAAAAAATCCAGAGTTTGGGCGGTCACCACTGTCTGCCACCCACGAGCTCAATCTCTGATGGAAACTACTCTGGAAAATGCACAAATTTCTATTAGTAAACAGATAAGCTATGAAAAAGAAAAAACCTTGAAATATACTAACGTAAGGTAATATTCTGAATAAGTTTCAGTTGTTATCTAAATAAGTTCTTTGTTTTATAAAGTGTATAGTATGTGTAGTACAATAAGATTATTAGGTGTTTGAACCCTTTCCGTGACTCTTAGTACCCTTTTTATAGGGTATTTTTTTATGTCCTCAAGCCAGCAGCAGCAGCCATTTGATGAAGTATGTTAAAAAAAACTATTTTTACTACTAGTATGATAATCCTTGGTGGGCCTTGTCCTGAATCTTGCTACTCTCTGTCCAGTCCTCCTATTTTTCGTTTTACTTTCAGTCCTTGGAATCCGGGGTCCAACAACTGTTATGTTGTCTTTTAGGCGTGATCAGGAGATCTTTCTAGGACAGTGCAAATTTCCTTGTACTAAGTGTGTGTGATGAGCATACTGAGTCTAACTATTGTTTATTTATCAGATAAGATTGGTGAAAGTAAAATCAAGCTATGTTGTGTAACCTTGTTATGAATGTATATGCCATCCACCTAACTGTGTTAGACTGGTAGTAGTTCTTTACTCTTTATTTGAAGTCTGTAATGATTCTGCTTTACATTTTTTTTAGTGTTTGGATAAGTTAGACAAATTCTTTTGTATGAATCATAGGTTTCACAGAGTGACACGCTGGCCTTGTGGGCTTTTAATGGGTATAATGGAATCCTGGTATTTGTTTGTTTAAGAATAATGATAATTGGCTTCTAAACTAATAATCAATAACATGTCAAGGAATTTCATCAAAATTATATAAAATTTTCAGTTTTGTTAATGTTCATTTTGCATATGTTATCAATTAATACTTTTAAGTTATATCCATAAACAGTTAGGTTTAAAAAGCATCCTAACCTGTGAATTCATTGACAGCCTAGCGACAAGGTCCCTCCACCTGGACAAAAATCATGGACAAATCCTCCTCCTTGTATACTTGAAAACTAGTATTATGAAAAAATGTTATGTACGGAAAAGAAACTTGACTTTATTTATGTGATTAGATGCTAAAGGTTAGTTTGTTTCAGACCATAATCTTAATCCATCTCTGCTTGGTGTCGTAGAAAATTTTTGTGGAAAAATAATTGACACATTGTCATTATTATCTTTCACATCACTACCTGAGAATACATTTTATAGGAAATAACTAATGATAGAATCATTGACATGCATTTACTTTGTTTTACTTGGAATGACGTCAGGGTCCATCGATAAACATAATGAACATTGATAGCTCCCTAAAAAGAAGAGAGCCTCTTCTAACACTACGTGATCATAATGCTCGAGTCAGTTGTATGAGGTAAGATTTTTTATCATAATACTTTATGTTCTTGTTGTGATATTTTTCAACTTATATAATCTGATATGTCCAAAATATACCTCATACTAAACCTCCTATCTTCTTCTCTCTCTCTCTCTCTCTCTCTCTCTCTCGCTCTCTCTCTCTCTCTCTCTCCCTGTCTCTCATCTTTTTATTCTTATTTTGTCTTAAATTGCATGATTAATTTTTTTTATAGGTTTTAGTATAATATTAGTACTCTGGGATTTTAGTTATTAATGTTGAACCAAGTCGTCAAAATCTTGTAAATGATAGGGGTATGGGAGCTGGATGCGGTTGGTTACTGGTTTTGTACTTTACCTTCCAATTATGATTCACCTTAGTGGGCCACTTCTTAACTTTTCGTGTGGTGAGGTATTGTTGAAAAGTGGGTCTGTAGAACGCATACACACATACTTGGTATATATATATATATTTGTGTATGAGGTGGTGTTATCTTCTACTCATGTTCCTCATGATCAAATTTATTCTGTAATTAAGCGGGAACCTACTTTGTGATATGACACATCGTTTTTATTGAAATTAACACCAAGTGTAAAGTATGTTTGCTAAGAAAAGAAAACTAAAATTGAAGATTTTGTATCACGGTTTGATGTGTTGAATACAACTAAGATTGCAAGATTCCGTTGGAGGTCATTAGTTTAATCACATGTTTCGTATATTACAATTTTGTAACATTTTGATTTTATGTGCAGATTCTATTCTCTCAATGAAACTTCTTTATTTCGTAGTGGAACACAAAGAAATGAGAAGGTCTTGGTAACATCAAGTTATGACCACTCCATTCGCCTCTGGTGGAAGGTAGCGTGTAGTAATTCATATATATAACTGGTGATATATATATGTATGTATAATATACGCATACATACATATAATGTTAAGACATTGAAACTAATCAATTTTCTTCTTCTTCTTCCAAGTATGTTTTCATAGAATAAATGAACATTCTTTACTCTTCTTCTGATGCTATCCCCAGAACCAACTGGCAGAGTAAATGTGTGAAATTTCTGCCACATATGTTATAATTTCAAAAACAGTTACATATTTATGCACTTGTTCATGCACATATTGAGATATATGTTTAGATGCAAAATGAAGCTCTCATTAATGGAAGTATAACACAGGGAAGTTGCCAGAGATGTTTCAGAGGTCACAGTGGTCCAGTTACGACACTCTCGGATAGATTATTGGGTGAAGGTACTGGAAAAGTATTTGCTAGTGGAGGTGACGATGGTACTGTTCGACTTTGGTCACTAAGCTCAAGCGGAAAGCGCGGTCAACATGCTTTGAAAGCTACACTTTATGGTCATGGGAAGCCATTAGCACTGATGTCGGTTGCAGGGTAAGGACTTGTTTTTTTCACATGTATCTATTCACTGTTACCATTGTCTACATATGTCTTATATGTTACCACCACAGTTGGTTTACTAAATCAAGTGTGACAAAGTATATAGGTGTTTGCATTATCAAAAAATTCAGTCGGTATATTAAGAATGAATTTTCATGTAAGTAAACATTACCTAATTTAATTAAAAGATTTGTAATTACTATTGAGTTCTGGAATTTTGCTTATTATTGTATATATTTGCTAACTTGCTTTCAATATGTTTTTTTGCTTGAATTATCAAGTTAATTTTTAAGTTGTTAGGGAATAAGAGTCAAGGAACAAATAAATTATGTTGTTATCAAAATATACATACCATTTGCTTTCTCCAAATATAAAAAATGTAGCCACGCTGGAAGCAGTTCAAGTGTGTCACTATTCGCAAGTTCACCACCGGTCCGGTATACTAGGAGTTGGTACTGTTTTATTGCAGAATAAATAGTTTGTACTCCTTTGTATCTGAAAATAGTGCTACTTTTTTTTTGCTTTGTCTTCCCCCTGCTCTGATAATAAGTTTTATGAATGATTTTACGATGACAAAATGGCATCAAGAGAAAAAGGTAGCTTAAAGAAAGGAAGAATATGAAGGTAGCAGTGTTTTTCTTTCTGTACAATTTAGTTGCTAAATGATTATTATAAGATTGCCCAACTAAGATGCCACTATAGCATATCTAAATAATTATGTCACACTAACCGAATAAGTTGACTACAGATTGTTTTAAGCCTATTGAAACATACTGTTTGATTACTCTATTAATTTGAACTTGCGATTAAATAGTAAGCATACTAATTGCATTTTTTTCTGATTCCAGGCACAAAAGTTCTCTTTTGGTGAGCATGTCCAAAGATTCAAAGGTAGTGCCATCCTTGTTATATAAATTTGTAACTTGCAGGTATAGATAGTCAGTTTAGTCAAAGAGATGTAACTGGATAGATATTTCTGATTAAATGAATTCATATGTGCTCATAAGGTACATAAACTTTTGTTAGAGGAAGGGCCAACCGGATCTATATTCTAACATATAGATCCGGTTGGGCCTTCCTCTAACAGCTTTGTTGGTAAGTCAAGGCTAGTAGTGCATTCTCTAGAAAGTCTTTTTCTTATATAGTATTGTGAGCGACAAGTTAGTGATAGATTACTTTCAGGGAACAGTTTAATATAATCTTGTAATAGTATGTATCTTGCCCTAGATTACTTTCAAAATTTGTTAGTAAACATCATTTAACAGCCGTCATTGAAATTAGGTGAGGCTCTGGGATACTGCTACATCATCTTCTAGTTCTTCTTGTTGTGTTGGGATGACTTCAATACCTGGTGCACCTGTTGGCTTGAAATGCAATGAATCACTTCTTTTTGTAGCTGCTGGTTCTTCTGTTGTTGCAATTGATTTGAGAACTATGAAAAAGGTTTTCAGCACACCTTATTATCAGCCAAGATTGTATTCATTTGAAATGCTTCCTTCTAAATTTTTAATCTGCACTGGTGGCATGAACAGGTAAACACCGAAGTTCTAATAATATCTTTTTGAATAATACTGAAAGTGAAAATTACCTATATTTAATGAGGAATGTTTCTTTGACAATCTTTGTTCTTATCTGGGTAGATTTTGTAGCATCAGTCACTTTTCTGCGGTTACTTTGGTGTTGAAAAGTCTTTGCTATCCCATTCACCTTTTCCCTTGGTTAAAGCATATTAAGTGTCATAATTGAAATAATTCATCTTCCATCCTACCTTCTTATAGGACTAAATACTAATATAAATATGTGGATCTCTTTAAATACCTTCAGTACATTGAAAATACTAAGAATTTCCCAAACTAAATATTCTGATTTCCCCCACAAAGTAGTTAGCTTATGTTTAAACTTAATCGTTGAAGCTGTGAACTCAAGGTTTCATACTGCATTACTATAGTCTATGCATACATGTGGGGAGTGGCCTCATAAACATAACTATTGTGGCATTCAAAAGGAAAGTTAAAGATCAACTTACGAAATCTGGCTGTTATATGATTTTGTTGCTTCACATCATTGAAAAAAATGCAAACATATGGCATTCTTCCTTACTTGATCCCATCATCTATATATTACCGAATCCTTCCTTACCAAGTTATATTTATAAATTATAATTATAAGCATGTTCATGACATCATGGTAGTATGCAAGCGGTCAAAGTTGAAATGCCTTCGTAAAATTCAGTTGTTCAAAGAAAAAGATATTTCTTGTACTTTATAGATGCTTACAAAATGCAAAATATTGAAAATGTAGTTGAAGCTTGCAATGTGCAGTTTCTTTATTTCGAATGGAAATTTGATGAACTAGTTGCATTTCCACAACTTCTTTTTCTTTAGTGTTGGTCGGTTTATTGCACCCATCTGAGTTCACATTCGTAGAATATAGATATTCAAAAGAAGAATAGGTCTACCTGTTAGGTTCTGTTGCAGCAAAATTGTCTTGATAGATCATGTGGTAGTCTTTGCGGTAGCTTCTTGTTGACCTTTGTTACAAGATTTTTTATAGTCTGTAACTGAAATTCTTAATATATTACTGCAGTGCAATGCTTTGGGATATGAGGACATTCTCTGAGACAGTAAAAGCAAAGCCTCTAGCTGAGCTGGATGGGCATATTGGTCCAGTCAAATTTTTACACTTGGATTGGTATAAAGTAGTTTCGGGAAGTCCCGAGGATCAATATGTCAATGTTTGGGAGTCTGACACTGGTCGACAAACAAATATCTTAGATTGCAACCCTACCGATGGTCTGAATTCTAGCACAGGTTGTTCTGCTATGGCTGTTAATGGTTGTCAAATAGTCACCGGTAGCTTCACTGAAGAGCAGGGGGTTATACGGTACAGGGACTTCAACAATGCTACTAGTCATGTTTTATCAGAAGGAGATGAAGGTGGTTCAAAGTTTTGGGGTTCACAGTAACTGCAGTGACCGTTGTGAGTCTGATAGCTGAACATGTTTTTTTTGCTGAAAAACTGATAGCCGAACATGTTTCCTGTACGTTGTAAAAAAGTAGTAGTAATCAATATAAGTTTAAGCATATTTCTTTGATAGGAGTTTGTTGTTTTATAAAATAAATTAAATACTTTAACTAATACAGATCTATAGCTTCTGAAATCTTTTACCTTGTTAGTGGTTAATTGTTGTACCATGTAGACTCTGGATTAGCATACTTCTGAAATTATCTCCTAGCAAATCCTTGACTGTGTTAGGATACATCTAGGTAGCACAGAGCAGGGTGCTTGGGTTACCCAACACACTGGCCTATCAAATGCAGTGGGTGGTGCCATTAGCATGAATAGCATGCGGCGTGTCTCCGTATTTGAGGGCACAGAAGTGACATAGAAGGTAAATTTAATTTTTTTTTTATCCAAATAGTTTGAATTTTTTTTAAAAAATAATTGTCCTATGTGTTTCTGCCATATCATTTCTGTGCAGAATTCCAACTGTAATTTTTTAATGACACCTACTCAAAATTGGTCTCCTGCTGGCAAGTCTGAGATTGCGATATGAGAACGAAGATCTCATTGCAGAAATCTGAGATCTAGAAATCGTGCGCTCTGCCCGTCTTGCGATTTAGTGGTTGAGATACCAGATCGTATCGTGTAAACAACTATGCTCTGTTATGCCATTTGTGTTGAATTTGATTCTGACAAGGGAGAAGGTCTCCAAGGGTGTAGCTAGAGCTCAATGGTGAGAATTTAAATTTGTTTTTAGCCAAATAGTTTGAATTTTTTTTTTAAAATAATTGTCATATGTGTTTCCGCCATGTCATTTCTGTGCAGAATTCCAACTGTATTATTTTTTATGACTCCTACTCAATTGGTCTCCGGCTGGCAATCTGAGATTGAGATATGAGAACGAAGATCTTATTGCAGAAATCTGAGATCTAGAAATCATGCGCTCTGCCCATCATGCGATCTAGTGGTTGAGATCTGAACCAGATTGTATCATGTAAACAATTATGCTCTGTTATGCCATTTGTGCTGAATTGATGCTGACGTGGGAGGTCGTCTCCAAGGGTGCAGCTAGAGATCAATAGCGAGAGCTGCTTGACCAGGTCTCACATATTGGCTTGGGACCTGAGGACTCAGCTTATGGGTCCTAGATCAGGCCATGTGAAATTCGGACCATCATAAAACCTTTTTTTTTATGTTGCCCCTCATTTCTATCTTTGGGCTCTCCTGTCACTAGGTGCTATACTTGGAGGCTTTATATATCTTTAGCATATGACAGGCTCTCAAATGTTTGTCTATTAATTGATGAGGGATGGCATTGGTGATTGCATATTGACCATGTCTATTCTTTTGTATTCTTCACTATTGGATCTGCACATTTGTAGCAATCCTTTCACGTGATGAAGCTAGTAATTGCAGATTCTGAGGTATTTGACTGCAGAATGTGAAGACCAACTCTGGAAGTAGATTCACATACCGTCTTGATAATTTATAGGCGGCTTCTTCGGTTCTTCCTTCAACCTTATTATCGTTAGATCCCTACCATTCCGGGTTTTTCCCCAGAATTTAATTTTGTTTCATGGTCAAGCCAAGATGTCCGATTCTAATGAGCGGTGTTCTCTCCTTGGTCCAAAAAGAGCTATCACTTTTCTTTTTGTTTAAGCTTGTACATAAGTTTCCAATTATTAAACATAATATATTTACTCAAATTAAATTATTGTTTAACCTTTTCCAAGTCCCTATCAAGTGGTTGTTGCTGCAGTAGGTAGTACTTCACACCAGATCAATGCTCTTTAAGGTACCAATAAAAATTCACAATTTCTAAAACATATATATTTGCTAAACATTCCCATGTAATCTACGGTGGTGGCTTATAACAGAGGAGCCTGGTTCAAAAGGTGTGAGTCCTTTTCGTGCAAACCACAGAATAAGACCATTCTCATTCCTTTCATTTGACTGTACCTCTAAATTTTCAAGAATTCATGAGGAAGGGTCCTGGTCTTTACTCCGATATTAGCAAGAAAACAAGAGGTTTGTCATACGTATATGTTTGAATTTTTCGTGGTTACAAGTACTTGAAGCTAACGGAGTTGTGTGTCTATAATGTTTATTTGATTTGTTAGATCTTCTTCATAAGGATCACAGCAGCAACAATGTAAAGTTCTGGCCCGATGCTCCTCCTGGACTTGTGAGTTGATTAGTTTCCTATTTTTTATCGATCAGGTAGCTTGTCTGTTGTGCTTCATATTTGAATTTTGTTTTTTCCTCTGATTGCAGGCTATCACATCTTCAATCAAAAATGGGGTATACATGTCTACTGCCAGCACACAACTCAAGAACGGGAACTCTACGGCTGATATCACTTTTAAACTGGGCAAACATCCCAATGTAAGCTCCGCGAAGTATTTGTTTTCTGATGCAACACTTTCATTTTATCCACTTTCAGTTCTTTTGCATTTGGTCTTTGCTACAACACCATTTGCCAACTAAAATTTATTTTGTGTCCACGTTGAAGATCTATTCAGGCATTTTTAGGTTGTTAATGACTCTTTCGATACAAATGTAAACTACAGTTCTACGAACCCTATTTGCCTGCATTTGTTAGTCCTGTCATTTGGTTGTGTGCATTTAATTTCTGATGTGCTTGTTCTTAATCTCATTGTATATTTATTATTATTACGCCATTCATGGGACTGAATACATCTGAGGGATCAGTTAAGTTTTACTTTTGGCATTTTATTTACAATCGAATTCTAGATGCTACTTTTAAGATTTTAGAAGTAATTAAGAGAGGTCATATAATTTAAATAATTACATCTACTTGCTACTTTCTTGAATCCGGAAACTGAAAGTGATTTGTTTCCTTTCTGTATAATTATCCTAATTCCTTTTTGTTTGCATGAATAATCCCTTTCTTTTTGCCGTCATCGTGTTGACCCTCAGATCTTCACCAAGATAGTTCTTGATCAACGTCATCTTCTTCCCGGATTGAAGGCTCTCGGTAATTTCAACGCTTTTGAGCAAAAATCTCAAATGGTGAGTTTAGTAATGTCTAGTTAGAGTGATATAGGGAAAGAAACTTCACTTCTTTATTAGATATAAATATTATTTACGGTCACTGGTCCGAAGGGGTCTAGAATTTGGACTTAACAAGAATATCTTCCATGAACTTGCAAGGAAGAAGGGAATTTATACTTGATGATATGCATATGAATTCCTTGATATGGCTGTCTTTTGTTTAATCCAATGTAACAGATTATTGGACTTCATTACCTATTTGACTGTGCTGGGAATCCTGGGATTAACATCAACATTATTGGATTTGACTAGAACCCCCATCCTCAACTTCTCAGGCGTGATTGGTCATAATACAGCAGAACTGGGGACGCATATTTCATTCGACACAAAAACAGGAAAATTCACCAACACTGTGATTAGCTTTTTCAATGCAGCCCGGGTTGCTTCCTTCACCCTGTAAGTATTTGTCTTCGACATAATGTTTGTTGTGTACTATGTTAGGCAATGTATGTTGTAACATTGAGAACCTAGGCGCAGTAAGTACATCTTTCATGCTTGCCAATTAGTAGTAATAATTGCTTGCGAGGAACAAATCTTTATATTTTTTTTATTGTGGTCTTAAAGTAGGTATGTAGGTTATAATTCTTGTATCATAGAGCTGCACATTAGGAAAATCAGAAAATCCCTCCTGTGAAATTGCAAGGACCGTCTCATCATTCAAGTTCTAGTAGCATTAGTTGTATCTGCTTCCTTCTTTGTCAGCATGTTTGTGCTTGATTTGCTAATGAAAGCTTGTCATGTTTGTACAGTAATGATAAAGGAAACACTTTAAATGCCTCTTACTTCTATAAAGTGCGTGGCAAACTCTCAAAGGAAATGTACATCATTCAACGAGCATTGGCTACTCTCTCTATAACAGCAGTTGGCGCTGAAGCAACTCATAAATTCTCAACCAAAGAGAACAACATTACTATCAGTGCCCAGTTTGCTTTAGGTCGACTAACTATGCTGAAAGCACGGGTCAAGAACACCTGCATGGCAAGTGTTGTCATGAAGACCAGGTGGAACCGAAAGTCTTTCATTTCTACATCAGCTGAAGTTGACATCAAGGCATTGGACAAGAGTCCCAAGTTAGGAGTGGTCTTTTCAACCAGATCTTGAGTCGCTGCGTATGCACCTTATTTGAATGCATTGTTGTTAATTAAATTATGAGAGTAACATAACATGATAATCTCATATGACCTCCAATGGAAAAAAACTTTTGACCACTGTTTATTCGATATTAAATTTAATTCCCTTTTTATCTTGATTTTAACTTATCTAACTTCAGCTTAAAATATTTATTTGTCGTTAAAATATATTATATTTACTAGTCTTACAGAAAAGATCCCAATTTAAATTATTCTTAATATCACTTTATTCAATGTATGAAGAAAGATGTTAACAATATTTCATTTTTAAAAAAGTTTAACAAATTAAATATATAGTATTTAATTTTCTTCAAATTATTAGAAAAGAGATGAATGATGGTTCGCCATTTCATTGGAGTCTTGAAGTTTATATTTAAAATATTGCAAAATATATTATTTTGTGAATCATATTTTACAAATATCACAATTTTAATAGAAATCTTGTAAATACCATTATATTATATCTTATTTATATATAATTGGTGTAAGACAGTTAATATGATACAATTATGTAGTTTGGTTTTCATGATTAACGAAAAAGGATAATTTTCACAATAAACTCTATTTCTAATACATTTATAATACATAAGTATTAACAATAAAAAACAATTAATTAAGTTAAAATATTATAATTTATCAAAATATTAATATAATTAAAAATATATAATACATAAATAAATAAAAATTCCAAAAAAAATACTAAGATGGAAATAATCAGATTCACATTATTAAGGCGGCTTAAAATCTTTAGTTACAAATTTCACTACACAACACTTGTATTCCCAACCTAAAAAATATAAAATAAATCTCGAATATAATGTAAAATTATACAAAAAGTACATATTTGAATTTATTGAAATAAATATTTTACATAAATATAGTTGTAATTAAATTAAAAATATATATGTTATATATTATAATTTAAAAAGATATAAATAGAAGAAAATAATAATTATAAATATGTAAAAGTAAATTTTACCACACTTGCTAAAATAATAATAACCACATAGACATGTTAACAAAAAAACTTTTAAGGAGATTTTAATTTTTTAGTTACAAATTTCAGTTTATGCTAAAAATTAAACACAAATCAATAAATATAATGTAAAATTTTAAAAGAGTATATGTTTAAATTTTATTGAAGTTAATATTTTAAAAAAATATAGTTGTACATAAGTTTAAAACAAATAATTTCACTAAAATAAACGGAAAAACTGTTGTGTATAGTATAACAATGATATTAAGAAAAAAAATAAAAAACTACAGACTTTGTTAATTCCAAAATTAGTAAAACACAAAAACATGTCAAAAAATATATTCTAAAATTATATATATATACACACACATATATATACCATCAAAAGTAAATATTAACAAACATTGTATATTTTAAAAGATAATTAAAAAATAAAAAAAATATTATAAAGATATTTATAAACCTAGTATATTTTATAAGTAGAATATTATAAAATATAATATATTCTGCAACGTGCATAACATGTAGAATATATAATATTCTGTATAAAAATATATTTTACAATATTTTACTTGTAAAAATATTTGAGATTTGCATGATTGATATTTGCAGAACATGATTAGCAAAATATATGTTTTATAATATTTTACATAGTATATAACTTGTTGAACAACTCTAGATTTTCGATAAAATAGTGCACTCTGCAGCCCCGTGTGAATAATAACATGGGTTAAAATTTATTTGGAATCTTTTTAATTTAAATGATAATATTTTAGTTTGTTTCAAATTGATATTGATTTTTGCATATATGTTATATTGTTTATCTCATTTTTTATGTATTTTTACAGGCAAGCCAATGGTCTTTTGAGAAACAAACTCTTGAGGAGAACATTGCATACATATTCCTGTGTGCAGAAAATGGGTTTATAACAACTATCATGCCAAAGGAGTTGGAAGGAAGTAAAGTCAGCGGCTTGATGGAAATAGATCAAAAGCGATGGGATGAAGAGATATTAATGAATGTGTGCAATGAAACAGATATAAATCTTATTAAGAAAATCCCATTATCGTCACGGATAATAGATGATTCATGGTTTTTGTTTTTTTGATGATAAGGGGTGTTTTTCAGTTAGGAGTTGTCATAGAATGCTATAACTACATCTTACCATTCCCATTCCCAGACCCTGACTTAGGCGGGATATAAGCGGGTATACCCTGACTTAGGCGGGATATAAGCGGGATATACCGGGTATGTTTGGTTTGGTTTGACATTTGAAATTAGGTAAGTCCTATGGCAATTACATCTTTTTTGAATCTCCAATGCCAGTTACATGCACACCAAACAAAACCCAATATTTCTTCAACCTTTATCGTTTAGTTTCAATAGATTAATAGTTCTATTTCTTATCTCAGTTCATATCTTTATGAATTGTCCATACCCTCATATCTTTATGGACCAACCATTGCGTTAGATAATGAAGACAACAACTACATAATCATTTTTTACGATAAAAGAGATAGACAACATCTTCAAAATACACACCATATGAAACAAGGACTAGGTTGATGATGATATATTCGACGTGGGTATGTGCTTCCGTTTGCAAGTATTGGACTTCACCAAAAATTTGCATAAGGTTTTGGAATGTGACATAGGCGTTGTTGATTGGAATAGCGGTTGTCGTTCACGGTGTAGCGCGAAAAGACTAATAATTTGGTTTTGGATGAAAACGCGATCACGATGACTGTATTTGTTTGACGACTGTTTTCTTTCGATGGTCATCATCTTTTAAGGGATCAAGGAAATAGCGACGCACTATTGAGCGTGATTTTCAGCCCGTGTTAACAAGAACAGTATTGTTTATGAACCTCATTTTCAGCCCGTGTTGACGAGAAATGTTATGTCTAGGTATCTGAGAAATGTTAAATGCATTTTGAATTAGGTAATTCCTATGTAAATAATGTCATAGGCTCGGGTTTATCTCGATCACCATGTCATCAAATTTTATTTTTATTTTTTTAGTTAAAACTTTTACACTTTTTATATATTGTGCACATACACACACAAGTCGGGGTTTTTTCGCGAAACAGCATCTTCATTCTTATGAATGAGGGGAAGGCTGCGTACATCTTACCCTCCCCAGACCCTGCGAAATCGGGACATACCGGGTATATTTGGTTTGGTTTGGTTTCTATGTGAATAATGTCATAGGTTCAGGTTTGTCTCGACCTAATTTTTAAATTATGTCATCAAATTTTATTCCTTTAGTTAAATTGTTTACACATTTTATATATTGTGCACATACACACACAAGTTGAGGGTGTTTCGGGAAACAGTTTCTTCATTCTTATAAATGAGGGGAAGGCTGCATACATGTTAATAGGGGTGTACACGGATCAGGCCGGGGGAATTTAGCAAACCAACCCAATTAATTCGGGTTTTCAAAATTTCAACCCAAACTGAATAGTTTAAATTTGTAATCCAAATCAATTTGTAATACCTCGGTTTGGATCGGTTTAGTAAATATTCAAAAATAATATTAATAATTATAGAATAAAGTAGAATGTCTCAAAGTCTAAAATAGTTCCATAAAATATTACAATCATCCATTTCAGATATGACTTAAACAACCAAAAGAGAGTGATAATACAATACTTAGTCTTTAAACATTCTTTAAATATTAAACTCGATAAACGAAAATAGTGACATATTCTTTAAACACTGAGGACCGATGTTATAAGTTATAGATAAATGAGCCTAACTATTAGGCCTGAATTAATATATTAACGTGTAAGTATATTTTTAATCGGGTTGGATTTGATCGGTTTAAAATATCGAAACCCATATCCAACGCAATTAAATCAGGTTGACAGTTTTACAATCCAAATATGTATCGGGTTGAAACAAATCGGTTTGGATCAGCCGAAATAGGGTTGGTTCGGATCGGTTTGGTCGGGTTGTGTACACCATCTTACCCTCCCCAGACCCTGCGAAAGTGGGATATACCGGGTATCTTTGGTTTAATTTGGTATGATGTTTTGAATTATATCCGATTGTTATGGGCGTCAAAAATATAAAATATTTAAAGTTTTAAATGTTTAATGGATACAATAGAACCTCCCTATAATAATATTATATATAGTAATCTCTATAATAATATTCTATATAATAATAAATTTCATAATGTAATAAAAAATTATAGTCCCAATTTTAACCACTTATAATTAAAAATAAACTTTATATTATAATATTTTATACTTTTTCAAAGTACATCATTTCTTAATTTTCCTCTATATAAGAATAAAAATGTTTAAAATTTATAAAATATATTTATATATATTTAATAAATATTTTTTTATTACATAAACATTCAAAACAATTTAAAATAATTTTCTAAAGCTATTTGTCATAAGTACTTGTTTGTTCGTATCAACATTATATCCTTTAAATTGAGTGTCTGTAATAATTTTTTTACCACAATCACCATCTCGTTGTGCACATACACACACAAGTCGGGTGTCTTTCGCGAAACAGCCTCTTCATTTTTATGAATGAGGGGAAGGCTGCGTATATCTTACCCTCCCCGGACCCTGCGAAAGCGGGATATACTGGGTATATTTGGTTTGGTTTGGTTTCTATGTGAATAATGTCATAGGTTCAGGTTTGTCTCGACCTAATTTTTAAATTATGTCATCAAATTTTATTCTTTTAGTTAAATTTTTTACACATTTTATATATTGTGCACATACGCACACAAGTCGAGGGTATTTCGGGAAACATGTTCTTCATTCTTATAAATGAGGGGAAGGCTGCATACATGTTAATAGGGGTGTACACGGATCGGGTTGGGTGGGTTGGGGAAATTTAGCAACCCAACCCAATTAATTCGGGTTTTCAAAATTTCAACCCAAACTGAATAGTTAAAATTTGTAATCTAAATCAATTTGTAATACCTCGGTTTGGATCGGTCTGGATCGGTTTAGTAAATATTCAAAAATAATATTAATAATTATAGAATAAAGTAGAATGTCTCAAAGTCTAAAATAGTTCAATAAAATATTACAATCATCCATGTCAGATATGGCTTAAACAGTCAAAAGATAGTGATAATACAATACTTAGACTTTAAATATTAAACTCGATAAACGAAAATAGTGGCATATTCTTTAAACACTAAGGACCGATGTTATAAGTTACAGATAAATGAGCCTAACTATTAGGCCTGGATTAATAAATTAACGTGTAAGTATATTTTTAATCGGGTTTGATTTGATCGGTTTAAAATATCGAAACCCATATCCAACCCAATTAAATCGGGTTGACAGTTTTACAATCCAAATAAGTATCGGGTTGAAACAAATCGGTTTGGATCAGCCGAAATAGGGTTGGTTCGGATCGGTTTGGTCGGGTTGTGTACACCCCTACATCTTACCCTCCCCAAACCATGCGAAAGCGGGATATATCGGGTATGTTTGGTTTGATCTTTTGAATTATAACCGATTGTTACGGGCGTCGAAAATATAACATATTTAAAGTTTTAAATGTTTAATGGATACAATAGAACCTCCCTATAATAATATTATATATAATAATCTCTATAATAATATTCTATATAATAATAAATTTCATAATGTAATAAAAAATTATAGTCCCAATTTTAACCAGTTATAATTAAAAATAAATTTTATATTATAATATTTTATACTTTTTCAGAGTACATCATTTCTTAATTTTCCTCTATATAAGAATAAAAATGTTTAAAATTTATAAAATATATTTATATATATATATTTAATAAATATTTTTTTATTACATAAACATTCAAAACAATTTAAAATAATTTTCTAAAGCTATTTGTCATAAGTACTTGTTCCTTCGTGTCAACATAACATCCTTTAAATTGAGTGTCTGTAATAATTTTTTACCACAATCACCATCTCGTTGTATCCAAATAATTTCATTTTTACGAGCATTTTCGAAATTTCTTGACTCAAAATATTTCGATTTCTACACTATTATCCTTTAAGTCATATTGGGCTTTATTGCCCGAATTCCTGCAATGATTTCTTTTCCAATTAAAATATACATCACGTGCCCCTCAGAAGGATGTCCCCCACCATGATGTTTGATAAATTTATTTGAATTTGTAATTCTTCAAACAATTTTTAAATTTGTAATTTACATATTAACCTTTATTAAAGAATAATATATATAAATAATTTTTATTGATCCTAAGAATATTATTGTATAAATGTTATACTGTATAACGGTACTAAAAATATAGCATAAGTAAAATTTAAAATGTAAGAATATAGGTGCAAATTGGAATGTATATATAGAATGACAATTCATGAATGGTTCTCTTACATAGAGATTCATAAAAAATTATTATTTAAAAAATATAAATACATAATTTATTTTATTTTTTTATCATATATATTTACAAATTTTAATTATCAAATTAAAATGAAATTGCATAATTTTTTTATTTAAAAAATTATTGAAATTTGATGTAATAGTTTAAAGTGTTTCTGCAGTAGAATTACAGTAAAATCACGATTATCCAAAATTATTTCACAGTAAAATCAAATTTAAAGTCATTTTTTTTTCAAATTTTAATTGTTAAATATTTTATTATATTTAAATATAATTATTATTTTACATTAATAACGAATTATTATATGATAATGGAAACAAAAACTTAATTCAGCAATTAAGGTTTTGTTTTGATTGCTATTAAAAATGGTTAGCTGTTAGAAAAAGTGTTGGTAAAAAAAGTGTTGTTGAAAAAATTAGATAATTATTTGGTAATATTTTTTAATTTGTATATATTTTGATATAAAATTTTATAAAAAATAATAATTTTGATAAAGTTTGATAGTGAAATTAACATTTATTTTGGCGCAAAAGCTAAATAGTAAATTTTACAAAAAATATATTGAACATTATTTTTTTTAACAAACAGCTTTTATGCCCAAAGAACTTTGGCAAAAATAGGTTTTTAATTTTAAGGCGAAACAATTTTTTACCTGCTTTCAGAAAAGTGCCGTTGCTAATAAGAAACACACCCTGAACCCCAAACTCGAGAACCTAGTACCGTAGTACGTACTAACAGACACGGAGTTATAAATACGAATACCTGGATCGCGAGGAGCAACGGGAGTACTGAGAAACAACATCGGAGAAAGAAGCAACGCCGGCGAGAATGTGGGAGCGGAGAACAGAGAGAATGGGAGTATTAATCATCAATTGTTTTTCGCTTAATTCGAATTGTTCTAATTGAGTCCATTTCATAAAGTGCACTCAATCTTTTTCCTCAACTTGAGACACAACATTGGGGGAAAAGATAAAAAACCCCTTTGGTCTCAGGTACGTATCTTCTAATTGTCTGTTTTCGATATTCATTTATCTCCCGCTATATACCAACATACAGATTAATGCTTTCTTTATTTTATGATTCTGATTATTCTGTTGTAGTATTATTTATACAGCACGGCCTCGAATCACCAAGTGTCAATTTTATCTTTAACCATTTTTTTAAATCTTAATAATCGTTGCAGATATCACACACTCTGGCAAGATACACATTTTGGATTAGGATGGCATCCTAGTTATATAGACATCTTCACTTTTGATATTGAGGAAAATATATATGATATGCCTTGGGTAAAATGTTAGGATTTATCCGCAAGTCAATTTTAGTGGCAGCCTTAAATTTTCCATTTTTCAGTTGTGTACTGTACGTAGACATATATGTACACATCATTCCTCGATGATGATCTAATAGCCTTCAATGAGAGAAGAACACAAAACTCACAAAACAAGCTAGTGTAGTGGGCTTTTACATTTTATGCAAAATATGCTAAACTGCTCACAAATCTTGAAGAAACAAGGGGACTGAAGTTGAGTTTGCTGTAATCCTTGTTGAGAATATCTAATTGAATCAAATACACATCACAGAGATAAAATATATACATAACAATGTCGTTTAAATATCCAATTACAATTAAACGGCCGAGTTGCATAGATCTATTGATATTCAATTAAATATCCAACAACACTGTTAACATATATATACATGAAGACATAAAAACGTCATAAACAAACCTCTTTCTTTTTGATAGATATAAGAGTAAAGGCAGTATCTTTGCCCATAGTACTTGTGAAATTGGAGACTAGTAAAAAGTGAATGAAAGAAATGAGAATGTTTGTGAGACAAGGTTTTCGACACGCACATTTGGACGATAATCTTGGCCAACGCCATTGTCATGCCACAACCATCCTATTATTATGTTATGTTCTTGAGAGAATTGTTCATATATTAATAATACATGTACGTACAAGATGGTCTTCTTTGTTTTCTTCGCCAAAGGGCACTATGGTTAAATATATAATTATCATAGTTATAGGTGTGTGTATCTCTAGCTATATGTAGTCATACAAACTATTTACTTTTTTTCCTAATTTTCTGATTTCGATTATTCAATCAATCAATCAACCGTACCCAGCCTAGGACAGTGTCTGGGAGAGTATACCATACACAACCTTACCCTCATTCCAAAGAATGAAGAGGTTGTTTCCTCAAAATTCAAAAGACCCCCGGGTTGTGTGTGCACAGATATTTGTTCTAGGTACAAAATGATATACAATGATACGTAAAAGTATGTAAAAGTAGAAGGGACAATACCTTGGCCCATGGTTTTCTTCACACGGGACTTGTGCCGTAAGAACCATCTTACTCCTTAATTCTTAATGTCCCGGCCAAAAACTCACATTCATTGCCACATCTAAGATTTAACCGCAACCTTTTCTGTTCATTACAATTAACACCAGACACCTAAATTAAGGATTCGCTCAATCCCTCGTGGTATTTGGAATCAGCATTGGAACCGAGGTATCGATTTTAAATCCAATCAATACTGTTACTAGAGGGACGTGCCTTACTTTTAGCTACATCTCCCTTTTGTCTTCACATACTTTTGTAAAGCTTGAATTGAAGACGAGGACGATGTGTCCGTTTCCGAGCACGAGCGCAGAGACCAAGTTTTTTTTAGATATACATAATACTGATTCTGATTATTCTGCATAGCACTGCCTCAAATCACCAAGTGTAATAAGAGTTTGTATTGAACAAAAATATGACAATTTTACCTTTAACCAAATATTTTAAATCTTAAATATCGAAGCAGATATCGCACGCACACACAGCAACATACAAATTTTTGATTAGGATGACATCCTAATTATATTGACATCTTGAATTTTGTGATTACAAGATTTTGAATTTTCTCCGGAATAAGCATGAAAGGTCGAAAACAATAAATCCAACAAGAAAATGTACTATAAATTTCGAAAATGCCTATTAGATCATACTGATCATAGTGTGACATATCTTAACAAAGACAAAGTTGTAGGTACCAATTCTCAAGCACGTTATGACTAAATTGTAAATACGGGTTAACTTTATTAGTTGTCCATCTACAACTATAACTATGAGTTGCTTTTCCTAATTGAAAGTGTAGGTTTCCATGTACAGTAGTTTAGAATAACACATGTTTAGTCTAGCTTTTCTTATCATGTAAGTTAATATAGGTAAATTTTAAGAAGCAAACATATGTTTCGACAACTTGGGTGAATTAACTGCATAATAACCAATATTCCAAGGTTTGGATTGCAACCCATGACAAGAGAAGAATATTGATGTCAGTGATGTTTTTAATAGCACCGTGAAGAGTAAGGCCAAAAAGTTTGGCAGAAATCTTAGTTCAAATTAGGAAATTATCGACCGACTCTTTGTTAGATGAATGTAATTTGATTATTTTCAGCCTGTTAGAAATATAATTGTTCTCTTATAGGCTGATAGGGTGGACTTTTGTTCAACCGGATTAGCTACTTATATGTTTTCTACTTGAAAAGAAATAGAAGACTATTAATTGAATCGCAATACAATATTCTCTATTAGTCACCATAGAAAGGTATATAGATAGAAGTATGTAAGTATAATACAAAGAGAACTTTGCAAAGCCTACATCAGACATTCTTCATGACAAGTGTTGATATTAAAGTATTAAAAAAATATTACTGGCAAATTTTTAACAGATTACGATAAATTAATAAAAACCTAAAATATATGTAAAGATATTCACAACTCACCAGTTGAACACATTTTACCATGGTTCATTGACAGGAGTAATATATTAAGTTTGCCGCATATTAGACGAGCCTGATGATCTTACCCAATATTTTTTTACTAAATTGAGCACATATCAAACTTTCAACAATTTGATTTTAGGATAAACCAATTTTAGTTGGATTGTGTTGAATTGTTGCCCCGGCCCAGTCCATCGTAGTAATTTCTTAGCATTTGACTAAGAAAACTAAGAGTATCATCTTGTACGTACACTTGTCATTAATATTTGAATGTAGCATGACATTGGCTGTGGCTGAGATTATAATGTAAATGCGTGTGTCTAAAACCCTTTGTCTTTTGAAGCACAAACATTTGCATTTCTTTCATTCACTTTTTATTGGTCTCCTATTTCACCTATGGGCAAGGATACTGGTCTTTACTCTTATACCTGTCAGAAAGCAAAAGGTTTGTTTGTAATGTTTTTATGTCTTCTAATATATATATGTTAACAGAGTTGTGGATATCTATTTGAATTTCAATAGATACCATGTGTAATGACGAGACCCGCTTGTAATAATTGATCTATTTAACCTTGCCGTTTAATTGTAATTTAGATCTATCATTTATCAATTAGGCTTAAACATGTATATATATATATATATTTATCTATGTGGTAATTAAGATGGGTTTTTGAATTGATGTGATGCATATTTGATTCGATTAGATATTTTCAACAAGAATTATAGCAAACTCAAGTTCAGTCCCCTTGTTTCTTCAAGATTTGTAAGTTCATTAGTTCGCCTATTTTACATCGATTTTGTAGTAAACTACGCTAGCTTGTTTTGTATGAGTCCTATGCTCTTCTCTGATTGCAGGCAATTAGATCTTGGTCGAGGAATGGTGTGTACAAGTCTATTTACAGTACACAATTCAAAGAAGGAAATTTTGCGACTGACATTCAAGTTATTTTGCACAGAGATCCTAATGTATGTTGCGTATATGTTTTTAGTGCAACGGTGTTAGATTCTAACGAGTTTTAAGTCTATTCCTTTATTGTAAGATTGACTAGTTTTTTTGTGGATTAGATCAGGGTACTACCTATTATTTGGTAATTTATTATTGTCTGTGTGTCTACTTTTTGGCATTTATTAAGGTTTTCATATGAAGGGTGCAGTGGCTTCTGTTGTTTTTCTTTTTTATTTGGCTAATTTTTACTTGCATGCAATTGTTCAATGACCCTTTCTATAAAACACGGTGTTTGTATAGACTTTTGTGCTTTCATTCATTTGTTGCAAAATATTGTTTGTGCAACTGTGGAAATCATGGTTGAACAAAGTAAAAGTTTTTTTTAGACTATAAGTATAACTTTTGTGCTACATAATAAAGTAATTCATGTATGAGTGGAACCTTACTCTAATTTTTAGTCTTTGAATTTGATTTTGAGCTGTTTTACATAAAATTTATGAGTTACTTATTTTGGTGATAATATAATTTAATAATGAAGTAGGCATTAAGAATTATCATCAATCCCATTATATATTTTATGTCTGTAATTAGATTAACTACTTCATACATAAAGATCTCCTCTCCTTTCTTTCATCTTTTGTTTTCAGTTATTGTGTTTTGATCCATTGTGCATCATTTGTTAAAGAAGATTTGCACTGGGAAGTAATTGTAGTCATATAATTTAGTTATGTCTAGCTTCTACCTTCTTGACTGACGATATGTTTAATTTTCTTGTCGTTTACACTCATTCATATTTTCTCTGCATGAGTAACTCCTTTCTTTTGATGGATCACCATGCTTTACCCTTTCGGGCAACATCAGATTTTTGCCACCTTCAGCATTGATGGACATGATCTTGTTCCTGGTTTGAAGGCTATTTTTAGCTTTGACATTCTTAAGCCAAGATCTGAAGTGGTGAGTTTAGTATAAACCTTTTTTTTCATTGTAATATGAATCACAAACTCTGTGCATATATTTGTAAGGGGGAAGATTAGCTGCTCCTAGTTAATAATAAGCATTTAATTTTCTTTCTATATTATTATGTTATGTTTTTTTTTGAATCTATCAGATAAGACTTCAATACCATCATGACCATGCTGGGATCAATGTACACATTACGGGGTTTACTGGAAACCCCGTTCTCAACTTCTCTGGCTGGCTAAGAGGTCGAACCATTTCAGTGGGAACAGATGTCTCATTTGATACAACTGGAAATTTCACCACTGGCAAATGCGGCATTACCCTTCGCTATGCAGACCTGACTAGTACGTTGACCTTGTAAGTATTTATTTTTGACAAAAATAGTCTGTTGCGTATATGGTGGGAATGTATATGTATGTTTACTATAAGGAGCATGTATGTCTAAATATTTTAAAAGGCACAAGATATATCTTCTTACAATCCAATAAATACTTATATTATGCTTTTTCTAGTGAATATCTACTGATATTCATTCTGATTGTAACCTAGGCCTTAATGTTGTAATTATATATCTTAATAATGGTATTTTTCATTAGAAAAACTACAAACTCTGTTAAATTGTAAGGTACTATTTCAAATTTTCAAGTTTTTTTTTTATGTAATCTGTTGTCAGGATCCTAGTTTATGATCTACTGATGAAACCTTGTAATGTTTATACAGTGACAATAAAGGGAGCACTTTGAATGCATCCTACTGCCATAAATTATACGGCAAGCTCCGGAAGAACATAAATGTCATTCAACGTGCATTGGCTTCGCTGTCTATAGTTGCAGTTGGTGCTGAAGCAAGTCATAATTTATCAACCCATCAGAATACCATCACCTTTAGCACTCAAATTGAATTGGGTTGTGCAACCACGCTGAAAGCATGCTACAACAACGGCGGCGTGGCAAGTGCTGTTATCCGAAGCATGGTTACCCAGAATTCATTTGTCACGATATCGAGTAGGCTTAACACCAAGGCTGCAGACAGGACTCCAAAGTTTGGAGTGGGTTTCGATACCAAGTTTTGAAGGGCCTTCTATGTGTATTTATTCCGATTTATGACTGAATATGAGAACATGTATTGCTGTATCCAGTATTGTATTTTCTCTTTTGTGATACATAACTTATGTTCAATATGACTTCTGAGCTATATCTAGAGACTTGGTTACTAGATTGCTGGGACGCAAAAACTGTCATTACTATTTCTGCATAAAATTCAGTGGAAATGCTGAAGTTGTTAATAGACCAGTTTTATATCAACAATAGCAAGGAAGTTTTGATGCTCTCGCAAAAAAAAATTGAAATTTTCCAGTTCCCATGATTTCCATTTCTTTAGCTGACGTCCAAAAATTTGTTTATTGTGTATGAGTGCGTAAGGGGTGGTGGCCTAAATGTCACGGAAAAATTACATTTGGGAAAGATGGCCCCAAATGTCACTCCAAAACTTTTGGAAATTGCGTGTTATGTTTTTCTTTTTAATGAAAAACGGAGTTGCGTGTTACGTTTTCAATTTTTTGTTATTTTTTAAACTGAAAATGCAACTTAAATTCATGTTTAGGGGGCATAACGCAACCTCAAAATTAGTTTTTCATATTAACTCATTTTGGATTTGTGTTTTGGTTTTGTTGTTTTTTTTTCTTTTTTCTATCCAAAATGCTAGATAATGTTATATTTTCAAGTTTAAAACTTTATTTTAAGTCTAAAATATTAAAAACGGTAAATAATTAGAGTTTGGTTCTTTGGGTTTAGGCTCTAGGCCCTAAACCCTAAATCGTTGTATTTTTTATTAATTTATTTTTTAATATTTCTAAAATCCAAAAGGGGATTGATGAACCCTAAAATGTTAAAATAAAATAAAATAGGGCCCACGATTGAATTTTAAAATTTTAAAGTTTTTGAAAGCCAATAAAAAGATATGAAAATATAAAATATTAACTAAAAATAATTGAATACTTATTTTTAAGTTATGTTTTATTATTAAAAACGTAATATCAAGTGTTGTTTAGGGTCCGCAAATATGAACTGAAGTTATGTAATAAATTAAAAAAATTAAAAAAAAATGTTAAAAACGTTAAATGAGAATGAGTTTTATATTTAACAAAAACATGAATTGAAACTAAGTTATAGAGTGACAATTGGTGTACTCTAGAGTTTGAAAATGGAGAGAAGAGAAAGAATAATTTCAAAACTTTCCTTCCACCTAGTTTTTTGGCAAGAGAAGAGAAATGATCGGAAGAGAAAATTTCAAATAATTTTCCCCCAAAACTTTCTTCCCAAAAATGAGAAGATTGGCAAAGATCCTCTCACATTACCTTATTCTTTTTGGTCACTTTCTCTCCTGTTTTACACAAACTCGGGAGCACACCACTGATTTACTTTTTTCTACCATTTCTCTTCTCCTCCCGTCTCTTCTCTTCTCTCCCAAAAATCTAGGAAACACAACATTAGGGCCAACTTTCAGAAAGTGACATTAAGGATCATTTGACTAAAAAAAGTGATATTTGAGACTTTTATTCGTGCGTAAGTGTACGAGACATACTTCGGCACGAGCAAATCCGATTTAATCAGTACACCAGCCAGCAATTCTTTGAATATGTACATTTGATTTAACTGTGATCAAAATCAACGGCACTTTGTTCTGTCATTCAAACACAGCATTAGTCTCGAATCTGTATTGAAGTTGTATTTTTAGAAGAGGGAGCCAGATAGTTTCATTTGTAGGTCGCCGAGGAATGTTGAGTGATGAATGGTTGTGGTTGTTGGAGAACCTTCATAGTATGTTTAATATAAACATCTGCATCGAAGATGAAGAACAGCTACGACAATGGAGAATTAGATAAAGACCCCAAAGTCATAATTCACGTAATCTACGTTGAACACAGCTAACGACAATAACAAATTTCAATTTCTACGACGCGCGAACCAGATATCAGTAACTAATTAAAATTAAAACGTAAACGTGTTTTAAGATGGTCACGGAGTGTTAATGGAAAATGTTCCATTCCTCCTCCTAATTCAGTTATATCACCAGATTAACAACAACTATTACAAAGCACTTATGTAACATTTCTAGTATTAAAAATTTATTAGATTAACCTTTGAATATTTCCAGAATCCAAAATTGTAGCATAATATATCCCCGAAGGAACCATATACGTTGTCCCCAGATTTTATAAAGAAATTCTAATCAAATGTGGAGGAAACATACATGTAGTCATAATTACTGCTGCAGACATTATAAGAAGAAAGCAGCCAGGGAAATGTGATTGAATCAAAAAGCAAAATTCATGGATCAACATCTACAACTGCATATGAGTGCCAAAACGCAGATAAGATATGCAATTCCTTTATATTCAACCTCTATAATTTATAACCTATGTTATGTGGTGTTTGTTACAATATCCATTAATAAACACTCATCGTCATCTCCATTAATGCTTGGTTGTTGATTATTAAGAGTACATAAATTCCTTCAATCATACGATCCCAGTGAGGACTCAAAGTGTGTGCGAGCAAATCTACACGGACTACATATTCTGCACTCAAAGTATTTACTGCAAATCCTTTAACTTGAAGCTTGATATAACTCTTAATCTCATTTTACCAATTATTCCGTATCACTTGCCTCAGGAATTTCTAAAGATAATATGCATAATTCAAAGGATTCAGCTAATTTTAGAGAAGGCGACGAGGTTGCAAAATTAAAGGAATGAAAACAAAAACACATCCAATTTAAATCTCATTATTTTGCTACCATAAATCTTAGAATTGCAAGTATAACAGAGAAGATAAGGAGCTTCTAGATAAAAAGAATGAAACAAACAAACACCACATATTCATTCTTTGATCGTCAAAAGTATCAAAGGCATACTCCGCTTAAAAATACTCAACTGAACTACTGAACCCGATAAAATTAGCACTACTCCTCTACTTTTTTCTACTAGAACTACTGCAACAAAAACTAACCTAAATCAAGCTAACATAGTATACTGTAATAACTAAGAACAAGTAACGCTACCGTAACCGGTCGTCATGCCACTGTAATCAATAGTATACTGGTAATTGCAGTTACCACAATCATAACTTATCAGATATCCATCAGGAATCCGAACCATTTGAAGATTTCCACACCTTGGATCACTAGGATTTGGCATTGAATTAGATCCACTCCCACCTTGGCCATCATTACCTCCCGCACCATCGACAACACTTGGTGCTTGAGCTCCACTTCCCGAACTCCTTCCCCCATTACCTTTTCCGGGCCTCTTGCCATTAGCTTTGCAACCGCCAGAGTCAGTGCAACTATTATTATTACTTGGTGATCCAGGTGTTCCTCGAGGATATCCACCTGCACCCCCGGAACCTCCAGTCGACCCCCCTCCATTGCCACCGCGACCTCCTCTGCCAGATTGTCCCGGTGTTCCTCCAGGATATCCACCGGCACCCCCGGAACCTCCACTCGACCCCCCTCCATTGCCACCGCGACCTCCTCTACCAGATTGTCCCGGTGTTCCTCCAGGGTATCCACCTGCACCACCAGCGCCTCCTCCAGTCCCCCATCCATTATCGCCCCAACCAGGCCATCCACCAGGATATCCACCTGCGCCTCCTCCGTTGCCTCCACGACCACCCCAACCAGGCTGTCCGGGACTTCCACCGCAACCACCAGCGCCACCACCAGGGCCTCCTCCGTTCCCCCCGCAACCGCCACCGCCTCCACCACCACCGCCACCACCACCTCCGCCACCACCGCCTCCAAAATACAAACCAGGGCGACCCCAATAATATCCACCCCCAAACCATCTAGGTTTCAAACTCTCGACTTCAGCCCCCGTGACCTTAACATCTTTCTTGGATCCCAACACATTATCCTTGTGAATGTCGTTATCTAAACCTGCTGCATTAACTACCAGGATAACGAAGATCAAGCAACTGTAAACTGAACTAAACCTCTTCATCTTTACCTATATAAAATCTTACGATCAATTGTTTTGCACTCAGTAATGAGCTCTTCTTAACAGGGATGTCAATGTATATATACTGTGTATCAAGTCCTACTTCTTCTCCTGTTCGGTAACTTTTTTTTCTTTTTCTATCTATTTGTTGTTCTAATTCCCAAGTTCTATCGATGCTAGAAAACAAGATGCCTAAGATAACTTAAAATATCGCCTATTTATTATAGTATTTTTCCACACGTTTTTTATTAAAATTTTAATTGAGATATATTTAAAAAAATATTATGTGTTAGAGTTAAATATGATCTAATTTTATATTTACTAATTCTTTTTAATTTTATTTTACTACTATTTAATTATTATAGCCCTTTTGTGTAAGAGCGTCCCCAACAAAATCAACTTTTTGTCATTTGGTTAAGACCGGCTTATGTCCTAATTTTTGCAAGAAGAGCATAGTTGTGATTTGTGTTTTGTAATAAGAAAACAGGGAAGTGCTTAAGGTACAAACAGAAAGAAGAAACAAGATTAATAATGTCTGGACAAGGAATAACAAGATTTTCAGTACTGGTCAACTTACAAAGACAAGGTTAATGAAGATTAATAATCTTCATTACAAGATAATATGCATATGAATTCCTTGATATGGTTGTCTTTTGTTTAATACAATTGTAACAGATTGGACTTCATTACCTATTTGACTCTGGCATTAACATCAACATTATTGGATTGACTAGAATCCCCTATCCTCAACTTCTCAGGTGTGATTGGTCATAATACAACAGAACTGGGGACAAATGTTTCAATATTCGACACAAAAACAGAAAAATTCACCAACGCCTTTGATTATAGCTTTTTCTCTGCTAGCCTGATTGCTTCCTTCAACCTGTAGGCATTTGTCTTTGACAAAAATGTTGTGTTGTGTGGACTATGTAAGGCAATCATAGAGCTGCACATTAGGAAAATCACAAACTCCCTCCTATGATATTGCAAGCACCGTTTCATCATTCAAGTTCTAGTAGCATTAGTAGTATCTGCTTCCTTCTTTGTCAGCATGTTTGTGCTTGATCTGCTAATGAAAGCTCATCATGTTTGTACAGTAATGATAAAGGAAACACTTTGAATGCCTCTTACTACTATAAACTCTGTGGCAAACTCTTAAAGGAAATGAACATTATTCAACGGGCATTGACTATTCTCTCGATAACAACAGTTGGCGCTGAAGCAACTTATAAATTCCCAACCAAAGAGGACACCATTACTATTGCGCCCAGTTTGCTTTAGGTCGACTAATGACCCTGAAAACACGGGTCAAGAACACCGCATGGCAAGTGTTGCTATGCAGATGAGGTGGAACGGAAAGTCTTTCATTTCTACATCAGCTGAAGTTGGCATCAAGGCATCGGACAAGAGTCCCAAGTAGGGAGTGGAATTTTCTACCAGATCTTGAGTGGCTGTAGATGCACCTTATTTGAATGCATTGTTGTTAATTAGATTACTAATATAACCTAGGATAATCTATTGAGTTTGAGAACTATTTTGGATCCCATTTGGTTCTCTAATATTTTCGTAATCTAGTATGACCTCAAAAGGAAAAATTTCTCCGTACACCTATTTATTCAATATTAAATTTAATTCCTTTTTATCTTGATTTTAACTTATTTAACTTCGACGCAAAATATTGGATGACTTTCACTAGTTTAAGTTGTATTGCAATTGCCAAGTTATTATATTTTTAACTCAGATGAGTTTATTTTGATTGGATTTGGCTCGATCGTATCCCTAGTTTATTTATCATTTAAATTTGATGTTTGATGTTTATTTAAATTTGATGTTTATTTTGATTGAATTTGATGTTTGATGTTTATTTGATATTTGGTGTTTATTTTGATGAGTTTATTTTGATGGATTTGTTTTTAAATTTGATGTTTATTTAAATATGCCGACTAGACACGTAAAATCGTGCTCACTGTGCCAATAGAATATGTTAAGGAAGCAGTACATTTAAAATCTTAAGGCTAAGGTATTACAGGAAATCACAACCAGGTCTATATTTCATCACTCGAAAGCTCATTTATGGATCGTGCTACTATAAATTGTAAGAAATATTGAGGGTGGCAGTGATCGAATCTATGTCCTCTGCCAGCCTGAACTCTGATAGCATATTATAAAATTGGTTCATCTAAAATCTTAAGATATTAGAGTAAGATCCATCTGGATCTATATATATACGTTGTACCATCTCCCTTGTTGGCGGAACACCGTACACCTTCACATTTTTTGGTGTTCGTGGAAGATACACCCCAAAAAAATCCACCCGTAAAGTTAGTCATATATATATTTCAAAAAAAGTTAGTCATTTAGATATAGTTGTATACCCTTTTCTGTAGTTTCTATATAAATTCAAAAGTTTTTTGATAATTGTTTGAATGGGAAAATAAATTCATACGTCCCTGAACTAAAGATTCCAATATTAACGTCACTAAACTTTTAAATTTTTTTCACCGCAGTCCTTCCGTCAGTCAACCAGTAACGGACGTTATGTTTTTGCTGACGTGACATGCGGGTTGAATATGTGGACTATTAAGTGGAAAGATAATTAACAAAAAAAAGAAAAATGTAAAAAGCACACTTGCCTCTCACGTGACTATCATATATGTAAACAAACTGGTTCTTAATATGTATAGAAAGAGAAGGGGATATGATTCATAACTTAGGGTTAGGTTCTTAATTGAGGGTTCATATCTGGGATTAAGGTAAATACGGTTGTAATTCTTTCAATTTCGTTACTAATAAATCGATACTAATTACGGTTTGTGCTACTTTTCAGATGGAGTCCGACATCACTTTGTATATTCATCATGGGGGGAGTTTGTATATTCATCGGGAAGTAATGATGGTGGGAAAAGCTATGAGGGAGGTAAGGTCAATATTGTTAATAATCAAAGCACTGTGTCTCTTCCAATGTTTCAGAATTACATTCGGACTGAGCTTGATTATAAGGAGTTCAAGATTTATTGGCACAAATTTGGTACTCCTTTTGATGATTATAATTGTAAGATTCTGTGGAATGATGATAGTGTAGACTTAATGTGTTATCATGCTTTGAAAACTCGTAGAATAGATTTGTATGTTGATCATTCTTGTGAAATTGATGAAATATGTGATTGGTCTAGTGAAGATGACTCCGAATATAATGCAGAGAATGTTGGGAGTGGAGAGGATAGTGATAGTGGGGAGGGTAGTGAGAGTGAGGAGGGTAGTGAGAGTGGAGAAGACAGTGAGGGTAGTGATATTGATGAGTATATGCAGAATTTGAGTGATTTTGATGTAGAGTTTGAAGAGGTACTGAAAAAGAAGAAGAAAGTGTATAGGTTTAAGAGTAATCCAGCTAATGATGATGATGAACTGCATATACCCCTTAGTAGTTTGATAACTAAAACAATTGATAAGACGCAAAAGAATAAAGACAGTGAGGAGATTGATGCAGAGAACCGAGGATGGGAGAGTGAGTATGAGTCGGATTCATACAAGATATTAGAGGATGAATCAAGTGATTCATCTGATAATGAAGTTGAATCAGTAAGCAAAAAAAAAGAAAAAGGTCAGCTCTAAAAAATAGTTCAGAACATTTAACCCTAGAACCCCAATGAAAAACATTAACTTTGAAGTTGGTTTGGTGTTCACTGCCAGGGAGATTTTAAAAAATGCTATTATAGACTATGCTGTTGAACAGAAGAGAGAGATTTGGTTTAAAAAAAATGACTTGCAAAGGGTTCAAGCTAAATGTAGAGAAAACTGCCCATGGTATCTCTTTGCTAGTAAAATAGATCCAACTGGTGCCTTTCAAGTTAAATCATACAATAAGGAGCATAGTTGCATACTTGTGCATAAGCATAAGTTTGTTAGATCAGATTGGTTGGTTAGAGAATTTATAAGAAGAGAGATTGGATGTCTGGTCTTCAAACTCAAATTTGTCCTAGAATAATTAATAAGCTAAATTATAGCATTGAAGGGACTAGGTTATGCAAGTCCACTTGGACTGGTGGCTCTGAATGTGAGGTTAGGGACATTGATGGGGGACAATAGGTGGTTGACAAGGACAGAAATACTTGTAGTTGTAGGAGATGGGAGTTGACAGGCATCCCATGTAGTCATGGATGCACTGTCATTTTCAGTCTGAATGAAAGGGCCGAGGAGAAAGTAGATGCTTACTACAAGAAGGAGTTATATATTGAGGCATATTCCCAGCTTCTGAAACCCATGAAGGGGTCTTTATACTGGCCTAAAACAGAATTCCCTGACATACTCCCTCCCAAGGCAAGAAGAATGCCAGGGAGACCTAAGAAACGTAGAAGGAGGGAGCAAGGTGAGGATGGTGTAGGCACTAAACTTAGTAAGAAAGGGGTTCTCATGAGGTGTAGCCAATGTATGGTTGCTGGCCACAACAAAACAACATGTAAAGCAAGTCCAGAAAAGATAGCTGAAATTCAAAAAAAAAAGTTGAGGCTAAAAAGGCTCAGAGTGAAGCAGCTAAGGCACATGCAACACTAAATGTAAGTTTTATTTGCTAGTTATGACTGTTATTATCTACTTTGTTGCACTAACTCAAATTTGAACTCATATATTGTAGAGGACTATAAAAGTAACAAGTAAAAAAAGGAAGCCTTCAACTCAACCTGGACAATCTACTCAAGGAGAGCCACATATCAAAAGGAAGAGGGGAAGGCCACCAAAAGCTAAGAATGTGCAAGTCTTGCCTCCACCACCTCCATTGCCTCCAGTTGGTGTAGGTGTGTACAGGTCTGACAAAGATGGTCATGTATACTTCACAACAGTTGGGTCAACTGTAAGAGTGTCTTCCTCACAACCTCCCGTCCAGGCCCCAAGAGTGAAAGCAAAGAACCAGAGTTCAAGTCAGCCTTAGTTTTAGGTTTTATCATTAGTTTCATATAATGAACTCAAGTACCACTATTGTTATGTCCTACTTCTGAGACTCCAATGCTTTGGTTGTGTCCTACTTTTCAGACAATTATGTTTTGTAATCCTAAGAATTATGCTATAAAGCAATTTTGAGACAATCAAGCAAAGAACTTCATTTGTTCTTGCAAAGAACTTTCAATTTCAATTTCGAAGTCACTAATTTAATTTGTCAACTGATTACAAAGTAACTTGGAAGATTCACATACATAAATTGATTACAAAGGCACAAACAATTATAGCTAAAACCAGTTTGAACATTTGCAACTTAAATTCAAGAACTTTAATATCTTTGTCCTTCATTTGCAATTGAAACTCCAGGGCTTTAATTTCCATTTTCTTCACAGCTTCCAACTCACCAAATTTTGCTTCCATTACAGCTAGGCGGAGTGATGAAACTTTTTCAACTTCGAAATTTAAAGACTCAATTTTATCAGGCAGAGTATCATCACACCATTGAAAATATCCACAGTACTTCTCTTTCACCTTGTACAATGGACAGCCAAAAAACTTCTTTCCCCTGCTATTTGGTTTGTTGGAGGTCCAAATGGGACATTCAAACCCGCACTTACAGATGGCTTGTGCCTTCGATGCAGAGCTTGAGTTGATTGTAGTGTTACTCCCATTAGATCTCATCTCACTCAATTTCTCAAGTAATCTTCCCCAAACTATAAACATGTACCCTAATTTTAAATACATGTATGTATGTATATAATGTAACAGACATATATAATGTACCCTAATTTTTTTTATTTTTCCCACGTGGACGTCCACATAATAGTCCACATATTCAACCCGCATGCCACGTCAGCAAAAACATAACGTCCGTTACTGGTTGACTGATGGAAGGACTGCGGTGAGAAAAATTTAAAAGTTTAGGGACGTTAATGTTGGAATCTTTAGTTCAGAGACCTACTTTAGAAAACACCAATAGTTCAGGGACGTATGAATTTATTTTCCCTTGTTTGAATTCAATTTGGTGAGTGTTTGTTTATTGTTTCGGTTTGTAGTTTTCACTACTTCAATACATCACACGAAATGCCGTATTATTGAGGTAAAATAGATCTCAAATTCAAATGAAGGTAAATAGGGCAATATTATCTTAAATATGTGTATTTGGGTCATTTTCTCAACTCAAACATGCCTGAAAAATATTAAATTCTCATTTACTCTCAGACTTCTTTTAATGTTTTTATATAACAATTCACTTGGGAGATATTATGATTATGGGCGCTAAACACTTTGGAAGGTAACGAAAACAACTTCTTCTCTTATGTAAAATTTTAATATATAAAATTTTACATAATAAAATATAATTTTACGTTAAAATTTTACATAAATTTTTTTTACATAATATTAAAATTTAAAATATTTATATCACATTTTGCCGGAATATAGCGAGAAATGTAATGAAGAAGATTACGTTACATTATTTAAACATTTTCTTATAATAAAATATACTTTTAAGATGAATTTTTTAATACAGTATAACCTCTATATAGTAATACTCACGCTCCCAATTTGGCCTAATTATAATTAAGAATAACCTTTATATTGTAATATTCAATACTCTTTTTAAGTACATCTTTTATTAGTTTTCCTCTATATAAGAATAAAAATGCCAAAGATATATATATATATCCAATAATATATGTGTGTATATGAAATGGATAAATATCATCTATATGTGTGTGTATGAGAGAGAAATTAATTTAGAAGTGTGATGCCTTTAGGGGGTTTTCGATTTATAAAAAGAGATGGTAACAAAGTGGCTCACTCCTTGGCAAGACATCTAAAAATGGTTGAAGGCAAGTTTTGTTGGTTAGGAAATTATCCCGAATTAATCTCTCGTGTATTGGATGATGACATTTCTTCGATGTAATTTTGTTTAGTCTCATCTTTGTGCTAAAAAATAATAAAATATAATGTTCTTACATTACCATGAAAGACGACGTAAAATATTTTTTCAAAATTATATCTTTTTGGTTCATATTGAATCATTTCGTTTGCGCTTTTATAATCACTAATCGACATGATCACCTTCTTAATTAATTTGTTTCAAATTCGTGTATTTGATATTATGTTAGATAATTTGTTTCACACACCTATGATATATCTTTTAAATATACATATTTAAGATATTTAATTAATCAATTTTTAACATTCGAAATATATATGTTAACATATACAAAAAAATAACCTCTTTATAACAATATTTTTTCTGGATCCCAGCAATATTATTTTATAGAGGTTTTATAATTTTATAGGTGCACATGGAGATTAAGTTACATTTCCTCGAACATTTCCTAGAAATATAATATTTTTTTGTGTTGGTCAGAATCTGAATAGATAAACATATTTCTTAGCGGATCCTCAGTCATGAAAGTCCTTAACTAAAAATATAAGTTCCATATCAAAACTAAAACTTACAAAGGATATGTAAAAAATTTATCACTCTAACGCGACAAAATTCATGTCTTGTAATTTTAGCCAACCGGTTAATATTGACTATATTTGTCGAATCTCCATATACGTGTAGTAAAATTCCATATAATCTATTATCATTTAATAATAAAATATTTTATTTACAACAACTTTAAAGAATAATTAAATAATATTTTTAAAGTATAACCAACCACTATAATCAACTTCACCGGGAGCACGATTGGATATCTCTAACTTACTAAGAGCTTATCCTTTGTCGCCCCATGGATTCGATTCTCGCTCACTCCGATAATATCTATGAATACATACTAATTTATAAGATTATAGGTCCAAATTTGTCAAAAAAACAAATTTCACCAGAGTACTTCACTTTGCGATTTCGGAAAATTTTACATATTTATTATTTTCTACTGTTTTAGCAATCACTATCTATATGCCCGTGCGATGCAGAGGATGATTATAAATATTTTTTATAAAAATTTGAAGTTATTAATTATTTTTTACTTTATTATATTTTAATACAAAATTTTATTACTTAAAATTTTATATTTCTTAAATATTTTGTACTTATATATTTAGTTATTATTATATTTTTATATTTCATCATGACAACTTTTGTATAATATATTATTATTTTAAAAAAATATTACGCCTTTAAAATGTTACTAATCTGTATAACTGTTTTCACAATTTTGCATAATTATTATTTTATTTGTTTCAATATTTTAACATTCTAATAACATGTAATATATATTTGTATATATTTATTTTTAAATAATATATTTTTTTAAATAATTTTATTTTTCAAACTTGTTCATTTAGTTGTTATTATATTTTTATATTTAACCGTGACACATAAAGTTTGCACCTCACTACTTTTTCAAATGTGTTTTTAATAATATTTTACAAATTTTCAGTTTTTGTTATAACATTTAAAAGATACTTTACAATATTTTGTCACGGTATTTTTTCATTTTATTAAATTTGAATTTTATTTTAAATTATGTTAATTCTTTATAGTTATTATATTTATTTTCAAAAATTATTATTTATAGAATTTGTGACATTCATATCTAAACATTTAGTAAATATTTTCATTATTTAATAATATGAAAAGTTAACTTTACACTGGTGCCATGCACATAAAAATTTATAAATAATTTTTTACAGAAATTTTATTTTAACAAATTGAGTTGGCTGACGCGGGATAATGATATTATATTTTAGTGATTCATTACTAATTATAATACTAGCCAAAAACCCGTGCAATATACAGATTGTTTTTAATATTATATCATTTTTTTGAATTTAATTTGAAACCAAATTTTTAATATTTGAAATTGATTAATTTAAAATTTTGATTAATATGATTTGATAATACCTATACATATAAACACACGTGTATAAACTAGTGATATTTTTGAAAAAGAAGATATTTTAGTTTTAAAAAATAATATTAATGATCGAAGGATATAGTTTAATTGATAATTATACGTATGTTTACAAAAAATAATTATCTTTTAGTTAAAAGGTAAATTTTGCTCAGATCAATAACATGCAAATTATCTTTGCATTTATTTTAGTTCTGTTTTAACCCAGATCAATTTATACATTTTTTCGTATTAGCCTAAAGCATGGTACATCGACTAAATTCGACTAATTATATTTAGATTTATTTGAGTTTAATTTGTTGATGGTAATTTTTTATGTTGGCCCATATTAAAGTACATATAATTTTATTTTAGTTGGTCTAGTTATTTTTGGATTTCAATTTTGCTTTATTCTTGATCAATTAAGAAATTTACTTTTAGCCCAGATAAATAGTATACATCAATTATTTTAGTCTTAATCTATTATATTGAGTAAGAAATTATCTCTAATTTTATTTTAATAAAATAATCTCGATATTATAAAAATTGAAAAAAAACATGTAATTAAATAAACCTAAACATCGTAAAAATAGGGCGACTATCAAACGTTTACTATTTCGGCTATTATGTGCAGATACTTTTTACCCCGTTTATTTTTAAATATACATTTTATCTACCAATGAAAAAGGTAGACTTTAGTTTAATTTTAGTTCAGATCAATAGTATAACAATTATCTTTAACTTGTATTTAATTTTGGTTTTAGCCTATATCAATACTAGGGTGTGAAAAACCAAAATACCCACCATTTGGGGAAATTTGCCCAAAATGCTGATTGGCGGGGTGTTCCTCCCTAAATACCTACAGAATACGCATTTCTCACATGCGGATTTCTTTTTAACAAAATTTGTAAAGAACACGCATCTACAACATGCCTATAGGTTTTTTAACTTTTAGCAAATATATATGCATCATAAAGATGTGTATTCTTTGTATTTTCAAAACAAAACACGCATTCTTAACATGCATGTTCTTTACAGATTTTAAAAAGTCCGAATATCCATGTTAAGAATGTGTAATTTGTGGGTATTTAGGGCGGAACTCGCGCACACAGGCATTTTGGGCACTACAAGCTGAAAAATGGTGTATTTTGGGCATTCTTTCTCAATACTGTACATATTTTATTTAAGCATCAGAACCGTTATATCGACCATATCCTGCTAATTATAACCCGATTTAAAATTATTTATTTTTTAGTTGGATCAGTCATATTTTATTTTTTATTTTATTTTAGCCTGAGCCAGCAAATTAAATTAACTGTATTTCGTTCATTTTTTTTATTTAAGAATTGATCAATAAAATAATTTTGTTAAGCACGTGTGAATTGTATATATAAATTTTTATTTAAACACGAGTTTTTTAGACATATTATAATCCCGTGTGTATTTATATATTTGTATTGTGAATATTTATCTATTTATGAAAGTATTTTTGTAAATATAACTATAGTTACAGGTGATTCCCAATAAAACTTTCATCGTGACGTCTTTAATATAACAATATATATCTATATATATATTTATATTTATATAATTGTATTATGAATGTTAATATATTTACGAGAGTATTTTTTTAAATAATATATGTACAGTAACAGTTTGCACCCAAACAAATTATGCAGTATAAATATATAACTAAGGGAGGAAAATAAAGATTTCCAATTTTTCAATGAAACAGCGTCGTATAACAAAATAAACTCTACGCTATCGTTGATCCTTAATCCTTATTTGAGCAAGTTTCTTGCCAATAGGATGCTTGATTTATTTTTTCAATAAATCATTCGTACATTCACATTTTTAAGAAGATTAGGAATTTTTTGGGAAAATGTTGACCAACAATAAGGTTAGTAAAACAAAACATTAAAATTATTATATACGAGTAATTAAGTAAATTAACGAAGGACCATATCAACCATACTTTTAATGTTCCTAACATAGTATAGATAGCCTATATCGCATGCGATGTACGATTGTGTTATATAATTTATTTTTGTTTTAAATAGTATAGATATTTTAAACATGGAATAAAACACACACATATATATAAACTCGATATATTAACGAAGTCCAAGTAAAAATATTTAGCTTGTTTTAAATTTTATTTTTGTTCAGTTTTAATTTTATTTTGTATTAGTCCAGGTATACAGATTTGTTGTAAAAGACATGCATGTACTTTAACAAGACTAAGACAATTTGTCAACCCTGAGTAAGTTGTATTGTTATCTAAATTTGTATTTTGTACTTGTAACACTTAAAATCTGTAAAAATACAAAGGAGTAGACTGGAGTCTTTTTCCTAAAACAGTATCAAGCCTAAGGATTCTATCTGGAAGAAGATCAAGATGATCATGCCTCAGAAGAATTTTGAAGAAGCTTGGAGTTGAATAAATCTGTTTGGAGAAAAATATTCTAAGTCAAGATCTTTTCAAGTCACAGATGTAATGTTATAGAGAAGTCACTCGAGAACTCCAGAAAGTACCGACGGATAAGAAATATCTACTCGACGGATGAGCAATATCTACTCGACGGATAAGCAATATCTACTCGATGGATGGGCAATATTTACTCGACGGATGAGCTATATATCTGCTCGACGGATGAGCAATATCCACCGGGAGTGGAGAAGTCAAGAAAGCTACTCGAGAACTCAAGAAGATATCGACAAGACAATTTAAAGAATTGAAGATTGGAGATATTGACAAGTCATTCCTTCACTAGAGAACTCAGAGTTATCGATAAGTCAAAGTGAAGATATGAAGACTAGAGATCTCGACAAGCTGAAGACCTCTACAAGTCAAACTCAATATGGAGTGCTAGAGATTTCGATAAGCCTATGTACTTATCGAGATGTCAAGTGTTGTATTAAGTTCAAACTGGAGATCTCGAAGTACATTCTCAAAGTACAGAATTGCAGATCAGTTCAATATCCAAGATAAAAAATCAACAAACAATCCAACAGCTGGATTGACAAGTCTACAAAAAACAACTTGAAGAGTGTGCAAGATCAATGGCAAAGATTAAAGTAAACATGGGATGTTAAAGATATGCTAAGCCAGAAATGGTAGATTTACTTTTCTATAAATAGAAATGACAAGTGACAGTTTAGAAAAGCTAATAGCATGTTTATGATCCACTGTGTAAACCAACAGTTAACTGAGTTATAAAGTTAACACTTGTCCTCTTGTTAGAAGTAACAATTTAGATCAAATCTCTTGTATCACTCTCAAAAAGAAGCTGAGCTCTTTAACATCAAAGAGCTTAGAAATTTTGTAGCAAAACAGTCTTAATTTTTAATATAAAAATTAAGTGAGTTTTTAAGATTTGTGTTCATTATTTTCTGCAAGTTTAAATTCTGCATGAACACTTTTCTATACAAGATTTAATTTACTTTGTCCAACCATCAACTTTCAAGAAAACCCTAAAATTAGAAAAACTCATTCACCCCCCCTGTGTGTGATTCATTACCTAACAAGTGGTATCAGAGCAAAATCTGAAAGTAAATAGTTCAAGATCTTGGAAGAATGAATACACAGAAAATCAGTAGCATCAAAATTCATACCTTTGACAAAGCTAACCACACTCTTTGGAAAAAAAAATGATGTTGTTTATCAAGATGGCCAATCCACTCCACATTCAGATCCTCAATAATGGACCCTTAATTCCTATGGTAAGAGTTGAGGAATCTACAGATGGAGACATGGTCATACTAGCTCATTATGCTCGTAAAGATCCAGCTGAGTATTCAGACCCTGAAAAGGAGAAAGTTTCCCTGGATAGTAGCTTGCAATTGATATTGATAGAGTCACTTGACAATGTAATGTACATCAATATTGTTAACTGTGACACTGCCAAGCAAATATGGGAGAAGATTAAAATACTCTATGAAGGAACTGAGGAGGTTAGATCTAATCAAAGAAGGATACTGATTTCACAGTATGAGGGTTTCAGGCTAAGCCTAAGAAAAGCATTACTGATGTGTTCGAAAGATTCAATAAGCTGATAAATGACTTGCAGCTTCATGACAAATACTATGAAGCTGAAGAGGTGAATCTAAAGTTCTTTCTTACTCTCCCTGACCATTTGGAACAGAAAATCTCAGCAATCAGGGAAGGGCTTAAGCAGAATCACTCTGAAAGTTCTATATGGAATTCTCAAAACATATGAACTAGAGATGATTCAAAGGCAATCGTTGAGATCTGGTCAAGGACATGTTGTGGATGGCTCAAGTGCTTTAATTGTAAATGAAAGTCAATCCTTCAATGATGAACTAAGATCTCAAACTTCAGTTGCCTCAACAAGTGAGCAGAGAACAAATGATTCATAGGAGCAAGTCATACTAGAGTTGGAAAATGATGAATTCTACACTCTTGAAGAACTGGATGAGCTAGACCAGTCAATGGCCTATCTAGCTAGAAAATTCTCTAACATTAGAGTAAAGAAGCCAAGGTACTTCAGAAATAAAGGACAATCCTTCAACAAAGAAAACAGCTGGAAAGAGAACGGGAAGTACAATTCTGACAGTAAGAGTGGTTACAAAACTGGATCTGTTGACAGATCTAATATAAGGTGCTTCAATTGTGATGAACAAGGCCACTTTGCTACAGAATGCAGGAAACCTAAGAAGGCGAAGAAAGACAGAGCTTATCTTGAACTGGAAGCAAAGTATGAAGCTCTTCTGAAAAAGCAATAGATCAAAGCTTACATTACGGAGGGAAAGATTGGGATGATTCAGATAATGATAAAGATGAGGAAGTTGGAAACTATGCACTAATGGCTTTGGAGCAAGGTGAATCATCCTCATCAAAAGCACAGACACCAACTCTTACCACTATTGATTTAAACGTGAATCAATACAAGGAAACTGTTGAAAAGATTAGCACAGAAATGTTTCACATTCACACAAGCATGGTTGCTGCTAATGAAGAAGTTAGCAGATTAACAAAGATAAATAAGAAGCTCTAGAGTGAGAAGCAAGAAACTGAATTATTGCTAGTTAAGCTTGAAGCTTTAAAACAAGAAAATGCTTATTTCAAGAACAAGCTCAAGTGTGCAAATGAAATTGAAGTAGTGTTAAGGGAGAAGCTATAAAAGAATGAAGTAAAGATGAAATCTTTCATAAATACATCTGAATTGGTCGGATAGTATCATGAAAAGAATAAGCCATGTGCAAGCATTGCTATTGGCCTTGACTATGATGACATGAGTGACAAAAAGAAAACTGTAGGTAACAAAGGGAAAGCAAAGAAGACTGAGAATGCTCCAACTTTTTTGAAAGAGGTTGATGCACCTATATTCAAAGCTTGGGTAGTCAACTTTAGTGAATAAGAATTAATCATCAAGAAAGAAATTGCTGATGAAGATAAAGAGAAGAAAACTGAAGAATCAGTTCAGTCTTCCAATACTGAAGAGAAACTCATAAACAAACAAAGTCCCAAGACTCCTGTTCAAGAAACCAAAACTGAAGATGCAAGAAAGAAAAAGAAAAATAGAATTAGGAAAATAGGGATAAACAAAAGCAATAATTTTGCTTATGTTGCAAATGCTCCTAGAAAGAAGTGTGAAAAAGGTGGCTCTTCAAATCATCTAACTCACCTTTGTAAAAAGGTTGTTAACAAGCCAGCTGCAGGAACTTGCAAATATAATGAAGCAAATTCTAATGATCCATATTCATTCTGTGACAAGTTTGACTGCATTCCTTGCAACATGAAGGTAATGAAGAGTTGCCACAAACTGAGAGTAGACCTTAAAAAATCAAGAAATGTGTCTAGATCGGAAGGAAAACATGCACAACAATCACTGAATTCTATTTCTTCTAAAATTACTCATTTTACTTCTACTGAACAAGTTACCAAGAAGAAACTACCCAACACTGCTTGGGTTTCCAAACACACTTAAGACTCATTGTGTGCAGGGCAAGTGAAGAAAGTCATCTGGATCATAGACAGTGGATGTTCCAGGCATATGACTGGTGGTAAAACCTTGCTATCACAGTTTGAGGAGAAAGCTGGCCCATTAGTGACCTTTGGAGACAACAGCAAAGGATTCAAAATGGGATATGGAAAGATTGTTCTGAAAATATTGTCTTTGAATAATGTAGCACTGGTAGCTGATCTTGAAGTGAGTCTTTTCAGAATTAGCATATTGAAGAAATGGTCTCAAGTCTTATTCAACAAGGACACTGTTATCAGCAAGAAAATTTGTGAAGTTGCTCTGAAAGGAGCAAGGAAAGGAAGCTTGTTTGTTGAAGCTTTTCACTCAACAAATAAGGATGATATTTGTTACTTCTACACCAAGGTATCAGGAGAAATAAACAAGCTATGGCTTAAAAATCTGTCTCACTTGATTTTCAAGAAAGTTAACACCTTGTCAAAAAGAAGTTGGTAAGAGACATGCCTAAAATGGAGCTTGCTCAAGTTGAAGTCTGTGAAGTTTGTCAGACTAGGGAAATGAAAAAACTACTCAACAAGAGAATCATTGAAATGGAAGCTCATCTCATACAACTAAGTTTGACTGCACAACCTCAGGGGGAGAAAGAAGGTCTTCAGATACTAAAAAGAAGCTCAACTTGGGATTATGATATCTCAAGGGAATCAGTTTTGGAGCTGTTGGTCTCATAGATATAGTTTTGTTAGATGGAGGGCTGACAAAAAGAGTTCCAGTGGAAGGTGTCAACTTTGTATTTCAAAAACCTGTATCATGATATTGCATTTAGCTCATTTTTGTACCAACAGAAAAACATTTAGCTGACATTTTTACTAAACCTTTGGATGAAGCAACTTTCACTAGATTTGTAAGTAAAATTGGATTGCTAAACTCTTCATCCTAAGGCAAGAACTCAGCTAATGTTTTGCAGCAGATTAATCTCCAGTAAATCAAAATTAATTTGATTAAATTGGAAATTAACTGAAATATGAATTATAAATATTTCAGAAATCTCTGTATATTTGTTTTTCAAATATAATTAACTTGGAATTTTTCAAATTCTAAGTAAACTGCTTAGTTGTTAATTAACATTCTTAATATGTAAAATTAACACAAGGCAGAATTAAAATAACTAAAAGTATTTAGAGAACTGAGTTCTCGATAAGTATAAATCGACTTCTCGACAAGTCATTTTAGGACTTCTCGAGTGAGTCCTCGATAAGTCAATTTACTGACTTCTCGAGTGACTTCTCGATAGGTTTAAAATGACTTATCGATAAGTCCCTGTAGAGTTCTCTAATAGTGTTCATTCACAGAGTTCTCTACAAGTACAATTATTAACTTATCAGTAACTCAGAACTGAGATAATTTAAATTAATAATTATTTTGGTAAAATACTTCTGGAAAATTTATTTTAATTTTATTTTGAATTTATTCAAGTAAAAGTTAGAATTATTTCAATCCACTTTTTGGACAAACTGAGTATTTATTTGACATTCCGATAAGTCAAGTTTGAGTTCTCAATAAGAGTAACTTAAAATGACTTCTCGACATGTACTTCACTTCTCAAAATGACTTCTCGATAGACAAACTCCAAATGTCTATTTTTGAGTTCTCGACAAGTCATCTACTTTTACTATAAATACCCAGACTTCTCGATACATACTCTTACTTACATCTTTCGAGATCTAAAGTGACCTAGCTCTCAATCCAAAACCGTTTTCTCTCTCATTCTTTTTATCCTTTCTCAGAAACTTTTCTTACCCATTCATTCTCATCAATCAACTATGACCCAAAATATTTCTAGGACATCTATCCCAGAGAAAGGAACCAACTATCTTGCTTTCACTGATGCAAACCAAGCTCCTGATAGTTTCAAGGGGTTTGTGAATCTGCTGTCTGAATCCTATCTTGCAGGTGCTTTGACTGCTAATCCAGTACTGTATCTAGATGTGCTGCATGAATTCTGGACTACAGTTGTAGTAAGGACTGATGTTAACAACAACTCTCTCTCTCTCTGGTGGTGACATGCTCAATTGGAGGCCAACGAATAGAACTCAATGACCAAGATGTGAATAGAGCTTTGGGGCTGCCAACTGAGAATCCGGTGGAGGTACCAACTCCTGATGAGCTGACTGAGTTCATGGACTTCATCAATTATGGTGGGAGAATCAACCTGTCAAGCTTAAACAGAACCAATCTAAGGAAGGAGTGGTCATTCATCTTTGACTCTGTAGTAAGGGCCTTTACTTGCAGAAAAACAGGATATGACAATATCTCAAGTGTTGTGCAAAAGATGGTGTATTCAATTGCCCACAACAGACACCTGAATGTTGGTTTGCTGATCCTGGAAGAACTTGCAACCAGGCTGATTATGCCTCTGACCCCTAGAGGTAAGGAAATTTTCTTTCCTACATTTATTATGTCCACTTTAAATAATAAAGTAGATGACATACACCTACTGAATGGTATAGATAGTACTAAAATAGGCAACTGTAAGCAAGTGTCCAAAATAATATTTGGCTCACTTACTACAAAGAATAAGGTGAATGTAAGTCTGAAAATCACTCCATTTACGTTGGAGAGATTTAGGACTTATCCTTATCCTATACCTGATATGAGATCCAATGCACAATCTAGTACATCTATGATTTCTCAACCTGTGGAAGTACAAACACAGGGTTACCAACAGGGATCTTCCCATGCTGCAACCATTCTTTCACAATCTTTAGAAGCTAGAAAACCAACTACCTCATCTTCCCAAAAAGGTGAGGTCAGTAAAAGGAAGAGAAAGGGGATAAACCTAGTTGTGATAACTGAGAGTGGTGAGGAGAAAGCTGAAAAAGAACCACCTCTGGTCAAAAGATCCAAAAGAAGTAAACAAACTGAGCTGACCACTCTATCCTCCTCTACATCCTCCCAATATGATACAGTTGTAAAAACAACCAGGATTGAGTCTGCACAGCCTGCACAAGAAGCAATTCAAGTATTTGATAGGAGAAATAAGGAAGACACACATTGTGAGAGCACATCTCTTGAAGCTCCCTCATCTATTCAGGGGGAGCTGCCAACACTCACAACTGAGCAACAATTTATGTTATCTAAAATTTCTTCTATTCCAATTCCACTTGAATCTATTTCTCAAGTGCACCAAAAGTCAAGTGACTTAGCTCAAGAAGCTTTGCTCACCACCCAGACACCTCATTTAGATGGTGAGAGGCTACATGCTGGGGTAGACCTTGATGACACCATCACAACCATGGGGGCTTCATCAGTCTTTACTGAAGACCCTATGGATACCTCTAATGCACCTTCATGTGCAAAACAGTCTTCACAGACTGAAAGGTTTGAGGGTAGTACTCTTGAGGGGGAGCTATCTAAATCCTCTCCAATTTAATTGGAGGTTCCTCATGAAGGAACAACTCTCCTCATAACCCTAGCAGAAATTTCCTCTACAGTTGAAGCTAGGAGTACACTTGCCCATGATCCTGCCATAGGAGAGGCAAGCATAGCACATTTAAGTGTCAGTGTGTTACAAGACACACACGGGTTTGAGGCTGGTGTATATGACAGTAACCCAGTCAAATCCCATCCAATTCAATTGGAAGTTCCAACTACAAGTGGAGGACAACACACTTTCAAAACCACAGAGCAATCTATGAGTCAAACTGTGATCTCAGTCACAGGAGTTTCTGATCAACCATCCACCTCTCAACCTCAACAACCTCACATACTCTCTCAGCGGCTACAAGAATCTGCCTCTCAACCAGCCTCTGTAGATGATCTACTAGTAGAGCAGATCTCTGGACTGGCCAACATCTCACAACATCTTCTAACTTCAGATATGAGCAACCAAGACTATCAAGCTATCATACTTGCTTACAATGAAGAAGTAGAGGTGCAAAAGGAGAAAATTGTCAATAATGCTGAGCCAAATGGGAATGTGGATGCATGGATGTCTGATGACTTTGCCTTGGAGATGAATCAAGTTCTGGCCAGATTTTGAGAAGAATATGTTACTATTCTGAGCAGCAATGCAAGAGACTTGAATCCAGAAGCTGTTTATGATGCCATTACAGATGTATACAAAGCTCAGCTCAAAGCATTTCATCTGTTTGGTGTTAGGGCGAAATCACGCGCTAATATTCACGCAAGTATACGCGTTCGCAAGTAGTATAAGATATAAATCAGATTCGTTCCTACAGAGACTGGTTTAGGTTAAGTTCAATTTATGCACCTATGCAACAGTGTATGGTTATCGCTCAATTCTAAGACAAATAACAAATTGGGTTTTATTAAACTAAGAGATTATACTAAATAACATTAACTAAGAGAATTGAGGTTGAATTACTATATATGACAAACATGGGATTCTAACTTCATTACTACTTCATTCAATAGCCTTATTGTACCTAACCTTAACATGTAATGGTGATGACACTAATCAAATAACACGAAACTAATAAACGCCAACTTTCGTTGCACGAGTACCATTCTACCAGACATCCACAAAAGAGATAGAAGCTGAATAGGCACCAATTATATTGAGACCCTATATGTCTATAGAATTTGACAACATAACGGTTTAAGCATAAGTTATCCATAATGATTATATAGGGCAAGTAAAACGGTTAGAGTTACCCACTAATCATGCATACAAATACATGAACCTATGCTAGCATGGCAAGTTCTAAATCTCAAGATTCACTGTCGCTTCAAAAGAGATTAACAAACTATCTTATATGTTAGCTACGCACATAAGACGAATAAGCACAACCAATACTAGGATATCAATCAATCACCACACACCAAGATATCAGAACAATTTATTTATTGAAATCCATAAGTAAATCCGCTAGAATCCCATGACAACGATTAGTTCATAATCAAACTCATCGTCACCATGGGTTCCAATGAAAGCATGATAATACACATAATATAAACTAATACAAATACTTATTAAAACCAGAGTACGTCACAAGAGTAATAAGGTTCAAAGTAAAGAAAACTAGCATCCACTGATACAACGAATAAAAGAATCACAAGAAAATGTATGCTTCCTCTTCTTCATTGCTCCTTGCTAAAACGGTCTTCTTCCTTCTCTCCTTGCTCCTTGCTTGATACCACCCTTTGTGAAACGTCTCTGAGAACTACTTATATAGAAGCCCACAAGAACCAGTCGTCTTAGAAGTCCATCAGAATAAGGATTATAAAATTCAGTATTAAAATTTTCGTCCCTGAGCGGCCGCCCCAGATTCCTGAGCGGGCGCCCAAGCTCCCAAGCGGCCGCCCAGCATCCTGAGCGGGCGCCCAAGCACCTTCTGGAAAATTCTGAATTCTGCTCCTGATTTTGCTGCATACTGCCCCCAACTTTCCACAACCAATTCCAAGCACTTCCCTAGGCCTATTTCTGATGAATTCTTCCTACATACGCAAGTTATACCCTGAAATGCAAAAACACTAAAAAAATGCATCAAATACACATAATACCTGATTTCAAGACATCAATTCAATCCATTATAAGACGTTCGAAGTGGTATAAAATGCCACTTATCACACCCCCAAACTTAAATCGATGCTTGTCCTCAAGCATCACAGACTCATAAATAAAACAAAAACTTGCATGAATGCAATCTACATGAAATGCAGCGATCCCCCTCACAATGACTAAACCAACCAACTCATGACATCTCAACAAATACAATTAGGCGAATAAAGATCAACCAAATCATGCAAAGTAACATACAACTAGAAACGTGGTGTGTGCGGATGCTTAACAGATATGCTTCAAAACTAGATCAATTATCATAACTCGATTATCCTCAAGGCAATCACATGATTATACGAAGAATAAATTCTAGGCACAAAATGACTTATAACACTTTAAGATCACTGGAGCTTATTACGGAATCATGCTTTTATTCAACACAACAACAAATGCTTATTTGACCGTGCGATGAGTGAGGTTCACAAAAGACTTTTTAGCGAGCGTTAGGTTAGCGGATCCCAGACTATAAAAGCCTTAGGTCACTAGGCACAAAGTCCCCTAAGAACTTAATAACTCGAATACCAAAGAGCCCACTCGTGATCAATTATGCATTAACTCTTTATTTTTATTTTTTTCCCTTTTTTATTTTTTTTCTTTTTTTTTATTTTTTCAAATTTCTGAGCAAGTGCGTTTCGCTCCATCTTGCTCAACCCTAGACTACTCGCATAAAAATACGAGCCGACTACTAGCCATTTGACACCTAGCCACAATTAGCAATGAATTCCAATTTTTACTCCAATTTTTTTTCTTTTCATGCCTTTTAGCATTAAGGGCCTATCATAAATTCTAAGCATAATCAATAGATTAACTTCAAAAACCATCAAACCATGACAACCATCTAGTCCTTAAGCATACTCTAAGACTTAGTGAAATTACAAGTGTTTCTAGCATGCATGTCAACCTACAAGACTCAATCATTACTCTAACGCTATCACTACACTTGCATCAATATCACAAATCAATCGGTAAAGTAACGCAAAAGGGATCATGGTATATGCATGAGCTAAATGTCATGATAAATAAAGCTATAAAATAAAAAAAAACTATTATATGGCAAAAATATGCAACTATATAAAAACATGCAACTATATGAACTAAACTATCATGAATATGCAACTACATGACACACACACAAAAATATTCCTTAACTACCACCCCCAAACTTATAATCTTCATTGTCTCCAATGAAGGTAGTAGAAAGGAACACAGGGTATGCCTACTCGGAGAAATCATCATCATCATCCTCAGAGGGTGGAGGATCAGGTGGCCAATCAACCTCACCACCAGTGTCTCGGAAAATAGTACCGAAAGCGTGTGTCAAATCTTCAGCAAAATGATGGTGAATGCCGTGCATGGCCTCCATACGCCTAGTCACTCGCCTGTACTGCTCATCGTCAACACCAGTCCTATCAACTACCTGTGGCGCATGAGAAGAACCCTCTGTAGGCACTGGAAGATCCGTCCAGCCACTCTCTACATCATCAAAAATATATCCCAACCCCTTATCATGGGGTGCACCTAAGAATGAATAACTCAATTGATCTGGCTTTCGGTTGAGCTCATGTATGGGAGCTTCTTGAATAAATGGTTTAAAACGCTCCTGAGAAATTTTCAGCTCTGCTAACCCAAGAGAATCGAATGGCATATCCAACTTCCTCTTCCACGGATGTGCATTCAAAACCTGCAGTTGCTCTACTTTAAAGCACTCCTCTTTAGCTGTGGGTAACTTTATTTCCTTGAACACATTAAAAGTGACCTTTTGATCGTAAACCTTCATCGAAAGCTCTCATTTTTGCACATCGATCATAGTTCAGCCTGTAGCCAAGAATGGTCTTCCCAAGATGATGGGGATCTTCTTATCTTCCTCGAAATCAAGAATTACAAAGTCAGCAGGGAAGAAGAGTTTATCCACCTTGACCAAGACATCCTCCACTATACCTCGTGGATAAGCGATGGAACGGTCAGCTAGTTGCAATGGCATGTATGTTGGTTTCGGATCAGGCAGACCAAGCTTCTTGAAGATAGATAAGGGTATCAGATTGATGCTAGCTCCCAAATCACATAAACACTTGTCGAACGACAAGTTTCCGATGGTGCTAGGAATAGTGAAGCTTCCAGGATCTTTAAGCTTCGGAGGCAACTTCTGTTGCAGCACAACACTACATTCCTCCGTCAGAGCAACGGTCTCTAAGTCATCGAGCTTCACTTTCCGAGAAAGAATACCTTTCATAAACCTCGCATAGCTAGGCATCTGTTCAAGAGCTTCAGCGAAAGGTATGTTGATATGAAGTTTCTTGAACACCTCCAAAAACTTCCTAAACTGATTATCCAGCTTTTTCTTCTGCAGCCTCTTCGGAAAAGGAGGTGGAGGATAGATCTGTTTCTCTCCTGTATTACCCTCACGAGGAGTGTGTTCCACAGTAGTCTTCCTTGGTTCCACCTCTACTTCCTTCTGCACTTCTTCTTCAGCCACAACTGCATTTTCTGAAACTTGAGACTTTTCAGGCTCTTCGTCTTGCTGAATTTGGGGGCTTGCAACCTTTCCAGACCTTAAGGTGATGGCATTCACCTGTTCTTCAACTTCTCTCTTGCCTGGATTGGCTTCTGTATCACTAGGAAGCGTCCCTGATGGTCGATTCAATAAGGCATTAGCAATTTGCCCTATTTGGTTCTCAAGAGTCTTGATAGAAACAGCCTGGCTTTGGCATATTAGAGCTTGGTTTTTGCACATAAGCCTCAACTCCTCCAATATAGATTTTTCATTTGAAGATAGACCTGCATCATGAGTTTGTTGTTGAAGTTGGAGTTGTTGTCTTGGTGCAAATTGTTGCAGAAAACCAGTAGGGTTGAATTGTTTTGCTCCAAACTGCTGGAACGGCCGTTACATCACATTCTGATTGTTGCTCCAGCTGAAGTTAGGATGATTCTAGTTGTCAGGATGATAAGTGGCAAGAACTGGCTGCTGCGATCTCTGAAAGTTGCTCACAAACTGAGCTGAGTCACTAGATATAGCGCATTGCTCTGTCGCATGCGGACCTGCACATAACTCACAAACACTGGTTATCTGCTTAACACCATAGTTAGCCAGAGAATCGATCTTCATAGATAACGCCTTCAGTTGAACAGTGATAGCCGTAGCTGTATTCACTTCAAGAACTTCTGCTACCTTGCCCTGTGGAAATCTATGGGTTGGATACTGATATTCATTAGCAGTCATCAGTTCAATTAGATCGTAAGCTTCCTCATAGCTCTTTGCCCATAATGCTCCACATGCTGCTGCATCGAGCATGGGTCTGGACTGTGCTCCCAACCCATTGTAAAAATAATTGATGATCATCCAATCAGGCATTCTATGATGATGACACTTCCTAAGCATCTCCTTGTAGCGCTCCCAAGCTTCATATAAAGATTCTCCTGATTGTTGCGTAAATTGAGTAAGAGCATTCCTGATTACAGCTGTCTTCGCCATAGGGAAGAATTTAGTAAGAAACTTCTGAGCAAGATCTTCCCAAGTAGTAATCGAACCAGCTGGTAGAGAGTGTAACCAGCTCTTAGCCTTGTCCCTTAGAGAGAATGGGAACAGTCTCAACTTCACATCATCTTCAGAAACATCGTTGAACTTGAAGGTGTCGCATATCTCAATAAAGTCCCTAATGTGCATATTGGGATCTTCAGTTGGAGAACCCCAAACTGGATTGAATTCTGCACCCATTGAATTATGCCAGGCTTGATCTCAAAGGTATTAGCTGTGATAGCTGGCCGGACAATGCTAGATTGAATGTCATTGATCTTGGGTTGAGAAAAATCCATCAATGCTTTCGTTCGTGCTGCTGGATCTCTCATTATAATGAGTACCTGAAACACAAACAAATAAACCGTGAAAGTAAAAGAATCTGAGTCAGTGAACTTTAATGACCACTGATGACAAGCACATAAACTAAAAATTAACACCGAGTTCCCCGGCAGCGGCGCCAAAAACTTGTTAGGGCGAAATCACGCGCTAATATTCACGCAAGTATACGCGTTCGCAAGTAGTATAAGATATAAATCAGATTCGTTCCCACAGAGACTGGTTTAGGTTAAGTTCAATTTATGCACCTATGCAACAATATATGGTTATCGCTCAATGCTAAGACAAATAACAAATTGGGTTTTTATTAAACTAAGAGATTATACTAAATAACATTAACTAAGAGAATTGAGGTTGAATTACTATATATGACAAATATGGGATTCTAACTTCATTACTACTTCATTCAATAGCCTTATTGTGCTTAACCTTAGCATGTGATGGTGATGACACTAATCAGATAACACGAAACTGATAAACGCCAACTTTCGTTGCACGAGTACCATTCTACCAGACATCCACAAAAGAAATAGAAGCTGAATAGGCACCAATTATATTGAGACCCTATATGTCTATAAAATTTGACAACATAACGGTTTATGCACAAGCTATCCATAATGATTACATAGGGCAAGTAAAACGGTTAGAGTTACCCACTAATCATGCATACAAATACATGAACCTATGCTAGCATGGCAAGTTCTAAATCTCAAGATTCACTGTCGCTTCAAAAGAGATTAACAAACTATCTTATTTGTTAGCTATGCACATAAGACGAATAAGCACAACCAATACTAGGATATCAATCAATCACCACACACCAAGATATCGGAACAATTTATTTATTGAAATCCATAAGTAAATCCGCTAGAATCCCATGACAACGATTAGTTCATAATCAAACTCATCATCACCATGTGTTCCAATGAAAGCATGATAATACACACAATGTAAATTAATACAAATACTTATTAAAACCAGAGTACGTCAAAAGAGTAATAAGGTTCAAAGTAAAGAAAACTAGCATCCACTGAAACAACGAATAAAACAATCACAAGAAAATGTATGCTTCCTCTTCTTCGTTGCGATGTGCTAAAACGGTCTTCTTCCTTCTCTCCTTGCTCCTTGCTTGATACCACCATTTGTGAAACATCTCTGAGAACTACTTATATAGAAGCCCACAAGAACCAGCCGTCTCAGAAGTCCATCAGAATAAGGATTATAAAATTCAGTATTAAAATTTTTGTCCTTGAGCGGCCGCCCCAGATTCCTGAGCGGGCGCCCAAGCTCCCAAGCGGCCGCCCAGCATCCTGAGCGGGCGCCCAAGCGCCTTCTGGAAAATTCTGAATTTTGCTCCTGATTTTGCTGCGTTCTTCCCCCAACTTTCCACAACCAATGCCAAGCACTTCCCTAGGCCTATTTCTGATGAATTCTTCCTACATACGCAAGTTATACCCTAAAATGCAAAAACACTAGAAAAATGCATCAAATACACACAATACCTGATTTCAAGACATCAATTCAAGCCATTATAAGACGTTCTAAGTGGTATAAAATGCCACTTATCATTTGGTAAGGCTCTTGAAATCAAACTTACTGGCCATGAAGACAGAATCAGGAAACTGGTGAATGAGAAAATGGACAAGATCATACCATCTCAAGAGCAAATCTCTTCTAATTTCAAACATTTTTCAGAGCAAATGACCAGGATGGATCTTGCCTCCATTGAGAAGTAAGTCAAAAACCTCAAACAATTATTCACCGATCTCCATAAAATGATCCAGAAACAAATTACTCATTCAAATGAGACCAATGTTCAGCTGGATCAACTTCACCAGAGCAGATTTAAGCCCTCAGCTTTGCTTATGGAAGGGATCAAAGAGGCTATAGAAGAATAATTTGGTACATCTAGCAGCTCTTATCAGCCTAGATCCATTCAACAAATCTGTAAATTCAGTCTCTACAGGGTCAAGTCACAACATTGCAAGACTCCAACTCCTCTCTCACTGCACATGTTAAGGCTTTGACATCTCTTGTCAAAAGCCAACAAACAGATATCCAAACTCTGGTGGATTCACATAAGCATCTTCAAATGCAGAATTTTATAGCTTTAGGAGCCATCATGGGTAAACTCAACATACCACTACCTTCTTTGCCTGAACAAGTAAGGCCTGAAATTCCTACGCCCCTTCTCATGCTTGCCAACAAGACTAAGGGGGAGATAGAGGCCAAGTTGGCACAATCAAGGTCATCTCAACATCAAGTTCAGGGTGCTGGTAAGAAAGCTAAAGAAGTTGATCTTGACAAGGAGAGACTTATTAGGTCTGCTGAAGGACCTAGTTTGAGCAGAGAGTTTGAAGAACTACTCAATACCTTAAAAGCTTCTCTCAACAACAATCACTTCACATATAAAAAGGCCCTGGATAAGACAATCAATTTCATAAGATTGATCAAGGTCAACAAGGAAAACTTTCTGGAAGATAGGATAATGGTTAATGCAAATGACTCAGGGACAGACAGATGTATGCAAGTGTCTCTCAATTGCCTTGTCTCAAGGAGGGCATCTGAGTTAGATATCTTTATCAGCAAAGTTAGAGCTATAACTCATGAAGATACCAAGTTACTAACTGCACTAAAAGATGCTCATGTAGCTGCCTTTCCTAAAGCATATCTACAGCCAAACAAGGGTATAGCATACATCTGTCCAACTACCAAACAATTCAGATTTTTCAATATCCTTAAAGAATGTGTCAGGAGCAATGAGAATCTTATCATGATCCTGGGAACTAGCTTAAAAGCTAAGAAAAACAAGAACCATGATGATTTGGAAATGATAAAGCTACTAAGGAGATATCTGGACAATGCAGAAGTCAACTTGCCCAAAACTCAGTTTAACAATAATGACTTGGATGATGATGAGCACAAGAAGAGTGATCAAAATCCTTCTGGCTCAAATCCGAGTCAGTCTAGTAAGCCATCTGGTAGCAAGGGTGGAGAGAAGAAGAAGGAGGATGTCAAGAAAGATGAAGAGAAGAAGAGAAGAGGGGAGAGGAAGAGCAAAAAACCTCATGATGATTCAGGAACTCAAACAACCCTAAAAATCCAAATACAACCATCTCAAACCTTAACTCAACCCACAACATCAACTATCTCTAACATCAAACCTTCCCAAACATCTAAGCCAAAATTTCTTTACAGACAAACTGCCAACTCCTTCCTAAAAATTCCAATCACCTCAAGCCTCGCAAATCTCAAGAAAATGACAATCCTACCTTTATCCAAACGTTCACTAAAATTCAAGCTCAAATCTGTTGGGAGAAAGCCTAAGAAAGTCAAGTCTGTAAAGGAAGTGGAAGTCACTGAAAGGGTCATCTGTAATTGCTTTAAGGAATCTGACTTTCTACCTCTAAATTGGTGCACCTCAGATGAAGACCATTTCCAACATCCATCTGAGGAAATTGTTAAGATCTGGGTTGTATCCCTGAGAGAAGTTAGAGTCTATTTTAAGGATGGTACATTCACTCTTCTAGACAAAAAGTTAGTGGATTATTTGACTCCTGCAGAAATTAAGAGAGTGTTAAGTTTTTTAAAAGGCAAGGACACTGTAACAAGGACATGGAGAACATCTCTGGCTGAATAGTTGATTGATAGGGAGGAAACAAAGAAAAGAGATAAGGCTGAAGCTGAAGAAAGAAGAAGGAGATATGATGAAGAAATATATATGTTTTTAAAAAGATCAGAAGAGCTAAAATCAAAAGGATGAGCAGAATTTCTAAAGATGGTAGATTTCTAAACATCAAAGTTGGTGGATTCTCAAGATTCAGCTTAGAGTATCTGGACCAAGGTTATCCTAAGGCAGCAAGGCAAAAACTTGTGGAAGCTCTAAGTGGAACACTCATCATAGAAGAACTTGAAATTCTTAATCACTTGAAGGATAAACTTAGAGAAGAAGCAGATGTAAAAACTATTTTACCTGACTCTTGTAATCATGGAACCTGGTGCATCTTATGTTGTACAAATTGTAATTCTATCAAGCTTTATGTTTTAATTTTATTCTCCATCAGTTTTAAACTTGGGGTTAGTCTTGTTAACATGCATGAATTTGTGTTAAGCAATCTTCTCATAAATTGGGGGAGATTGTTGTAAAAGACATGCATGTACTTTAACAAGACTAAGACAATTTGTCAACCCTGAGTAAGTTGTATTGTTATCTAAATTTGTATTTTGTACTTGTAACACTTAAAGTCTGTAAAAATACAAAGGAGCAGACTGGAGTTTTTTTCCTAAAACAGTATCAAGCCTAAGGATTCTATCTGAAAGAAGATCAAGAAGATCATGCCTCAGAAGAATTTTGAAGAAGCTTGGAGTTGAATAAATCTGTTTGGAGAAAAATATTCTAAGTCAGGATCTCTACAAGTCACAGATTTAATGTTATAGAGAAGTCACTCGAGAAGTCCAGAAAGTACCGACGGATAAGCAATATCTACTCGACGGATAAGCAATATCTACTCGACGGATAAGCAATATCTACTTGATGGATGAGCAATATTTACTCGACGGATGAGCTATATATCTACTCGACCGATGAGCAATATCCACCGGGAGTGGAGAAGTCAGGAAAGCTACTCGAGAACTCAAGAAGATATCGACAAGCCAATTTAAAGAACTGAAGATTGGAGATATCGACAAGTCATTCCTTCACTAGAGAACTCAGAGTTATCGATAAGTCAAAGTGAAGATATGAAGACTAGAGATCTCGACAAGCTGAAGACCTCTACAAGTCAAACTCAATATGAGTTATAACCCCATTACCTTTACTGAATGGCAAACCCTTAATCATTCCCAGTTTAGCAGCTTTGTTGAGCATTTGACTTAACACTTCTCCTGCCAAATTTAATAGCATTGGAGAAAGAGGGTCCCCCAACCTTAATCCATTAGAAATATTGAATTTCTTGGTAGGGCATCCATTTACCAAAATAGATATTTTAATAGTGTTAAAAAAATCTTTCATTCAGCCAATCCATTTGCAGCCTAAACCTAGACATTCCATGGACTTCAGTAGAAAGTTCCAATTAACACTATCAAAAGCTTTCTCAAACTCTAGCTTTAATATCAAGCCTTGATCCTTGGAAGACTTCAAGGTATGAAAGACCTCATTAAGTACCATTATGCTCTCTAAAGCTTGCCTGCCCTTCACAAAACCAAACTGACTAGCACCTATCAGTTTATCAAAAATTCTACTAAGTCTTAATGCCAACACATTGGTTAGTAATTTGGTAACACTGTTTATCGGGCTAATTGGCCCGAAATCCTTCAAAGAAATTGGATCCCTAATTTTAGAAACAAGCGCTATGAAAGAAAAATTACAACCCGAAGGAAGTACTTCAGTTCTAGCAAAAGAAATGACTCCTTCAAGAATTTTGTGTTTCAAATACAACCAAAATTCTTTAATGTACCTTATATTAATTCCATCAGGACTAGAAGCTTTATCATTGCTCAAAGTGTTCAAAGCAAACTTCAATTCTTCCAGGCTAAACTCCCTATCCAACTCCCTAGCCTCTTCATCACTCAGTCTCTTACACAACAGGTAGTTTAGTCGAAAAATCTCCATTTGTCCCTTATTATAAATGCCTTTGAAGTAATTATAGAAAGCATTTTGAATCTCCTCAGGCTTAACTAGCAACTTATCCCCTAATAGAATTTTGCCAATCTTGTTGCAGCATCTCCTTTCCGGAATGACTTTGTGAAAAAAAATTGAATTTATATCTCCTTCAGCACACCAAAGAGCTCTAACCTTTTGTCTCAACATTGAATCCCTTTCTTTTAAGCACAAAGTGAGCTTTGCATTATATTCCACTACTTCATCCCCCAAAAATATGATTACGATCAAAGTAATCCATTTTTGATTTTAGGGTCTCAATTTCCAGTTCCAAGCTATCTTTGGCCCCCAGACTCCACATCTTCAATCCTAGCTTAAAATTCTTTAACATAACTTAAAAGTTATCATCTATAACAACAGCCTGAGTCTGACTCCAAAATTGTTCATATCAGCCCTTATTCTTTCATCCATTAACCACCAATTAAAGATTTTAAAAAGAATTGGAGCACCTTTACATTTTTTGAAGTATAAAACTAGTGGTTTATGATCAGAGATCATTCTATGAAGGGCCTTGACTTCCCAGTGGCCAACCGAAAACCAAAGATCATTCAACAAACATCTATCTAGTTTGCTACACTTTCCTTGTGGACCAAACCAAGTGTACCTATCATTAATCAAACCTACATCACATAGATTATTGCTTTTAATAAAGGAAGAAAACCCCTGCCCATCTATTCTCCTGTAGCTGTAATTGGTTCTCTCATTACTACCTTTAATACTATTGAAATCCCCCACTAAACACACCATTTCTATTTATCAAGGCAATTATATTAGATAGCTCCTTCCAAAGTTGCCTTTTACCATGCATGCTCAGAGGACCATAAACATTAATGACATGAAATATGATCTTAGAAGATTGAACTTTGAACAACACCCACTTTCAATTCCTACATGAATCCATTCCCAAACTCTGAACATAAATCTCATTCCAAGCCATTAGCAGACCTCCTGAAAGACCCTCTAAATTCTGGACTAACCACTCAACCCGGTCATTGGACCAAATTGAATTTTCCCAAAATTTATTCCAAACAAAGCTTTTAGTTTCCTGCAAGCTCAACATATTAATATTTTCTTGCCTAATTAAATCTTTTATCATTCTCCTAGTTAAATTATTATTAATACCCCTGCAATTCCATGAGACTACCCTTACATTATCAATCAACATTAGAATATCAAACCTACAAGATCCTACTCAAAGAAAATATCCAAAAATCTATAAATCTCCCTTCTTCAACTGTTCTACCACCTTCCCCAAAACAATCTCCTTACCTCCTACCAAATGCAACCCCATTAAATCTGCACAGTTAATGATTTCCTTGGCAACCTCATCCACATTTCCATCTTCCTTTTCCTTGATAGCATATAATTTAAGACTAGGACTAAAACAAGGACCCAACCTTCTATTTCTGCAAGATTTATTGATGCACCCCAGACCATACTTAAGCTTTAAATCAAAATGATTTCTGGTCTTACTACTACACTTTCTAAGCCTACCAACTCCTTTGACTTTAAGCTTTACAAGATCATTGCATAATGATTTATGAGAGTCAACCATTGACCCAACAGACTCCACGCTGCAGATTTCTCACTCTCCTTATCATGAAATGAGGATAAAGAACTTTGAACCGAGTTCTTCCTACAGTTTAGAACAACTGGATCTTTAAAGTCCTCCACTATTTTATTTTCCTCAAATGAATATGCTTCTGGAGACTGAGAATCGAATACTTTATCTCTAACACCCTTGTTATTATTTGTCACTATTGGACCAACCAAATTCCTCTGAGGACAACTGCTTGTAACCGGTTCAGCCCTATCCCTCTGCTTATCTCCAGCACTGCCAAGGAGGTATTCACATTATCTCCTGCCAAGACATCAACACTCTTAACATGATCCTCCAAACTAACATATTTCTTAAAATTAGAAATTTGTTGCACACTATCCTCATGCATAGCTGAGTTAAAACCAAAGTTGGATACACACATGGGCTCAATTTTCCCCTTCAAGGCCTTCAAATCCAAAATTTCCTCAAACTTAACAGGATAAATTTTTCCAGAAACTAAAATATTCATTCGCTCAATAATCTTCTCCTGTCTTGTTGTAGAAACACACATGAATGGGTCAAAAAATTCACTCTCCCCATCTTTTTGACAAGACCACATAACCCAATCACCTATCCACCTTGTATACCCTCTAAGATTCTTCTCGACCCAAGCATTCATAGGGATTCCCGAGGATTGCAGCCAAACCGTTCTAGGCATTTCAAGTCCTTGTCATTAAAATTTCTAAAATGACTAAACTATTTTTTGAAGATCTCATCTCCCAAATCCTCCCAACTCTTCTCACTCAAATTAGCTAATAAAAACTTGCGAGTAGACCAATCACATTTACCTGATGAATACTTTCTGCCTGAATTTTAGATTGCAAAGATCGAGCTGATTCATCCGTTTTAGCAAAAGCAACCTTAGTAGCAAATATTCCTTCCTCAACCTCCTTGTCAGCCACTGTTTCAACATACTCAAACATTTCAACTCCTAAACTATTACTCTCATCCAACTTTGCTATTTTTTCATTCACCTTCTTATCCCTCTTGATCTCGTCAATCTTAGCTGGGAATTCTTCTTTCCCTATGAATCTAACTTTACATTCAGGATTCAACAGCCTTAATTTGCCCATTAATACTCATTCTAATCTTAGAGCAGACCCCACCTTGCTCCTTTACATTTAAAATTATTGTTCCAGCTTTTAGCTCAGAAGAAGTCTTCATAAAACCAATCCTCTTGTCTCTTCTATTTCTTTTCCTAGGTAAAATTATGTCCAAAATCCTACCCGCTGACTTAAAACTATTCCAAATTTCCTTTGCTTCAATATTATCAGGGATATTATAGAGAAAAATGGTGAAATTCGCATTGGAAGTCCCTTTCTGCCTATTCTCCTTATGCTGAACCAATTACCAATTCTCATCTTGCACTAACTCCTCTTGCACTTTATTGGGAACCAATACATGTATATAAGTCCGGGCATCCTTCTTCATAGCCAAAACATCCTTATGGATAACCGAAATCTTTCTTTTCTCCTTCCATTTCATACCTCCCCGAGCTCTCAAGCTCCTCCAATGAATTTGATTCAGAGCTTCTGTAATTGCTTGTTTATTTCCTTTGAAGAAGTCTTCACTGATTTTTGGATCCACCAGATCCCTATGTGCCCAAACAAAATCCCTGAGAATTTTTTCACCATCATCTTTACTTGCTTTCATCGACCCAGCTTTAACAGATGACCTCCCTTTATCCTTGCTTCAATATCCTTGGCCTGAACTGAAAGATTCCTACCTCCATTTGAAAAAATTGGGGAGCCGTTGAGAGTGTCCATCTCATTATAGTAAACACTAGATTGGTTTGTAACAAGAGTGTAGTCAGAGAGTAGCCGAAAATAGTAATAGATTAGTCCTGATCACTAAATCCTAATTATAATACTATAATCGTGATAATTATAAGAATTGTTTTTGGCAAAATGAGTTTGTTTATTTACTTTTTAATATCAATATCTTTTATTAAAAGTACTATTATTTTTCTTATTAAAATAACTTTATTTAAATGATGATGATAATATTAATTACTTTGTTAACCATTAATTTCTCTCTACATACTATATTCTATACATGATAGACAGACTCCGAAAAGATAGGTGTGTTGTGTAATGCCGACAATGATATAATATTTTACTGATTCATTATTAATTATAATATTTTCCCTATGACCAATCCCTAATTACACCTTTACTTATGTGTTATATTTAAAAAATAACGTTGATGTTCATTAATTAATTTAGTCAACTCTTATAAAATTTTATGTTTTGTTTTAGTTTTAAAATTAATAATATGTATTTTACGACATTTTAATATTTTACCTTTAATTTCTCATTTTACAATTTTTTGGTTTGATTTTTTTTTTGCTTTTTGTAAATTTTGGTTGTATTATTGAGTCGAAATATTATTAGATTTAAATTTTATCAATTGCTAACTACTATTAAAACTATGATAATACCTTACATTGTGAAAATTTAATTTTGAGTACGTGTTGTGAACAGGTGTGTTGTTGTCTAAGATTATGTCTCTTCTTAATTATAGTGTTAACCTAACCTGAAGACGGAATCGTATCACGTTAACTTCCTTGCTCCAATTATATATAACTAGCTTAAATCTTGTGCGATGCACGAGTTTTCGTTAATATTTAAAAAATTTATTTATCCCGTCATATTTTAATTTTTTTAATATTTTTGTAAATATATACTCCCTCCGTCCCTTTCAATTGTTTATATTTTTTAGAGAGTGTCCGACACGCATTTTAAGATGCATATTACGTATAGCTCTGTAATTTTTTTTTACAATTTTGTTTTTCTGAATAAAAATTAAAATATTTAATTTTTATTCAAAAAAAGAAAATTGTAAAAATAAGTTACAAAACTATACTTTTTATGCACCTTAAAATGCGTGTCGGACACTTACTCAGAAATGTAAACAATTGGAAGGGACTGAGGTTGTAATAATTATAAATTTATAATAAAAATAATGAAATAATTTTAGTAGAATAAGTAGACTTTGTCTAGTGGTTTAACAATTTAGTAGTTTAACGGATATATAACACTATTTATTTATTTTTTAATAATAGGATACGTTGTAATCATAATTTAGTAGAATAACTAGACTATATCTAGTAATTTAACAATTTAGTAGTTTAACAGATATATAACACTATATTTATTTTCTCCGATAATCAAAATTAGGGAATAACGGTTAAACCAAATTATACCTCATTCTGGTTATTGTAGTATAATATAGATATATAATTTTATTAATTCAATTATTAATTATAATATTCTCCCGGATCATCACCCCTCAATTACAATGTTTTTTTTTAGAAAATCCTTAATTACAATGTTAGTCATGACAATTGAGCAACTAAACCCCAGAACCCCCTACCAACAGACACAGAGTTTTAAATAAGAAAAGCTAGATCATCGCCGTGTTTGGCGGTGGAGCAATGGGAGTACTGAGAAGAAGCAACATCGGAGAAGATTAAAAACCCATTTGGTCTCAGGTACATATCTTCTAATTGTTTGTTTCTTTTTCGATATTCATTTATCTCCCGCTATATACCAACGTACATATTAATGGTTTTTATTTTATGATTCTGATTATTCTGTTATTTTTACGGCACTGCCTCGAATCACCACGTGTCAGTTATATCTTTAACCAATTTTTTAAATCTTAATAACCGATGCAGATATCACACACACGGCAATATACAAAATCTGGATTAGGATGGCATCCTAGTTATATAGACATCTTCACTTTTGATATTTCGTGTTTCGAGGTCTGCCCTTTTCGTATAACAAGTACCATTTCATGTTTATGAAAGATACTCTTTTACCACAAGATTTTGAATTTTCTTTAGAATACGTGTAAATATTTATCCGCAAACAAATATTTTGAGGAAAAGTAATAAATATGATATGCTTGGGTGAAACATTAGGATTTATCCGCAAGTTAATTTTAGTGGCGGCCGTTAAATTTCCATTTTTCAGTTGTGTACTGTACGGTGACATATGTACACATCATTCTAACTGAATCAGATAGTTTACTATTTGATCAATGTAAAATAGGCGAACTAATAAAACTCACAAATCTTGAAGAAACAATGGGACTGAACTTGAGTCTGCTGTAATCGTTGTTGAAAATATCTAATTGATTCAAATACACATCACAACAATTCCGAAATTCATCTTAATTACCCCTAGATAAAATATATTTATATAACAATGTTGTTTATTAAGCATGATTCATAGATGATAGACCTAAAGTACAATTAAACAGGAGTTTTATATAGATAAATTATTACAGGCGGAGGCGGGCCTCATTAGTACACATGGTATCTATTGATATTCAAATATATACACAACAGTTAACATATATGTATATATATATATATGAAGACATAAAAACATCATTAACAAATCCTTTGCTTTCTGATAGATGTAAGAGTAAAGACCTGAATCCTTGCCCATAGTTATTATTAAATCGGAGACTAGTAAAAAGTGTATGAAAGAAATGTGAATGTTTGTGCTTTAAAAGACAAAAAGTTTTAGACACATGCTTTTAGGCAAGATTCTTGGCCAAAGCCATTGTCATGCTACAACCATTAGATTATTTTGTTTTCGAGAGATTTTTTCTTATGTCAATAATAAATGTACATACAAGATGATCTTCTTCGTTTTCTTAGCCAAACGCCACTATGGTCAAATGTATATTTATCATGGTTATAGATGTGTATGTAGATCAAGTTATATTGAGTCGTATATTCTATTTCCTTTTTTGCCTTTTCTTTTACGATTCTGATTATTCTATTTTATTATTATTTTTTAAGCACTGCCTCAATCACCAAGTGTAATAAGAGATTGTATTGAACAAAAATATGACAATTTTACATTTCACCAAATACTTTAAAACTTAAAAATCGAAGTAGATATTGCACACAGTGCAATATTCACACACACCGCAACATACAGATTTTGGATTAGGATGACATCCTAATTATATTGACATCTTAAACTTTGTCATTTCACCATTTTATGTTTGGGCTCTGCATTTTTGGTAAAATAAATATTATTAGTTTTTGAATACATGATTATAAAATATATTGCTGCCGTGATTACAAGATTTTGAATTTTCTCCGGAATATGCATGAAAGGTCGAAAACAATAAATTTAACAAGAAAATGTACTATGAATTTCGAAAATGCCTATTAGATCATACTGATAAGTCTGACATATCTTAACAAATACAAAGTTGTAGTTTGCCAATTCTTAAGCACGTTCCGACTAAATTGTATTTACGGGGCTAACTTTATTCGTTGTTCATCTACAACTATAATTATAAGTTGCTCTTCCTAACTGAAAGTGTAGGTTTCCAGAACCATGAATTTGCAACCTTTAGTAACATGTATAGGCTAGCTTTTCTTATGATGTAAGTTAATGTAGGCAAAATTTAAGAAGCAAACATATGTTTCGAAAAAAAACACTAAATTTACTTAGTGAATTAACGACATAAGAACCAATACTCCAATGTTTGGATTGCAACCCATGACAAGAGAAGAATATTGATGTCACCGATGTTTTTAATAGGACCGTAAAGAGTAAGGCCAAAAAGTTTGGCACAAATCTTAGTTCAAATTAGGAAATCATGGACTGACTCTTTGTTAGATAGATGAATGTAATTTGATTAGTTTCGGCCCGTTAGATATATAAGTGTTCTCTTATTGGCTGATGGGTTGAACAATTCAACCAGATTAGCTGCTTGTATGTTTTCGACTTGAGAAAAAATAGAACACTATTAACTGAATCGCAATACAATATTCTCTATTAGATTTTCTGTCATGAAGTCACCATAGAAACATATATAGATAGAAGTATGTAAGAATCATACAAAGAGAACTTTGCAAATCCTACATCAATGATCAAACATTCTTTATCGGCAAGTGTTGATATTAAAGTATTAAAAAATATTCCCAGCATCAAATTTTTAACTGATTACAATATACTAATGAAAAACTAAAATATATGTACAGATAATTACAACTCAAAAGTTGAACACATTTTACCATGGTTCATTGACATGAGTAATATATTAAGTTTGTAATATATTAAGTTTGCCGCATATTAGCGAATCTGATGATCTTACCCAATTTTTTTTACCAAATTCAGCACGTATCAGACTTTTAATAATTTTTTTAGGATAAACCAAATTTAGTTGCATTGTGTCGAATTGTTTCCGCGGCCCAGTCCACCACTGTAATGTCTTAGCCTTTGACTAAGAAAACTAAGAAAATCATCTTGTACGTAGACGTGTCATTAATATTTGAAAATTCTCTGCAACAAAATGATAATTGGACGGTTGTAGCATGAAAATGGCTCGGGCTGAGATTATAGTGTAAATGCGTGTGTCTAAAACCCTTTGTCTTTTAAAGCACAGACTAGTCTCCAATAGAAAGTAAGAGGTTAGTTTATGATGTTTTATGCCTTTCTGTATATATATGTTAACATAGTTGTTGTGTATCTATTTGAATATCAATAGGTACCATATGTAATGACGAGACCCGCTTGTAATAATTGATCTATGTAACCCTGTTTAATTGTAATTTAGGCCTATCATTTATCAATCAGGCTTAAACAACATTGTTATATAAATATATTTGATCTATGTGGTAATTGAGATGGGTTTCGGAATTGTTGTGATGTGTATTTGATTTAATTAGATATTTTAAACAAGGAGTGTAGCAACTCAAGTTCAATCCCCTTGTTTCTTCAAGATTTATAAGTTCATTAGTTTGCCTATTTTACATCAATCTGATAGTAAACTATGTCAGCTTGTTTTGTATGAGTCATATGCTCTTCTCTGATTGCAGGCAATTAGATGTTGCTCGAAGAAAGGTGTTTACAAGTCTATTTACAGTACACAACTCAAGGAAGGAAATTTTACGACTGACATTCAAGTTATTTGTGCAGAGATCCTAATGTATGTTGCGTATATGTTTTCAAATTCGAACGAGTTTTAAATCTATTCCTTTATTGTCAGATTGACTAGTTTTTTTTGTGAATTAGATCTGGGCACTAATTATTTTTTTGCTAATTTTTAAAACTAATTCCGTTGTTGGGACTACTTATTATTTTGTAATATTATGATTGTAAGTGTCTACTTTTTGGCATTTATTAAGGTTTTCATATGAATGGTGCAGTGGCTTCTGTTGTTTTTCTTTTTTGGCTAGTTTTACTTGCATTCTGCAATTGTTTAATGACCCTTTCTATAAAACATGGTGTTTGTGTAAGACTTTTGTGCTTGCATTCATTTGTTGCAAAATATTTTTCGTGCAACCGTGGAAATCATGGTTGTACAAAGTAAAAGTTTTTTTAGACTATAACTCTTGTGCTACATTCTGAAGTAATTCATGTATGAGAGGAACCTTACTCTAGTATGTAGTCCTTGAATTTGATTTCGAGCTGTTTTACATAAAAGTTTTGAGTTACTTATTTTAGTGATAATATTATTTAATAATGAAGTAGGCATTAGCCTGTAATTAGATTAACTACTTCATAGAGATCACCTCTTCTTTCTTTTTTCTTTTGTTTTCAGTTGTGTTTTGATCCATTGTGCATCATTTGTTAAAGAAGAGGTGCATTGGGAAGTAATTGTTGTCATATAATTTAGTCATTTCTAGCTTTTACCTTCTTGACTGACGATCTATTTTATTTTCTTGTCGTTTATACCCACCCATATTTATTTGCAAAAGTAACTCCTTTCTTTTGATGGATCACCATGCTTTACCCTTTTGGCCAACATTTGATTTTTTCAACCTTCGGCATTGATGGACATGATCTTATTCGTGGTTTGAAGGCTATTTGTAGCTTTCACATTCTCAAGACAAGATCTGAAGTGGTGAGTTTAGTATAACTTTTTTTCCATTGTAGTATGAATCACTAGCTCTGTGCATAAATTAGTACCTTGACCTTGTAAGTATATATTTTTGGCAAATATATTCTGCTGAGTATATAGTGGAAATGTATATGTATGTTTATAATAAGGAGCATGTATGTCTAAAGATTTAAAAAGGCGCAAGATATATCTTTTTACAATCCAATAAATATTTATATTATGCTTTTCTAGTGATTATCAACTGATATTCATTCTGATTGTAAACTAGGCCTTGATGTTGGAATTATGTATCTTAATAATGGTATTTTTCATTAAAAAAAAGTAAAAACTCTGTAAATTGTAATTTACTATTTTCAATTTTTCAAGTTGTTTTATGCAATTCTTTGCCAGGATCCTAGTGTATGATCTGCTGATGAAACCTTGTAATGCTTATACAGTGACAATAAAGGGAGCACTTTGAATGCATCCTACTGCCATAAATTTATACGGCAAGCTCTGGAAGAACATGAACGTCATTCAACGCGTTGGTTTCGCTGTCTATAGTAGCAGTTGGTGCTGAAGCAAGTCATAATTTAACAACCAATCAGAATATCATCACCTTTAGCACTCAAATTGCATTGGGTTGTGCAACCACGCTGAAAGCATGCTACAACAACGTTTTGAAGGGCCTTCTATGTGTATTTATTTCGGTTTATGACTGAACATGAGAACATGCGCCGCTGTATCCTGTATTCTATTTTTTCTTTTGTGATACATAACGTATGTTCAATATGACTTCTGAGCTATATCTAAAGACTTATATTCTCTTCTGAGCTATCCAGTATTTGAATATTTACATGTGATGTAACTTTGATCAAAATCAACGGCACTTTGTTCTGTCATTCAAACACAGCATTAGTGTCCAATGTGTATTGAAGTTGTATTTGTGGAAGAGGGAGCTTGAACTAAGAAAATAAGTACAAAGCTAGTCTTTTAGCAAAACTGGTCTATTCACTACTTCACACTTTACACAGCTGAAAATTAGGAATATCAACATTGGTCTGAAAGTGGACACAAATTCAAACATCAGTTGTCTTATGCCGCCCTTTTTTAATTTATACCTTGGCCAATAATAATATGTTATTATTATTAACATATTACGAATGCCTTCTGCTTTCTTTTGCTCAAGTAGTAGTATGTTTTTCTGTCCACTTAATTTCATCAGCTACTCAGCTGGAACTTTAATATTTGTATGCGAGAATACGCTAGGATTAACTAACGCAAGCATCGGGCTAAATGCAAAAACCCCGTAGGAACTTTAATGTAACTTTTGGTGAACATGCAAGGCAGAACAAAGCGTAATCCGGAAAAAGTACCAGAACAGACAATATGCAAAAATAGCCAGAACTCCAATCCAAAATGCATCACAGCAAGACATACAAGTTCAATAATATGACAGCAAAGGAGTCCGGAGCCTTGCATTTTTTGTTCTTGCAATAAAGCGCTTTCTCGGACTCTAGTATCTAAACCTACTCTATGTCCTTACAAACTATTCCAGATTCCTATGGCTATAGAGATATCTCAGGATCTAACATAACACAGACATTTGTGCAACTGGTTATAATGTAGCACAAAGGTCGCCGATATTGTTTACACTTCTCCCATACCAGTGAGCTCGATATTACATGGGTTAAACACAAGTCTTTTGCATTTATCAATAAGATGGCTATCGACATCTTCCTGGATGAGCTTGATGACTACCGGATACCTGAATCACACACAATGCTTTAACCAAACTCAATTCTCAATCCAAGTCAATGATCCCACTATCAGAAATCTACTAGGAAGGTCTCCGGCAGAAGGTGCAAGGTATGTGATTTTATTCCTGAAATGACAAAATTGAAAAACTTTTAACCTGTCATATATATATAATGGTAAGCTGGAGTAGTTTTGAAGTTTGGAACCTTTGGGTGTCGACATCAGTGATATAGATGAAGCCAGCAACATTACTGCATAAGAAAAGATGTACACTCATCACAAAAGAAAATGCTTTTCGTGATTGCATTTATTTACCATATATAACTTTGAAGTGAATGCACATGTAGCAGAAGGAAAGTTGTTATATCTTATCTTACTATGTCACTGTATGCTAATACAGAATAGATAGTAAATTACTCAAACGTCCACTAACGCAAAAGAACCCATGTGAACTATCCGTAATGCTTGTACATGCTTGTCCTAATGCATGTTTTTGTTGCTACACGTAATGTAGGAAGTAAACTATTGCTACAAAAAGTAGTTGCAATGCTGTAGAAAACAAACCATTTTTACCTAATCCCCAATAATGCTCAATCTAGTTAATTCAATAGTGTTACATAGTTTCCATGATACTTCAGCTCGGAATGCGTGTCTCATACAGGTATGAGATTATTCACCAGATCTATATCAAGATAAGTTCCTTCCGCCTGATTAGATTAAACCTATCTGAGGTAATGCAGGTAGTTGCTCTAATGACAAATAGAAAAATAAATGCCAACAAAAGTAACAAAGAAATATTCCCATGCCTTGAAATTATTTCATTCGGTTCTTTGGCGTAGGAAACAGCAAGAACCAGATGCAGCAAATCTCTGTCAATTTTCACTTGAACCAGTCTTGTAGGATCTGCAGCAGGCTCAGCACCAATTGGCAGAGCCGAACGAGGGGCCTGTGGCCCACCACCAACTCGAAAGACAGTTAAATCGCTAAAACTAGCAACATTAGAGTGCGGGGACAGATCATTTGTAAGGCCATAAAAGTATTCCTGAAAACATTATTTTAGCTAGCACTATATTCAAATATATACAAGTATAAAACACTATATGATTAACCTCAAAATAAAACAAAGAATTTCAATTACCCTTATTTTGTGACCCCTAGCCTTCTGACGCACTTTCGCATTCCTAGATACGACACCACCTGACTTCTGAAGTTTCACGACATCTACATTTGGTTTGCTTTTCAAAACATCTTTAAGCATGCTACAAAGTTTTTCCTGCACAAGTTTTAAATACATGAATATGAAGATACTCGTTTACAGTCAATGATGATCTTGTATTTTCATCCTTTGTTTATGTATTAAGAGTATTATATACAAGCAAAATCTTCAAGATTAACCCTTGCTGAGCACACATGTAACAGATACAGCAGTGCAAATCAGCACAAAACCTCCTACATAAAAAACCACTAAGGATTTTTATGTTAAAAAACCAATAGCCTAATCTGGATTACAATGCATCAGGTTGAAGATCCACAAACATGATAACCTTCAAACCACGCATGTGAAAATTAATGACATGAGCCTGACAACTTTTTGCATAACTGTGAGGCTGTTCCTATACATGTTGGCTTAACAGGAATCAATCATTCAATATCCTGATTTCTATACCTTTATTATCCGATATCTGATATTCAAATTTGTTTTAATTCTTTGAATAAAGCAGTCAAACTTCTAACAAAATTATAAAATCTTGATGCCCTTTCTGTGGGGCGGCTCTTTGTTTCTAAGGTATAAAAAATCACATTCTAGTGATTGCCAATTAAATTACGACAATATAATTTATGAAGTACAAATCAAGTAGATAGCTGTAACTTACAGGTACTGCCAAGTTGACGAGTATTAAAGACAGGACATACAAGGAGCTATATATAGATAATAGTCTCAAACATATCTTTTCAATTCAATATACAAAATTGTGAGGTACAAGTTGATAAGATTGTAAAAAGAAGAAGCTGTAGATAATTAATAACTGGTTTATAGTCTAAACATATCTCTACTATTCAATACACGACATTGTTAGGTACTAAATCTGTTCTAAAACTTCAAACTTATGCAATTTCTTTAATATTTTGTGGTCAAGTATTTAAACATGTCTAGGAAAACAATTATGCCAAGCAATAAAAAAGATGATGAAATCATAATAGCAAATACATGAATGGACAACCTAGGAAACTTAAAGAATTGTCTTCTGACCACTATAACTATATCTCAGTTATTGACGAGATAAAACTAACCTGTCCCAGAACCAGAACAACTGTTGCATTGAATGTATCAATCGCATGTAGAAGTAGCTGAAACAAGTATGGTTAAAAAGTCAACATCCAGAATATATGCAATTACTGTTTAAACTACCGATTTCACCACACTAGCAACCTTAGATGTATATAGTTAATAACTCGATTACCTCATAACCAAGACCATCTACCCAGCCCATGGTATTGATTACCATCCCTGCAGCTCGAGATTCAGTATTCCCGGCAAACTGTCTCTCCAAGATGTTGGCGAGTTCCTTGACCAGTACCTTGTAAAGATCTGCATTTGCACTGTAGCAAGTGTGAGAGACCTGAATGATTGACAAGGAACAGAATATTGGAATAGCGAACAACATAAACGGTTTGGCAATTTGTGGTACCTAGGTGTTGGATGCCCATAGAAGTAAACAAGAGGCATTTCAAGAGGAATTCCTTCCACAGGATCGATAGGCAACTCAATTGGAGTGGCAGCTACGCAAGCGGGAATAGTTATTGATCCTTGGCCAATGTCTAAATCTACAAATGTAGGTTTCCAACCTTGTTTAGCTGCCCAACTAAGAAGCATTCTTGACAAGGTACTCTTTCCTGAATCTGTAGGTCCCACGACGATTACCCTTGGACCCTTGCAAACAAACAGATTATAAAACTTTAGAAAGAAAAGAAAAAATGACTTTTGTGGATAATTCGTTTTCATATCCAACTTAATGCAATGAATTGTAGAAGGGAGTAACAAATGATTTGGAAACTGTATCTAAGAAGCAAGGTTACGAGGGGCAGATGCATAGATTTGTTTCATATCCAACTTAATGCAATGAATCGTAGAAGGGAGTAGAAAATGATTAGGCAACTGTATCTAAGAAGCAAGGTTACGGGTGCGGGTCATAGTACAGGGATACAAGGATTTGACAAATATGATAATACGGGGATTCAGATGTTCAAGAATTCAACATGAGGATAGGTTGACTAACCCAAGTATCCCTCCTTCCTACAACTGTCTACAACTTACATGACATATTAATAGGATACTTCTACAACATTATAAGGACTCTTCTAATTCATAAGAAATATTATTCTTTCAACAGTGCCAAGTAGAAAAATATACATAGCAAATACTCCATAACTCATACAGCTGCAAAGATGGCTACAGAATACAAAGAGGATCAACAAAGTACTAAATGCCTCTAACTTTGCTTTTTACATCTATATGTACTTTGATATATTTTAGAAAACAAGACAGATCACAAATCTATCTAGAATAAACTATGCACATAGAGCTCTATATTGAGAAGATGTTGCCAATCTCTAATACTAACATAAATAAACAGAAGACTACTAATGCATATTGCTAATAACATTTGGACAGGGAAAAAAATTACGGTTGTTCTTATATGCTCCAGAAGCTAATGCCAACCTATACTTCTAAAATCAAAGTGCATAAAGTGGCTACATATCAAAGGCCATGGTTACACAATAAAGACTCCTAACATTTTATATCTAACAGAAAACAGTGACTGAGATAGTACCTGAGAAGACTCGGAATCACTGGGAGATGCTTTGGAGCGGTTCCTCCTTGCATCCAGTACAGCATGTACATTTACGTAACTAACCATTGGTGTCTGACGATAAGATATAAATTAATGAGTTGCTTCTTTAAACTTAGCAGAATGCCTTTAGAGCAAATTAAAGTACCTCATCTGCTGTGTAATAAGTTTCAGTAGCACCATCCATTTCAATAGTAGCTCCATACCATGTAAAAACCTGAGATGGTCACGTGAAAGATAACATAGGCATTATTTTGAAGGGCATGCAGGTGACTAGTACTAAGCAACAATAAAAATGGCATCACTAACTGTAGTCTGTAGAAACCTAAATCTAAAAACTCGAACAAGGCAAGAGATAAAAAATGCTACTTTATTTATTAACAATACCGAGTGTAAAAAAAAATTTTGAACATAAACTCCCAGAAGGCATATTCTTAATCAGTGTCGTTTACATGCAGTAACTAATTAGTGCAGCATCATCTTGACTCTTGAGTAGCTAAATTAAATTCATAAATACTATTAAATCATGGATTTGGTTATATATATATCAAGGTTAAGATGCCATACAATTTTTTTTCATACATAGCAAAGCTAAATGAATGTACTTTAAACTTCAACAAACATCCAAAATTTCATCTTTATTCACAAACCAAAAACGCCATCAATAACTAAGGACTGTCCAAAAAGGCTTAAACTTCCACAAAAGTAGGAAGGTTCATTCCAAGTAAAATCGAGGGGACAATCAAAGAGTAATTTTAAAGAAAAGTTCACAAATTTAACAAGGCAAACAATTAAAGAGTAATTTAACGGAAAGTTCAAAATTTGAACAAGGCTTACTGCAAATTTGACGGAAGGGGGGAAGGAGAGCCAAATTTGAGGAGCAATCTCAGTGCCAAATATTTCGGCAGTGCCAGTAACTAATCGAAGGCGAAGAGACGAGTCCGGGCTGACTTCAACTCGTAGCTCGCATTCCTTTTCCAACTTAACCTGCTCGGGAGTCGAGGCCGATGGACCACCCCCTGCTGCCGCCATCACGTAAATCACAACTAACTCTCACTCCTCTGCACACACTACAGCTCACAGCCTTGTTGATCCACGCCTATCAATCAATCAAATTATTACTCAATTTCGCATTCAGCTGAGTAATCTTTAATTATACTAACACCAATTTAATGAAACAAGCATTGTTATGAAACAAGGGCTTCAATTTCCAGTACAAAAATAACATAAATATTTTAAATACACAAAATTGGTATGCAAGGTTGCTTCGAAAAAGAAAATACATATAGTGTGTGTGTGTGTGTATTTAGTTCACAGAGACAATTAATCAAGCAGGTCAAATACATTACATTTATTTATCTATAATTAATAGGATAAAAAAGAAAAAATTAAAAATTACCTGTGCGTAATACTTAACGGGGGATGAGAGTGGTGTAGTAGTTGTGTTGAACGGGGTTGATGTAGAGGAGATGCCTCTCAGGCTTGAACCGTTTAGACTCGACGGATAGAATATATATGTTTTTTCTTTTTCTTAAACAGGAATTAATAAGTTTCTAATTTTTACGGTAAACAAAAAATATTTAAAATTTGTGTTTTTGGCAGTGTTACAGATTTCAGAAATCAGAACTATTCGGTTGAGTATCGATTTACGATTTATCGGACGATTTTTAAAAAACCGGATAATTAATCGACGATTTATCGGAAATCGGTTAAATCGGACAAATATTTTTGACCGATTTTTGAGCGATTTATCGGCGATTTTTGAAAAATCGGCCGATTTCTATAATAGAGGTTTTTGGTATAAATAGTACGGTTTGTGTAGTATGTGCCGATGAGCACATGCTACGAAATTGTGATAAATTAGTTGTAAAAAATTGATTGATGTGGATTTTTGTGTATGTCGGGCTCCATCATTATTAATGAGTTCTCCACAAATTAAATTTTTACAACTCATTTATCATACTTTCTCTTAACATGTGCTCATGGTTACACACCGGAAAAATTCTAAATAGTATCGGCGTGCCCATCTTTTACAATGATTTTTAAAATGCAATCAAAATTTCAAATTTTTACAAACTTGCCCGCTTTATTTTTATTTTTCAAATTAGGGGTTTCCGTCAAACTCGACTAATTATTGTTTGTCGATCGTTAACTAGTATTTTTACAAGATATTAACATATTTCTTAGATTTACATTTAATTTTTATAAAGTTGGTCATAGTTTTGGATTATAAAAAAAATGAACCATTTTTTCGAAAATCGGTGTAAATTACAATCACAACTATATTATGAAAGGTTAATACTATCAATGAGAGCCACTCTTTTCAAACGCGGGCATGAAAACTTTGAAACTTTTTTGAAAAACTTAAAGTATGGACACTTTTCTGAAAATAAGTGTTAAATTAACACTTATTATGGTTCAACCACTTAATATAAAACATTAAAATTTACAAAAAAAAAAATCAAAACATTGATAAATTTAGGTCGGAGAAGTTTAATAACTAACATTCAAAAATAAATAATGCAAAATATCTTGTACTGATAAATTTAGATATTTAGTGATAATAAAAAATATTAGTGAAGCGTAGTGAAATTCTTAGAAATAGGATCTCAGCGTCGTGAGAGGCACTGTTACTAATAAAGTAAATGAGGTAATAGGCGAGTTGTTAATTAACTAATTAAACTTGAAACTTGAGGTTTGAAATGATCTAGGCTTCAAATTATAACAAAAAGAGTTTTAATCTATTAGTCTCATAATATTTAATAATAATAATCTTTACAAAATAAATAATTTTACTTATTAATTTATAGAGTAAAAAATATTATATATATATTGCGGTTTGCGGTTGCGGTTATGATTTTGCGATTTTTAAAAACTCAAAACCGCATTTAAACCGTAAATAAATGATTATTAAAATTTTAATCTGCAACCGAACCACGTTTTGCGGCGATTATCCGCAAAACGCTGTTCGGTTGCGAGTGGTGTGAGCGGTTAATGTAGTTGAGCGGTTCTTTTATACATCCCTAGTGTTAAGTAAGATCATAATTATGTACTTTTACAAAACGACCATAATTATGTTATTTGCTCGTATATTGCTATTATATATCAGTTCAAAAAACAAATATCATTTAGTTTTATAAATGATATTCAACAAATTTAAATTTTGAAATTAATCATTATGAGTGTTTTTTATCTAAATTTATTTTACCTATCAGAGTTAAAATAGTATATGAATAATTATAATTTTTTACGAAATGATAAATACAAAGTAGTTATTAAAAAACTATTAAAATGAAAAACTAATCTATTAAAAATATAATAATTTTTATAATATATCAAACTTTAATTCGACTTTCAAATTGTCAATTTTTTATAGCATGATTTGTAATTAACCAAATCCAATTTTTAAAATTCACATGATTTAAATTATACATAAATTGCATTTCAAATTACACTGTTTTATAATTCATCTTTATTATCAATTCATTTTCATTTTTTAATTTTAAATTTATAAATATAACATTATTATAGAGAATCGCAAGAAAAAAAATATAAAACCAAATAAGATAAAATTTTATAAAAAAGTTCCATTCCATTAGTATAAAAAAATCGCAAAGGAAACAATATAAAATCAAATAAGACAATATTCTATAAAGAATTTCCATTCAATTAAGTTGAATTGTATTTCTAATACTATCTTTTATAATTTTTTTATTTAATTTAAATATTAAAAGTTCTTATTCTAACAAAATGTCAAGTTAAAGTTTGTATTTACGAGAAACAAACCTTAATATATTATAAAAAGTATGATACTTTAATATATGACTATCAAATGACTATAAATCAATATATATTCCTAAACTTTGCTAACAAAGAAAAAAAAATTACACTAAATACCCTCCCATCCAAAAAAAATTATACTACTCTATGCCCATTTTGGTAAATATACTTTCAGCTATGGATAGTCCAACTTTAAATGGGTAAACCAGCTCTTCTATTTTTACACTTTTTTGGGTTAAAAGATGGATAATCCAGTTTCATGGATAAAACCCATGTCTATTAATGTAAAATCATATCAAATATTGTGTAACAAATAACAAGATCATGCCTAAGATTACTCCTCAATTTAAGTTATATTCAAATTCAAAATACACTAAAGCTTCAATCAAGTTTAAACATATAATTCAAATTCAAATGTATTATTTCTTCATATCAATTAACAATACATCAGTTATAATATTTTATTTTTTTGGATTCTATGACACAGTAGCATATTGCCATGATTGAAGAGGGTAATCCAACTGCACATAAACGGCGTAATAATGGTCCATTATCTCTTTCTTCTGCACAGAAAGGTAGTATTATCTTGCCCGTGAAAATCATATTCGAATTATCATGTTTTGAATTTGTTTATGGTATGATTTGGTTTAGGTTCTAGGAGAAAAATAACCAGTCAGTTGTTTATATTTTCAGTTAGTAAAGAGAACTCTTCTATTAATTCTAAGGTTCCCGAGAAACACAATCACAATGTTCAAGGATCTTCTGTTTCAGGTATGTGTAATTCATGTTTTATTTTTGTAGCAACCTTAAATGATCTAATTCGTGTTCTGTTTTTGTAGGTATTAAACGAAATCCACTTGGGTCGTTGTCTCGGACATATTCATCAAAAGGTTTGGGTATGATCTAATTCGTGTTCTGTTTTTGTAGGTTTGGGTGTTCATCAAAATTCTCAGCATTTGTAACTGAATTTTTGTAGGTTTGGATGAACGCTTTTTGCATGCCAACCACTCTAGAACAACTCAATTAACAGGTTCCAGAAAGGAAGGACATGTGAACCATGAATCATCATCAGGTTTGTTGGACGATATGTTGTTTACAATTTGTTTGCAAATTAATGATCTTCCTCCCATTTACAATAGGTCATAAGCAAATTTGTTTACAATAGGTCATAAACGGATCTCTCCTGGACCATTGTCTCCTTCGTCCGCTCCTAAAGGTCTGCCATTTTTTTAATGTAGTAATGCAACTAACCTAGATTAATTCACAAATCAAACTAACAAAACATTTTGAACATATTTTCAGCTTTGAGGAAAAAAACTCTGCAATCTTCTGAACAACTAAATTGTTCAGTCAACGTTCACTTGATGCGAATGTAGACCTCAATATTTCAGCATCAATTAAAAACGGTAAATATAGTATTCCATTCACTTGCATTTTTGTTTGCCAACATATATCTTGCCCGTTCACGCATGTTTGACAATATTCGTATGTTAGGTTTTCTCTGTCATGCAAGTAATCTTGTAGTTACTACTACACCATCACAACGAAGGCTTAATTTATTTGATTTAACACCTCGATCTGGATTGACGCATATAAACTCATCGGCTAATCCATATAGTCCTAAACAGTTAGTGTCTTCAGGTATAACTATTACTTTTCAAAAACTTTATAACTTTCGGATAGTTAGTAGTAGTACATTTAACTTTTTCAATCCATATTTGTCAAGTCTTGCAACAAAGTTCAGTAGCTCGAATATTACAGAATAGGCCAACAATGGCAAAGAAGCATAGTATGTTTGAGCTCCCTGCATCTAGGATAATACCAAGCAATAATCCAAACTTAAATATGAACGATTCAGTTCATTTTGGTAAGAATTTACGATCCCCGTCAAAGTTACACAGTAAAGACAAAAAGGCGCAGATTGATGCTCGCATTACTAAAAATTCTACCATGGCTAATAAAAGAGAACGACGAAATACAATATCAGTTACAATTCCAGAGACTGAGGATCTTGGTATTCCACTACCAGGTCGTTTCAATATTAATATATTAATTATTTTATCTGTAGTTCTTTCATTGTTTTTATATTGTTATTGTTAAATTTAAAAATTGTCTGCAGACTGGTTTTCCCGTAATGAATGTTAGTTATGTCTGAATATTTTTTTATTATTAAAGGCATTTATTTTAACATAATTTTTGTTTTTTCGGCAATTTTTTTCGAAGTGAATGTTTGATACAGAAGGAACCTCTGCAAGCAGAGTAAATCTAATGGATGTTTTCAATGATGCAAGTGATGTAGTACTGGAAGATATGTCGGAATATGAGCAATACGTAACTGGTAATGTCACATTTACAGATTGAATATTCTTTGGATAATTTTGGAAACATCCATGAAAAATGAATGTTGATAATTTTACATCCTGAATTTTTTTTACAGATGATGAATTTGATGCAACTGAACGCCAAGGTGAAGATTTATCAGACTGTAATGATGAATATATAGATGAGGATTTAGGTATATGGTAATTCAATTAATTCACCTATCCACTTTATACAAAGAAATTGATGAAAACATACACTAACCTTTTTAAATATTTTTCCAGATTTTTGGAAAGGATACATGGATCTTGGACCACCATCGAAAATATGTGGAAAATGTAAAGCAAGGATGTGGAATGAAGAGAGGAACAACAAATCAAATAAAAATAGTCCACCTACATTCTCAATTTGCTGCAAAAATGGTCAGGTTGAACTTACTAAAGAACGTCCTCCTCTTCCTTTCCTCTACTATTTGCTTTCTGGAGGTGAAAAGACTGCTCATTTCCTGAAAAATATAAGGACATACAACTCCTTATTTCAATTTACCTCACTAGGAGGTAAAATAGATCGTAAAATCAACAATGGAGGAGGTCTGTATTGCTTTAAGCTGAATGGTCAAAATTATCATCTGACTGGAAGTCTTAAACCAAAGGAAGGACAATCACCAAAGTTTGCTCAACTCTATGTGTATGACACTGACAATGAAATCCAGAATCGGATGGACGCGGTCCCTGGATCTGATGGTCTTGATCCAGAGATCGTCGAAGGACTCTTAAAGATGTTGGATGAAAATAATAAGCTCTCTGAAGGATTCCGTTATGCACGTAGTAGCTGCGTTAATTATTGGTGACAGTGATGATACATGTCCATTCATAGACATTGTAGTTGAGACAGAGCAAACATTTCTTAAGAGAGTTTATGAAACATGCAAGCACTTCATGTCTCTGTTGTATTCATTACTTTTTCCGTATGGTGATGATGGATTCCATCTCAATATACCGTTGATGAACAAGAAGCAGAATGTGCCTGCTGAAGCGGTTAATGATCAACATCCTGACGAAACCAGACACCGAACTACAGTCACAATGAGGGAATACTATACATATAAGCTTATGATACATCCTAATGAAAGTATTATCCGTTATATTTTAATTCATGTTAAATCCAGGGAACTTTTTATTTCATACGTTATACTATTTATGTTGTTTTAGGAATGAATCTACATCGTGGTGGTTGTCTTTGACAACAATTTGTTATCGACGCATTTGCTGCGTTAGAACAGTACAGATTGGACTGGATTAGAAACAACCAAAGCACCATTCATTCTAATTTGTACAGGTCTATTCGTGATTCCCTTACTAAAGGTGATACAAATCCTGGAAATATTGGTAAGAATTACATATTACCAGCAACCCATACAGGTTCTCAACGGTACATGAACCAGTATTTCAAAGATTCTTTGGCTATTTATCGTACGATTGGACATCCATCATTATTCTTGACAATGACATGTAATACTCAATGGCCGAAAATTAAACAAATGATGGAATATCTTCCCGGAATGGATGTAGCTAACAAACCCGATGTGATAGCTAGAGTGTTTAAGCTGAAACTTGATCAACTCCTATACCTTATAAAGAATAAGAACTACTTCGGGAAATGCATTGGAGGTTAGGCACAATTTTTTAAGTTCGCATGACATATACTCATTATGCCTAAACAAATTTAAATTTAACAGTAGTCTTTTATGCATTTAAAACGATTTTTTTTCTTTTTTTATTTTTAATATCAGTTATGCATGTTATTGAGTTCCAAAACTGTGGACTTCCTCATTGTCATATGTTAATATGGTTGCACCCGCAAAGCAGGCCACAAAATGTGCAACAGATTGTTCAATTGATATCTGCCGAAATACCAGACAAAAATATGGATCTTATCGGCTACAACGTAGTTCAAATATGATACATGGACCATGTGGTAAAGATTTTCTGATTCTCCGTGTATGGTGCAAGGAAAGTGTGTACATCATTTTCCTAAAAACTAAGTGTGTGTTAAAAATATTGTGATCCAAGAAATGATTTTAATTTTTAATTGAATATTGCAATTTATCATATACGCGGAAACATGCATCGCTTAATTTAGTCTTTTTTCTCTGCTTAAAGGTATAACACGAACACTTTCTTCGATGATTGTAGTTCCTGTGTATCGTAGAAGGCGGACTGAAGCAAGTGTTTTGAAGAAAGGAGTTCTTCTTGACAACCAGTATGTTGTACCATACAATAGAGATTTGTTGTTGCGCTTTCATTGTCATATAAATGTCGAGGTCTGTAACTCCTCGCGATCTTTGAAATATCTTTTTAAATACTGCTTGAAAGGTCATAATACTACCACAATGCTTCTTAGAAAGAAAAATAAAAAAAATACACCGGATGAAACGACTACCAAAGTAAAGTCAACGGATGAGATCAAAAATTTCCTTGATGGTCGTTATATATGTGTGTCGGAAGCAGCTTGGAGATTGCTAGGTTTTGACATACACCATCGTTTCCCTTCTGTTGAGCGCTTAACGGTACACATGGAAGATGAGAAAAGTGTTTCGTTTAAGCCACACGATGATCTTGGAGATGTTGCTGAAAGAGCCAAAATTTGATTTACCAAACTTGAAGGCTGGTTTAAAGCAAATAAAACTTTCCCAGAGGCAAGACAATACACTTATACTGAATTTCCAACATATTTTACTTGGAAGGCAGATTTATGTAAGTGGAAGCCACGGCAACGTGGTCAGGTATTTGGTCGACTATCAGACGTTCACTCACATTCCAGTGAAACATTTTTTTTAGGATGTTACTCATGCACATCAAAGGTGCCACATCATACCAAGATCTCAAGACTGTCAATGGATTTGTTCATAATTCATTTCAAGAAGCGTGTGACACACTTGGACTTCTAAAAGTCGATAGACAGAGGGATGTTGCTATGTTAGAAAATGCAGTTCATGCAATTCCACATCAACTCAGGCAGTTATTTGTGCATATATTATCAAACAATCAGGTTGCTGACCCTTTAAAACTATGGGGGAAACAGTGGGAATCCATGTCTGAGGATATTCTGTTGACCAGAAGACGGATAACCAACAACAATGAACTACATCTTAATCAATCAAACATTCAGAATTTTGCTTTGACAGGTATCTTCTAAATTAGTTATACTTCAATAAAATTCATTTTTAAAGGTATACAATACAATTAACCTGTTAATCTTTTCATTAATTCCGATTTATAAATACATTGCAGAAATTGAAAAACTCTTTAATGATGTTGGCAAAAGTCTTAAAGATTACAACTCGATATCTTTTCCTGATGACAACTTTATGCATGGACTCGATAACAGATTACTGTCTGATGAACTTTCTTACAACAAGGAACACGAGCATGAGGAACATGATAAACTTTATAAATCACTTAATAAAGAGCAACTGCATGCCTACGCTTCAATTATTGACAGCGTTGAAAATGGAAAAGGAGGTATTTTCTTTATATACGGCAGTGGAAGATGTGGAAAAACTTTTATGTGGAATACTCTTTGTTGTAAACTACGTAGTGTTGGAAGGGTAGTTCTTCCTGTTGCCTCTTCCGACATTGCAGCTATTCTGCTTCCCGGGGGAAGAATAGCTCATTCAAGCTTTCACATTTCGATGAAGGTTGATGACTACTCGGTTGCCGGAATCAAGCATGGTACTGAACTTGGTGAATTATTGAAGCAGACCAGTTTGATTATATAATATGAAGCTCCCATGCAGCACCGACATGCTACCAAAAGTGTTGATCGCAGTTTATGAGATATTATGACATCATTGGATCCTGAAAGAGCCAGCCTACCATTTGGCGGTATAACTATTGTTTTTGGAGGAGACTTTTGGAAAATCCTCCCTATGATACCAAAAGCTTCAAGAGCACAGGTTGTGAGTGCTTCTTTAAATAGTTCAAATATATGGGATCATTGTCAGGTATTCTTACTAGAAAAAAATATGTGTCTTTCCTCTGGGAAAACGGAACAAGAAAAACATGAAATTGCAGAATTTAGCAAGTGGGTACTTGATGTTGGTAATGGTATTCTTCCTAATGTTCATCCAGCTGATATAATCAGTGATCTGGAAGTAGTGATTCTGGATAAATTTCTGATTAAGCAAGAAAGAACCCACTAAAGGCTGTTGTTGACGTAGTTTATCCCGATCTTGCAAAGAACATAAAAAATGCTGACTATTTGAGGGAAAGATCAATTCTTACTCCAACGAATGTCATTAAGGGTGATATAAATTCATACATTCTTGATCAGGTTCCAGGAAAGGAGCACTCTTATTTTAGTCAAGATTCCTTGGTAGACAGTGAAGGTGATAACAATGATTTTGGTTCTGCTTTTCCAATTGAATACTTGAATTCCATTAATATGCCTTGTCTGCCAAAACATCATTTGAAAATTAAAGAAGGATGCGTGATTATGCTCATGAGAAACCTCAATCAGATCATGGGACTTTGTAATGGGACAAGAATGATTGTCAAAAGGTGTTTGCCCAATAGTGTAGTATGTGATATACTTACTGGTTCTCAAGTTGGAAAAACTCACATTATTCCACGGATAGAAATGGAACCTTCAGATACTCAATGGCCATTTGAGTTCAAAATAGTTCAATTTCCAGTCCAGTTGTGTTATGCTATGATGATTAATAAGAGTCGAGGACAGTCGTTTCACAAGGTTGGACTTTATTTGCCGAGATCCGTGTTTACACATGGACAACTTTATGTTGCTGTATCGAGAGTTACTTCTCCTTCAGGCTTACATATTCTGATTGACAGTGATTGTGGAGGATATACAAATGTAACGGCTAATGTAATTTTTGAAGAAGTTTTCTACAATTTGCCGAGCAAAGATAATCAAAATCGGTAACTGCACAATTTGCATTTATCTCTAATAACAACTTTTATTAAAGAATATCTTGCTAATTTATAGGGTGGATATGTATCACTTAATTTCCTAATCTTTAAGTTATTCATAATTACCTTATTTAAAGCCTAATTGATAGTAATGTGAAATCGATATTTGATCTTCTATATGTAAAGTATTTTTATTGAGACTTGAACATAATTCTTCCACTTTTTATATACAGTGTTGATCAATATTTCTCTATCTTTCTACGAATCGTTAAAAAATATGTGTTATTCTATTATACATTTAATTTAGACAAAATAATCCATTGTAAGATGCCTCCATACACTAATCAAAATTAAACAAAATAATCGAATGTAACATGATTTCAATTGACAATGCATAAAAAATTTCTACAACATTCATAAAATGACAAATAAATGGAGTATAATACTCGTACTTGGCAACATACTTGGAAATACTTGATAGAATTAGAACATAGTTTATGGCAATTTGTGAAATTCCAGAGTAATAGAAACCTTCACAACGTCTTTTCGAAATACCGTACATGACAAAAGCAAGTTCAATCAGCTTAAAAGATAGCTGGTTACTTAATTTCTACCGGGAAAGCTAACAAGAAATACGACACCATCTTCTTCCAAAAGGGTGAAAACCAGAGTTTCATTCAAAGATACATGGTTATCTCTTAAAAATTAGTTCCATCCTCCGGACATCCTAAAAGTTCTGCCTGATATCACAATCGTAACACTCCATTCACCGTCTGGAGTCCTCAGGACAACTCTGTCGCCAACTTCGAAAGACCGATTTCGTGGACTGATGTGTTTTGGGATATACTACAGAAAGAGAGTTTTTTATGAAACTGATCAATCCAACACAATATCAACAACGAACTATAATTGTTATTTACAGAATATTAGAATAATACAAACAACATGATATTACAGTGAACTATAATATTAACAGATTTACACATTTCACTTACCGGTCCATGAGTTATGTTGTCCACATTAGATTGGCTCATCACAGTAGTAAAATTGATAGGATCAATATTTAATCCTGCTTGTTGTATTCCTGCTGCAATGTGCTCCACGCCAGCCTCCAGATCAAGCTCATCGTTATCTGGTTCCTCATGTTTGATATCATTTTTCATTTCTGTCACATTCAAATAAACATTGATTAATCAATTTAAGTAAACAATGGTCATATTAATTATATCTAAAAAAATAATTAAGCAAATTGATAGATGAAAATAGATAGATTTACTGCATAATGCAAATTAAGAATTTAAAAAAAAGCACAATGACCTGTATCACTTGAACGGTTGTCCATCAGCATAACTTCGACGTCTGAACTGTTAAATACCATGATTAAAAAGTTCCCATTGTCAAAGTAAGTAAGTAGGATTTTATCAGACTCGGTTAAACTATAGTCAGCCATAAGATCCGTTATGCCATATATTTTCCGAATATTTGGGAAACAGGTTCCGTCATACTGATCTCCATTTCTCAGAAAAAATGATAAATTAGGTGGAAGCACTTTTCCAAAATGTCTCCAGAATCGTCCCGGAATTGGCTGAAAAACACAGAAATGTTAAAGCGCATTATACAACCTAGGCAATATAATAAAGAAGGTACAAATATGATTGAGTTTCGGAATTGAGAATGAGAAAGTCACCTTGATCATAAAACGTGACACGTGGTATAGTTCGATTCAGGAAATAAATCACCTCACTGAAGTCATCTTTCAAAAAACTTGCAAAGAACTTTCCATTTCCATTATAAGAGAAAATCATTATTGATCCAAACAAACCACGACAATCCCTATTAAATTCTGACATATGACAAAGAGATTGTTCTGTTTTCCTGAATCGAACATGTGACTCATGTCCATTAGCTATTTGTATTATAACAGTTCCCGGTATCTTTGACCGAACAACCGTAATGAAACTTTCTGGTAGCCTATGCGATAGGATTAAAGTTTTTTATAATTTAATATGGCATATTTATCAAAGACTTAATATGTTTGGAACATAATAAGCATTAAAAGAAATCTCACCACAGAATCAACCTCTCTGTCCTCTCTAAATCTCGGCAGAAAAACAAGGAATGAAGGATAGTCCTTGCTATAGTACTTGAGCTATAATGTAAAACGTAAATTATTGAATAAAAAATTCAAGTTGATTTGTGAAACCGATCTTACGGTTAAATGAGGTTAAACTATATATATATACATAAAAGGACTGTTAAAGAATGGAAATAATAGCTTTACTGACGATGTTTGAATCTTCCAGTAACTTTATGTTTGTTTGTCGTGCTTCCATTTGTTCACGGGTATCTGTCATATACATATTGAGTAATATATTAGATTATTAACTGATTAAACATCATATGAATCTAATCCCAAACTGTTCGTCAGTTTGTACATTTATCTACTGCTCTCGCATAGGAGTTTGTTCCAACAATTAACTATAATCGTCTTAATACATATCACAAGTACAAACATTAGTATACAAATTCTACAATATACATAAGAACTTAAACATACACACAACATATAAAGATGCAGAACATACATAATCTACAAACATACATAACAGAGTGTATACAAACAATACTCACAATACTCACTATTTTTCAGTGATAATCTAGCCCGTGCATACAATACTCACAACTTCAATCCTATTGTCAATATCAATTAACAATATTCATGGGTCAATACAACACATTGAGCAATTATACAAACTTATTGACATTACCGAACCATATTAAGTTAAATCAAACTCAATTAGTGACAAAATTGAGTGTTAATTGAAAGATAAACCTTGAAGAAACACAAACCTGATTAATCGAAGTGAAATTTGTTCGCTCAACCGTTTTTTCCCTCTTCTCCCTCTTTTCTGGTCGTTTTCTCCTAGATCTGCATGCAACGGTTTTGTGTCCCAATATTTTGGGATATAAATATGTAAGATATTTTAAAAGTAAATATAAATATAAATATGTAAGGTAGTTTAAAAATAAATATAAAACATGTAAGATATTTTAAAAATAAATGTAAAGATAGTTTTCTCAACTAACATAAAATTTTTGTCATTAATGGATTTTACTGATATTATAATTTTAAAAAATATAGGTCAAATTAATATTCTATGGATCGTAATATTTTCATCATTATCAACCAAAAGGAGAAGTATCAAGTAGACTACAATACAGTTAAATTAATATGTGAGATTATTTAAATTATTTATTATATTTTTAAATAACACTTTATTATTTAATATATATAATAAAAATATATTATGAATATCCTATATTTTTATATGTAAGATAATTTACTCAACTAACATAAAACCTGTGTCATTAATGGATTTTACTGATATTATAATTTCAAGAAATATACATTACAATTAGGTTCTACGGATACGTTATATAATCGCAGTAGAACGTAATATTTTTTTTATCATTATCCACTCAAATGAACAAGAAGTGTTGAACTATAACTTAATAGAACAAAAAGTGCTCAAAAACTTTCTATGATTAAAAAATTACTTGAAATAAAATAAAATAAATAAAATATTCAGAAAGAGTTAGGTGTCTGCTTATTTGTATCCTCTCCAATTTTCACTGTTTCTACATGTTTGTACAATGTAAATGCAACTATTATAATACGACTGACAATATGATTTTATTAATGTCTTAAGAATTTAAATTAATAAATTAAAATTAAATAAATTAAAATTAAATAAATTACAATTAATTTATTGGAGTCCATAATAATCATTATTTCGATTGCTGTCTGTTGTTGGTTCGTATCCATTTCGTGTGTTTTCTCCATAGATTATGGTTGAAATGCAACTATTATAATACAACTGCCAATTTGATATGTTATTTGCAGAAACAAGCATCTATTGACATGAGCGGTTTTCTGTCACAACAATACTTATCCAATATGTTTGTTGGTACGTTCTACCATTACTCATTTCATGTCGAATACTAATTGTAAAATATCATGAGTAGCAAGATGTTTAGTTATGAAGTAAGTGAAATATATCAGATGGAAAATGACAGAACTAATTAAATTTTACAAAATAACGTAATCTTAAATTATCAATTGTCAAATATTTCATTAATACCCATGTCTATAACACAAGTCACATTTTAGCCACAACTAGATTTATAAAACAATTAAAATTCAATAAAATGATGTACGACACAATTCTAAATCTTATTATCTTTAATAATATTTCAAGAAATTAAAATAATAAAATAAAATAGATATGGTGACTGCTGCTATTTATCCTCTTCATTTTTTCGTGTTTTCTACCTTTATATACTTTAAATGTAATTATTATATCCCAACAGATAATATGATATTACTATTGTCTCAAAAATTTGAAATAATAATAATAAAAAAATTAACTAAGGTCCATAATAATAATCATAAACGAAATGATGTCCGTTGCTTCTTATCCTATCCATTTTTTGTATTTTCTCCATATTAGATGATATAAATGCAACTATTATATTATAATAATAAATGGCAATATGATATACTATAAATTTCAAGTATGTATTGACACATAATGAAACTTATAATATAAATCCTCGACTTAAATTTATTCTTATTATAACAATGCCGTAAATCCTGGACTTTGCATCAACGGCTTTCTGTTACAGCTGAAGTTATTTGTTCACACGTTCTACCATTGCTCCGTTCATGTCTAATACTAATCGTAAAACAGCAAACGGAAAAAGTATATTCAACTATGAATTAAGTGTTATCTTATTAAATTTTGGATAACAAAATATATCACAAATTGTAATATAAATATGAAATATATGATATGGTAAATCATAAAACATTTTTAACGTGTATAAATTAAATAATATTTCAAGAAATTAAATAAATTAAATAAAATAGATATAATAATTAGGAACTACATGGTCTTTGCTGCTATGTATCCTCTATAATCGATTTAAATGCAAGTGAGGTAATACAGCCATAAATATAACATGTTATTTGTAGAATCAAGTATTTGTTGACATATAAAATAATAACTAGCATAATAACCCGTGCGAGGCATGGGTCATTATCTAGAGTTTTTTTATACATCATGCAATTATAATGTTTGTAAAGCAATTATAACAATATCTTTATATAGCCTCTTGAGTCAAATTTTGAAGAAATGGAGATAAAATTTCTCTCCAACAAGCTCCATGTCCCCCTCTATAACACTTTTAGGAGTGAATATCACCTCAACTATTATTATATTATATTTTCTTACCCGTTATTTTATATTTAATGAATGAATATAAATAGGGTAGTAAGTGTACGTTTAAAACGAAACGATTAAACTTAATCTGTAGAATGCCGTTAGTATGTTTACAAATAAAAAGCTACAAATTAACATATATGTTGAATACAAAGTTGACCAAAATCTTGAATTTTATTTAAATAAACTATATGTACTGATCTATATTATTAATGAGTTCACTACTAACTTACAATTAATTTACCCAATTTAAAAAGATAAAAAAATGCATAACTGAAGTCAGAATGACTTGCAATCATAATATACAATAATATAAAATTTACATTATTGTTAATATTAAAGTTGATTTTAATGAAAAATATTATTTTTTGAAATTCAACGTATGTATGTATTGGAAAATGTTAGTTTTTTTATTAACAATACTCTTAACAAAGTAAGATTAATATATATGTATGTGTGTGTGTTAGCATGTAAATTATTGTATGTTACATCTCTTAGTAAGTTATGATGGTTTCAATTATTTATATGCTAAATATCTGATTTATGTACATGTATAATCATTATTTGTTAGATATATTTGATAATGTCATGGCTAATATGATTTATGTTTAGTTTTCAGATCTTACTTAACAGGACAAATCAGTACTTAACTGGGAATCAGTACTTAACTGGGAATCAGTACTTAAGGATATCAGTACTTATATTATCAGGAGATAATCATCAGAAGTTAGATATCAGAACTTAAGTGCTGAAGGACGTTCAGATAAGGACAACAGCTGTTTAAAGGAAAGAAGATCGAGATAAACATAAGAAGAGATATGCATGAAGAAGGAGTTCCGTGAAGAATGGAATACTTGGAAGAAAAGATATCTGATTGATATATTTTAGGAAGCAGAATTATATTCCATATCAATTAGCGATTATCTTGTAACTGTGTAGTATATAAACACAGACATAGGGTTTACACTATAAGTGTTATCATATTCGAGAAGATTATTCATTGTAACCTTAGCAGCTCTCGTGATATTTGTTCATCACTGAGAGGTAACAGTTCCATACTGTAACAGAGTTTATTGTTTCAATAAAGTTTGTTTTCTGTTACTTAAGATATAAAGTTCGATTTGATTGTATTTTACACTGTATTCACCCCCTCTACAGTGTGTGTGACTTAACAAGTGGTATCAGAGCTAATCTGTTAACACACATACAGTTAAAGATCCAAACACAATCATGTCTGACACAGAAACTCCAACTAAGCCTACCAAAACTGAAGAACCTCCAAAGACACAAATTCAAAGTCGGTATGAAACTATCAGAGTTCCCATACTGAGACCATTTGGAATATGCCATATGGAAGGTGAGGATGACCATGTTTCTGGAAGCTACAGATCCAGAATATCTTGATAGAATCAAGGAAGGGCCTCACAAACCAACCAAGCTCGCTGTTACAGTTGCAGGTGAAGCAGCAAAAACCGTACCAAAGGAAAAGAGTGATTATACTGCTGAAGATATAGCATCAATTGCTAAGGATGCTAAGGTACGACACTTACTGCATAGTGTCATTGATAATGTAATGTCAAATAGGGTAATTAACTGCAAGACTGCTAAGGAGATATGGGATGCTCTGGAAACAAGGTGTCTGGGAACCGACACAATTAAGAAGAACAGGAAGACAATACTCACTCAAGAGTATGAACACTTTGATTCAAAGGCTAATGAATCATTGACTGATTTATATGATAGATTTGTCAAACTCTTGAATGATCTGTCACTGGTTAATAAGGAGTATGATCTTGAAGATTCAAACCTTAAATTCCTGTTAGCTCTTCCTGAATGTTGGGATTTGAAGGCAACAACAATAAGAGACAACTACAGTCTTGATGAAACAACTCTTGATGAAATTTATGGAATGCTCAAGACTCATGAACTTGAGATGGAACAAAGAAGCAAGAGGAAAGGAGGAAAGTCAAGGACAGTTGCTCTTAAGGCTGAAAAATAATCCCCCAAAGCAGCTTCCTCAAGGAAAGACAAGGGTAAAGCTCTTTTTACAAAGTCTGATACCGAGTCATCAAGTTCTGAAACTGATGATGACTCAGATTCTGAAAGCTTGCCTGAGACTGATGCTGATGAGGAGATGATGAAGTTGTGTGCTCTTATGGTGAAAGGAATCACAAAGATTGCATACAGAAAGTTCAGGAAGGGAAAGAAGTTTTCCAGGAAAGGCACAAGTTCTGATAAGAAGAATTTCAGAAGATCTGAAGGCAGAGGAGGAAAGTCTAACAGAGGAGATTATACCAATGTTAAATGCTATAACTGTGGTGAGAAAGGCCACATATCTCCTGATTGCAAGAAAGTGAAGGGTGACAAAGGCAAGGCTCTAATCACAAAGCAGAAAAGCCGGACAGACACCTCAGACTCTGAAAGTGAGGAGAACTATGCATTGATGGCAAATGCTGATAAAGAAAGTGCTGAGAGCAGTTCTGAAGCTGCTGAAACAAAGGTACCTCAGACTACTTATACTTTTCATACTGATGATATTAATGAGTTGAGAAGATATCTTAAAACCATGTTTGTTAGTTATAGAGATCAAACCTTAACATGTGAAAGATTAACTTCTGAAAATCTTGCTTTTAAGAAAAGAAATGATTTCTTAGAAAAAGAGTTAGTTATATTCCATTAAACTCAGAAGGATAGAGATGAGGTTTTTTATGTTAGGGATGAAGTGCTAAAAATGAATGAATCTCTAAAAACTGAGTTAGAAAAGGAAAGAGAGATAATCAGGACTTGGACTAACTCTGGCAGAACAACTCAAAATTTGCTAAGTAGTGAAAATTGGAAAGAGGGCTTAGGTTATGGAGAGGATAAGAATGATAAAGGAACTGAAGAAATTAAGCCTGTTGTTAAGCAAAAGCCAAAGTTAAAACCTGTTAAGTTTGTAACTGTAAAGTCTGATAATGAGAAATCAGAAGTTAAAGAGGAATTAACTTCTGACAAACTAAAACAGGAAAAGACAGCTGAAGTAAACCTAGGCTTAATGACAAAGAAGCAGCTTAAGCATAAGCTGAAAGATGTTAAGAATGCAAACAAGGTAAAATCACCTAGGAAAAATAGGAATGGAAAGGAAGGTGTGAATAAAAACAATAATTATAAACCTGTTCCTGATGCTCCTAGGAAAACATGTCATAATTGTGGAAGTTCTAACGATCTGGCTTCTTTTTGCAGGAAGAATAAGAACATTAACTCTTTACCTTCAAAATCAGGAGTTAAGAGTCAGTCTGTTAGATATAAACCATAAAATCCTTGTTTTTATTATGGTAGTTTATGGCATTCCATTTATACTTGTAAGGAATATCATAGTTTGTACTATGATTATTATCAATTAAAACCTTCTTTGAAGAAAGTTTCCATTGTTCCTTCTAGTGTAAATTCTGATTCAAAGTCTGACAGTATAAGTTCTGATAAGAAAAATGTTAACATAAACTCTGATGCTAAATCCGCTACAAATGTTAACAAACTTAATAAGGCCAAGGGATCCAAGCAAGGTCGGGGTCCTTAAAACTAATCATTAGTAGTCTTTGTGATTGCAGGGCAACAGGAAAAATATCCTAGTTCTGGACAGTGGATGTTCAGGACATATGACTGGAAATAAGGCCCTACTATCAGATTTTGTGGAGAAAGCTGGCCCAAGTGTTTCTTGTGGAGATGGCAACATTGGAAAAATATTGGGATATGGCAATATCAATCTTGGGAATGTCATCATTAAAGAAGTAGCTCTGGTCTCAGGACTTAAACATAATCTGCTGAGTATAAGTCAAATCTGTGACAGAGGTTATCATGTTGATTTCTTTGAAGAACACTGTGAAATTGTGAGTAAATCTAAAGGCAAAGTTGTTCTGAAAGGATACAGGCGTGGTAACATTTATGAAGCTAAGCTTTCAACAAGTACTGATGGTTCTGCAATCTGTCCGATGAGTAGAGCATCAATTGAAGAAAGCTGGAATTGGCACAAGAAACTCTCTCATTTAAATTTCAACAATATAAATGAACTGGTCAGGAAAGATCTTGTGAGAGGACTGCCAAAGTCAGTATTTGCTCCTGATGGTCTTTGTGATTCTTGTCAGAAGGCCAAACAAAGAAAATCTTCATTCAAGAGCAAAACTGAATCATCAATTCTTGAGCCTTATCATCTACTACATGTTGATCTATTTGGTCCAGTAAATGTCATGTTAATTACAAAGAAGAAATATGCATTGGTCATAGTGGATGAGCTCACCAGATACACATGGGTGTATTTTTTGCACACAAAAAGTGAAACTGCATCTATCTTGATTGATCATGTTAAACATCTGGATAAATTAGTCAAAGATTCTGTGAAAACCTTAAGGAGTGATAATGGCACTGAGTTCAAGAATTTGATAATGGAAGAGTTCTGCAAAAACCATGGAATTAAGCAGGAATTTTCTGCCCCTGGAACTCCACAGCAAAATGGAGTTGTTGAAAGGAAGAATAGAACTCTCATTGAAGCTGCACGTACAATGCTTGAAGAAGCAAAGCTTCCAACCTACTTCTGGGCTGAAGCTGTGCAGACTGCTTGTTTTACTCAAAATGCAACACTCATTAACAAGCAAGAAAAACACCATATGAGATGGTGAAGAAAAAGAAGCCAAATCTGAAGTACTTTCATGTATTTGGATGCAAGTATTTTGTTCTCAAGACTCATCCTGAACAGCTATCCAAGTTTGATCTAAAAGCTGATGAAGGAATTTTTGTTGGATATCCACTTTCCACAAAAGCCTTCAGAGTCTATAATTTGAGAACAAAAGTGGTCATGGAATCTATCAATGTCTCTTTTGATGACAAGAAGATTACTGGTCTTGAAGATTTTATTGATCATGATCAGCTGAGATTTGAAAATGAAGACTCAAATTCTGATACTGAAAATCCTGACAGTCTAAGTCCTGATACTGTAAGCTCTGATGGATTAAACTCTAATGTTATTGAAACTGTGGTGACTACGCCAAAGGAAGATGCACCTATGCAGGGGGAGCATACTCAAGATCTTACCACATCTCAAGAAACATCATAACATACATCTGGCTCTTCAAGTTCTGATTCGTCAAGTTCTGATAAGCCAAGTTCTGATAGTGCTGAAAATCTAAATTCTGAAAAATCCAACTCAGAGAGCATAGTTTCAGGGGGAGCATCAGAAAATGAAAATGAAGACAGCATAGAACATGGGGGAGCATCTAGTTCTAGAAAAAACCTTCCATCTGCAAGGAAGTGGACAAAATCACATACACCTGATTTGATAATTGGAAATCCTGATGCAGGTGTCAGAACTAGAACATGAAGAGTTAAATGAATTTGAAAGAAACAAAGTCTGGACCCTAGTGCCAAGACCAAAGAATAGATCTGTTGTTGGTACAAAGTGGGTATTCAGAAACAAAACTGACAGTGATGACATAATTACAAGGAATAAGGCAAGGCTGGTTGCAAAAGGATATTCTCAACAGGAGGGAATTGAGTATGATGGGGGAACTTAGCTATATTCTGGGCCTTCAAGTAAAGCAGAATGAAGAAGGCACTTTTATTTGTCAAACTAAGTACACCAGAAACTTGCTGAAGAAATTTGGAATGCAAGATTGTTCAAGTGCATCCACTCCCATGGCCACTGCAACAAAACTGGATAAGGATACTGGTAAATCAGTAGATATTACTGATTACAGAGGTATGATTGGCTCTCTACTCTATCTAACTGCTAGTAGACCTGATATCATGTATGCTACCTGTCTTTGTGCAAGATTTCAAGCAGATCTAAGAGAACCTCACTTAACAGCTGTGAAAAGAATTTTCAAGTATCTTAAAGGAACAGCTGATCTGGGATTGTGGTATCCGAGAGAATCAGATTTTAAACTAATAGGTTACTCAGATGCAGATTTTGCAGGTTGCAAAATTGACAGGAAAAGCACAAGTGGAAGCTGCCAATTTCTTGGAGGCAGATTGGTTTCTTGGTTCAGCAAGAAACAAAAGTCAATTTCCACATCAACTGCAGAAGCAGAGTACATTGCTGCAGGAAGTTGTTGTGCACAGATTCTTTGGATGAAGAATCAGTTACTAGATTATGGGTTAACATATTTCAAAATCCCTATCTACTGTGATAATCAAAGTGCTATTGCTATGACAGGTAATCCAGTTCAACACTCTATGACAAAGCACATCAGCATCAGGTACCACTTCATAAGGGAACATGTGGATGAAGGTACAGTGGAATTGCACTTTGTTCTAACAGATCAACAACTAGCAAATATCTTCACAAAACCATTGTGTGAAGCCACTTTTACAAGATTGGTAAATGAACTTGGAATGGTTTCAGGTTCTTTCTCTAAATCTGCCTAGTCTTGTTTTGTTTTATCAGACTTTATGATCAGTATTTACAGAATTTAATTTCTTTGTGTATTCTGTGATTAATTGATAAATGTGTTTAAGTACTGACTGTTGTCTGATATATGTTTCTAAACTCTGATAAGTGATATGTCTGTTAAAGTAACTATTCAATCCTATGAGGATAACTGTGCTAGATGCTGACCTAGTAGCCTTCAATAATCAAATGATCCCATATAAGAAGTAATTATTTCTGTGGAAATCTATTGACACAAGCAAATTCTGATAATAGAGCTAAGTTGAGTTTACTTTGTTTATCTTATTACTAAGTCATAAATTAGAATAATGCTACTCATATGTTAAGTTCTGATACTAGTAAATCTGCTGAATGCACTAAGTGCTGATAAACCTCTCCTATCAAAAAAAAAGCAAAAGGATCAAAGAATAAAATCAGGTACTCCTTTGAGATCTAGAGTAAAAATGTGGAAGGGACGACCCAAGTGCATTGCTGGTATTAAGTAAATATGTATTAGAAAAGCAAAATATTTTCTTGGTGACTTTTCACACTCTATGATTACTGGAGAAATACTCTGATAATAGCATAAATTCTGATCAGCAGTCGTGACTCACTTACACTGAGAAGCCACTGTAAAATGGAATTCAAAAAGATGCATAAAATTAGCACACAATAGTTGAGGTAGACTCAAGCATGAACTCATTCAACAGTAGATTACAGAATAATGACAGCTCTTTAGCAAAGTTTTAGTTTGCCTTATTTCTAAGATATACTGAAGTGAATTAGACTTTACTCTTTGTCTGACATTTAGCTTAATGCACACACTATTCACTGCATATGAATGATGAAAATTAATATGGTGGTCTATGTTGTTTTAGATAAACAGTCATTGTGTCACTTTGCACAAACTCTGAGGACAAGTTCTGATTGCATGTTCTGCTGATTAAGTTCTGAAGAATATAACTCAGAACTTGTATGAGGACTTACTCAGATAGGCTTTCCTTTTTCGAGTTAAGAAATTATGTTCTGATGACTGTTAAGTTCTGATATAAGTCTAAGTTCTGAAATTAAAGTCTAATTCTTTACTTGACTTATCTATGGATAAAATTTGATAACAGTCTCGGTTCAAACTAGAATATGTTGAAGTGGAAGATTAATAGTCACTCATTCTACTCAACCAACCCTCAGGCAATATATCAAATCATATCTCTCCACTTCACAGACTGCTCAACCCTCATCATCAGCACCTACTGTGAAGCCTTCATCCTCCAAACCTAAGAGGACAAAGACTGTTCCTCAAACACCTCAAAAGAGAAGGAGGATTGCTTTGAGAGATGAATCTGATACTGAGGAACAGGTTCCTTCTTCAGAACCTGTTGTAAGTGAAGCTGAGAAAGAGACTTCTCAGAAGGATTCTGGAATTGGGGGATCTAGGCTTCTCAAGAGGCTTAGAAGAATGACAGTTCCTGAAACTCCCAAGGAATCCAAATCTACAAAGAGATACAAGAAATAGAGGGCAAATAGGCCAGTTTCAGATGATGAAGAGGAAGCAGCTAAGGAAGGGGATCAAGAATCTCTGATCTCACAAGAAAAGGAATTTGCTAAAGTCACTTCTTCTCCATCAACTCCATCTAAGGAAGCTATTTCTGAAAAGGTCAACACATCATCTGTATCTCCTGTTGATCCAGGCACAAGTGCTGATATTGATGTTCAAAACTTGGTTGTGCCTGAAGTAATTCTCTTAGAAGCTCCAACAGCAACTAATCCTTCAACAACGCCTATTACTGATGCTGTTCAAACTCCAGAGTTATCTACAACACCTTCTCTGCATCAAGATGCTGATGATCAGACTTTAGGTGAGCATCAGGATATGGCTGTTGATCAGAACTTAGAACCAGATCAGCAATTAGAGGATGCTGCAGCCTCCATTGCTACTCACACTGTTGTTTTATCAGAGGATGCTGATTCTGTAAGTTCTGATGCTGCAAATGTTGGAGATACTGGTGATGCTGCTCCAACTGCAGATGCTGATGAAGCAGGTCCTTCAGGACATGCTCCTCAACAGACTATTCTTAAGTCTGAACTGGTTAAGAAGTTTGTTACCAGAGAAGCACCAGTGCCTTGGAGTGAAACTCCTGCAGGACAGGAGTGGACTAAGGAATGGAACTCAGTTTCCTGTGTTCCAAATGCAATGCATCTTGCTGAGCACTTGACTAAAGCTGATGAAATGTTAAATTCTGATGATTTCAAAACCCAGCTTCGAGTCACTGCATTGAGTACTAAACATCTACAAGGTCTTCATTCAACTACTCATGCAGAGCTACACAAGATTCAGGAAGAATTTATTAAGCAAGGAGAAGTTTGGAAACTTGACAAGAAAAGGTTCTTCCAACCTACCTTTGACAGGATTGCTGATATTGAGAAGACTCAAGAAAAACAACAAGCTCAGATTAATGATATTTTGATAAATCAAGCTTCTCAGCAATCTCAACTTACTCAAATCCAATCCTCAGTGGAATTGCTTGTCTCTCTCCTATTACCTGCTGATGCCAAAAAGGGGGAGAAAGTAATTAAGTCCAAATGCAAGACTGACAAGACACTGAAAGGGAAGGATGATGGAAAAGATGATCAAGGAAGCTCTGGAATGGGTAGAGGTCATAGTCAAGGTAGAGGATTCACATCAAGAAAAGCTGAAATCACAAGTCACAGGACAAGTTCTGATACTGGGAAAAGAATAAGTTCTGCTACTGGTAAAATGATAAGTTCTGATGAACTTTTAGATCTTGATGAGGAAATGTCAAGACAGTTATTTCTTCAGGAAAATCCAGGAATGGACTTGGAGAGTTTAATGGAAGAAGAAGCCAGGCTTAAATCAGAGAAATTCACATCTAAATCTGAAGCTTCTGGTAAAAAGCCACTTCCAAAACTCAAAGGTATTGTGATCAAAGAAAGGACACATTCTGAAGCAACATTGGCTAGATCACAACCACACATAGATCCAAGATCCAAGGGTAAAGAAAAGGTTGGTGAACCTATCAAGGTTTATGTGCCTCCTGAGGATGAAGAAATTACTGATGAAAAGGATGATTTTGCTCTGACTTCAAGAAAAGTTCTTAAAACAACCTCTGACATGGCTCAAGTTGTTGAGAGTCAAGAAACTGTAAGTTCTGATATTCAGAAGAAGCAAGTAACCTCTGACACAGCTCAAGTTAACTTGATATCAGAAGATAGACCAAAGACACTCCTACCGGGATTCACTAAAGCAAAACAGACTCAACCTTTAAAGACTGCTGCAAGTGGTTTTGAAGCTAGAGTAGTTACTGGAAAGGAAGCAAGAGATAAAACTGGATTGGGAAGTGCTGATGAAAGAAGAATACATAACACTACCAATGATCTAACTTCCTTGAGTGAACCAGGTATTGGAGCAACTCCTGAGAGATTGAATCAACTAGAATCTGTACAAATGGTTTACCATACCTACTTGAAAGAACACATCTTGTTGTACTTTATGACAGATGGTAGGGTTTATCATATAAGGCAAAATGTCATTCCATTGAAGTATTTTGAAGAACTGGAGCATGTACTATTCTTACTTCAAGTGGATGACAGATTGACAGGAACTGCTGCAAACTATTTGAAGGATCAGATTCAGAGACAGAAAAGGCTTTATTCTGTTAAGTCTAACAGCACATATGTTCCAAAGTACAGAGATCACAAGGATGATATAATTGAAATGAAGCCCAACACTGCTAAAATTATAACTACCTTTCTAGGTTACAGGGTTGTGGAATTCAATCTTGAGTCTAATAAAGCTTATTTGATCAGACTGGATCAGGATATAAGAAAAGCAAAGATTAATGATCTCAGGACTGCAATCTTTCAAATTGGTGAAGATACTGCAGAGCTTAAAGATGCTAAAAGGAGGATGATTGATGAACTTAGATATGCTGAGAGATGTTTGTTGAAGAACTATCTCAGAACAACTCCTGACATCAGAGAGATCAGAAAATGAAGCCAAGTCAAAGATCTACAATTGCTTAAGTTCTGGTATTTGTACAAACTGAAGTTGTTATCAGAAGTTAAATATTGGTAAAGCTTTAAGGACTGTAAGTTGTAGCTATCTAGTCTAATTCTCATGCATTTGTACTTAATGTTTTTGACATCATCAAATATCTGTTAAACTTGTATATTATGCTAATTTACAAGTTGGGGGAGATTGTTAGATATATTTGATAATGTCATGGCTAATATGATTTATGTTTAGTTTTCAGATCTTACTTAACAGGACAAATCAGTACTTAACTGGGAATCGGTACTTATACTGGAAGTCAGGACTTAAGGATATCAGTACTTATATTATCAGGAGATAATCATCAGAAGTTAGATATCAGAACTTAAGTGCTGAAGGACGTTCAGATAAGGACAGCAGTTGTTTAAAGGAAAGAAGATCGAGATAAACATAAGAAGAGATATGCATGAAGAAGGAGTTCTGTGAAGAATGGAATACTTGGAAGAAAAGATATCTGATTGATATATTTTAGGAAGAAGAATTATATTCCATATCAATTAGCGATTATCTTGTAACCGTGTAGTATATAAACACAGATATAGGGTTTACACTATAAGTGTTATCATATTCGAGAAGATTATTCATTGTAACCTTAGCAGCTCTCGTGATATTTGTTCATCACTGAGAGGTAACAGTTCCATACTGTAACAGAGTTTATTGTTTCAATAAAATTTGTTTTCTGTTATTTAAGATATAAAGTTCGATTTGATTGTATTTTACATTATATTCACCCCCTCTACAGTGTGTGTGACCTAACATTATTAACATCTAGTGAGATAATTGATTACTTAAATAACATGCATTTATAATTATTCAAAAATTAAAATTATGTAATAAATAAATTGCTATAATTTATATATGATATTCACAATATCACTGACAAACAATCCATATCTATTTTTTACCGAGTATCAATCATGGTTGTAACATAAAAATGAAATATATATTTTTAAGACTTATTATTGATGTTCATGATTTTTTTTCAAGAATTTGAAAGAAAAATTGTATTTATATCGTTATTTAAACCGTTTTTAAGTGTCTTTCATTACGACTCTAATATTTCTTCATATAATAATTTGATAACATTTTTTACTATTCTTCTAAAATTAAAAAAATTCAGTTTGATAAAGTTTTATAAATATCAGTTGAACTGGTTAATTCCTTCGAACTATTGAACAATATATGTTTTTTTCCTTAAATAATATAAAATACAATGAATCCAATGCTACAATATAGTATATATATAACTTTTATTTGAATAATTCAAAATATTGAAATATTTCAAAATATTTGTACAATATTATCTTGATCAATGAATATTGTTGATCTAAAAGAATTCTTTTTAAAAAGTTAGTTTTTTAAGAGAAAAATGAAAAATAAATCGATTTAATATATCATCGTAGTTTTAATAAATCTAGTGAGATCTCATTTCAAATTTCAAATATTCTTAAAATTGGGACAAATCCCAAAAATAATAATGTGTTACCAGTAAAGTTAGTAATGTTAATATAAATAATCAATTGACTTGATCTTATAAAGACCTCAAACACATTAATTTATATTAAAATAAGATATTAAAATATTTCATATTATTGGTAAGATATTCTCGCCAAGCTTGTAATTTAAATTTACTAAACGTAGAATGTGATGATGCTTTTAGGCCGGGTCATGTAGTCAAATTTTGAGTATTTTTTGAACAATGGGCCAAGTTCTAAAATGCATTGACTCATTATAATTCGAACTTATCTAAATATGTAATACCAATACAAATTATTTATATATAAGCGTTTCTATTTTCAATATTTTTAAAAAAATAATATATGTACATTTTAATTATTTTTTATAATAAAAAATATGTTAAAAATATATGAGATATATTTTCAAACTAAAAAATGATTAATGAATAAGAAAATAATCCATTTATGTACTATGCCTAATTTTATATCTGAAATTCAATTCCTTAAAATTAACTGTACAAATATTCAACTAACCATTCTTTTTTTGCGGAATTCAAGTAAACAATGGTCATATTAATTATATCTAAAAAAATAATTAAGCAAATTGATAGATGAAAATAGATAGATTTACTGCATAATGCAAATTAAGAATTTAAAAAAAAGCACAATGACCTGTATCACTTGAACGGTTGTCCATCAGCATAACTTCGACGTCTGAACTGTTAAATATCATGATTAAAAAGTTCTCATTGTCAAAGTAAGTAAGTAGGATTTTATCAGACTCGGTTAAACCATAGTCAGCCATAAGATCCGTTATGCCATATATTTTCCGAATATTTGGGAAACAGGTTCCGTCATACTGATCTCCATTTCTCAGAAAAAAATGATAAATTAGGTGGAAGCACTTTTCCAAAATGTCTCCAGAATCGTCCCGAAATTGGCTGAAAAACACAGAAATGTTAAAGCGCATTATACAACCTAGGCAATATAATCCAACAAACAAATATTATGGCAGCTTTACACTAAAATTAATATTTTAAATTTTAAAAATCATATGAAATCTTAAAATTTAGTTACATGAACACTTGCTGACAAAAAAAATACAGAAAACATTGGTTTTCAGTTACTTACTATTTCTCCAAATTTAATTTCCTCACTGTTGAGAAACACAAGTATCTTCCATCCAAACCCATTTGTGAGATCTAAAATTACAATTTAATTCAAATTACAGGTTGAAAAGTATACTACTATAATAAAGAAGGTACAAATATGATTGAGTTTCGGAATTGAGAATGAGAAAGTCACCTTGATCATAAAACGTGACACGTGGTATAGTTCGATTCAGGAAATAAATCACCTCACTGAAGTCATCTTTCAAAAAACTTGCAAAGAACTTTCCATTTCCATTATAAAAGAAAATCATTATTGATCCAAACAAACCACGACAATCCCTATTAAATTCTGACATAAGACAAAGAGATTGTTCTGTTTTCCTGAATCGAACATGTGACTCATGTCCATTAGCTATTTGTATTATAACAGTTCCCAGAATCTTTGACCGAACAGCCGTAATGAAACTTTCTGGTAGCCTATGCGATAGGATTAAAGTTTTTTATAATTTAATATGGCATATGTATCAAAGACTTAATATGTTTGGAACATAAGAAGCATTAAAAGAAATCTCACCACAGAATCAACCTCTCTGTCCTCTCTAAATCTCGGCAGAAAAACAAGGAATGAAGGATAGTCCTTGCTATAGTACTTGAGCTATAATGTAAAACGTAAATTATTGAATAAAAAATTCAAGTTGATTTGTGAAACCGATCTTACGGTTAAATGAGGTTAAACTATATATATACATAAAAGGACTGTTAAAGAATGGAAATAATAGCTTTACTAACGATGTTTGAATCTTCCAGTAACTTTATGTTTGTTTGTCGTGCTTCCATTTGTTCACGGGTATCTGTCATATACATATTGAGTAATATATTAGATTATTAACTGATTAAACATCATATGAATCTAATCCCAAACTGTTCACCAGTTTGTACATTTGTCTACTGCTCTCGCATAGGAGTTTGTTCCAACAATTAACTGTAATCGTCTTAATACATATCACAAGTACAAACATTAGTATACAAATTCTACAATATACATAAGAACTTAAACATACACACAACATATAAAGATGCAGAACATACATAATCTACAAACATACATAACAGAGTGTATACAAACAATACTCACAATACTCACTATTTTTCAGTGATAATCTAGCCCGTGCATACAATACTCACAACTTCAATCCTATTGTCAATACCAATTAACAATATTCATGGGTCAATACAACACATTGAGCAATTATACAAACTTATTGATATTACAGAACCAGATGAAGTTAAATCAAACTCAATTAGTGACAAAATTGAGTGTTAATTGAAAGATAAACCTTGAAGAAACGCAAACCTGATTAATCGAAGTGAAATTTGTTCGCTCAACCGCTTTTTTCCCTCTTCTCCCTCTTTTCCGGTCGTTTTCTCCTAGATCTGCATGCAACGGTTTTGTGTCCCAATATTTTGGGATATAAATATGTAAGATATTTTAAAAGTAAATATAAATATAAATATGTAAGGTAGTTTAAAAATAAATATAAAACATGTAAGATAATTTAAAAATAAATGTAAAGATAGTTTTCTCAACTAACATAAAAATTTTGTCATTAATGGATTTTACTGATATTATAATTTTAAAAAATATAAGTCAAATTAATATTCTATGGATCGTAATATTTTCATCATTATCAACCAAAAGGAGAAGTATCAAGTAGACTACAGTACAGTTAAATTAATATGTGAGATTATTTAAATTATTTATTATATTTTTAAATAACACTTTATTATTTAATATATATAATAAAAATATATTATGAATATCCTATATTTTTATATGTAAGATAATTTACTCAACTAACATAAAACCTGTGTCATTAATGGATTTTACTGATATTATAATTTCAAGAAATATACATTACAATTAGATTCTACGGATACGTTATATAACCGCAGTAGAACATAATATTTTTTTTATCATTATCCACTCAAATGAACAAGAAGTGTTGAACTATAACTTAATAGAACAAAAAGTGCTCAAAAACTTTCTATGATTAAAAAATTACTTGAAACAAAATAAAATAAATAAAATATTCAGAAAGAGTTAGGTGTTTGCTTATTTGTATCCTCTCCAATTTTCAGTGTTTCTACATGTTTGTACAATGTAAATGCAACTATTATAATACGACCGACAATATGATTTTATTAATTTCTTAAGAATTTAAATTAATAAATTTAAATTAAATAAATTAAAATTAATTTATTGGAGTCCATAATAATCATTATTTCGATTGTTGTCTGTTGTTGGTTCGTATCAATTTTGTGTGTTTTCTCCATAGATTATGGTTGAAATGCAACTATTATATTACAACTGCCAATTTGATATGTTATTTGCAGAAACAAGCATCTATTGACATGAGCGGTTTTCTGTCACAACAATACTTATCCAATATGTTTGTTCGTACGTTCTACCATTACTCATTTCATGTCGAATACTAATTGTAAAATGTCATTAGTAGCAAGATGTTTAGTTATGAAGTAAGTGATATATATCAGATGGAAAATGACAGAACTAATTAAATTTTACAAAATAACGTAATCTTAAATTATTAATTGTCAAATATTTCATTAATACCCATGTCTATAACACAAGTCACATTTTAGCCACAACTAGATTTATAAAACAATTAAAATTCAATAAAATGATGTACGACATAATTCTAAATCTTATTATCTTTAATAATATTTCAAGAAATTAAAATAATAAAATAAAATAGATATGGTGGCTGCTGCTATTTATCCTCTTCATTTTTCATGTTTTCTACCTTTATATACTTTAAATGTAACTATTATATCCCAACAGATAATATAATATTACTATTGTCTCAAAAATTTGAAATAATAATAATAAAAAAATTAACTAAGGTCCATAATAATAATCATAAACGACATGATGTCCGTTGCTTCTTATCCTATCCATTTTTTGTGTTTTCTCCATATTAGATGATATAAATGCAACTATTATATTATAATAATAAATGGCAATATGATATACTATAAATTTCAAGTATGTATTGACACATAATGAAACTTATAATATAAATCCTCGACTTAAATTTATTCTTATTATAACAATGCAGTAAATCCTGGACTTTGCATCAACGGCTTTCTGTCACAGCTGAAGTTATTTGTTCGCACGTTCTACCATTACTCCGTTCATGTCTAATACTAATCGTAAAACAGCAAACGGAAAAAGTATATTCAGCTATGAATTAAGTGTTATCTTATTAAGCTTTAGATAACAAAATATATCACAAATTGTAATATAAATATGAAATATATGATATGGTAAATCATAAAACATTTTTAACGTGTATAAATTAAATAATATTTCAAGAAATTAAATAAATTAAATAAAATAGATATAATAATTAGGAACTACATGGTCTTTGCTGCTATGTATCCTCTATAATCGATTTAAATGCAAGTGAGGTAATACATCCATAAATATAACATGTTATTTGTAGAATCAAGTATTTGTTGACATATAAAATAATAACTAGCATAATAACCCATGCGAGGCATGGGTCATTATCTAGAGTTTTTTTATACATCATGCAATTATAATGTTTGCAGAGCAATTTCAACAATATCCTTATATAGCCCCTTGAGTCAAATTTTGAAGAAATGAAGATAAAATTTCTCTCCAACAAGCTCCATGTCCCCCTCTATACCACTTTTAGGAGTGAATATCACCTCAACTATTATTATATTATATTTTCTTACCCGTTATTTTATATTTAATGAATGAATATAAACAGGGTAGTAAGTGTATGTTTAAAACGAAACAATTAAACTTAATCTGTAGAATGCCGTTAGTATGTTTACAAATAAAAAGCTACAAATTAACATATATGTTGAATACAAAGTTGACTAAAATCTTGAATTTTATTTAAATAAACTATATGTACTGATCTATATTATTACTGAGTTCACTACTAACTTATAATTAATTTACCCAATTTAAAAAGATAAAAAAATGCATAACTGAAGTTAGAATGACTTGCAATCATAATATACAATAATGTAAAATTTACATTATTGTTAATATTAAAGTTGATTTTAATGAAAAATATTAGTTTTTGAAATTTAACGTATATATGTATGTATGGGAAAATGTTAGTTTTTTATTAAAATACTGTTAACAAAGTAAGATTAATATATATTTATGTGTGTGTGTTAGCATGTAAATTATTGTATGTTACAACTTTTAGTAAGTTATGATGGTTTCAATTATTTATATGTTAAATATCTGATTTATGTACATGTATAATCATTATTAACATCTAGTGAGATAATTGATTACTTAAATAACATGCATTTATAATTATTCAAAAATTAAAATTATGTAATAAATAAATTGCTATAATTTATACATGGTATTCACATTATCACTGACAAACAATCCATATCTATTTTTTTACCGAGTATCAATCATGGTTGTAACATAAAAATGAATTATATATTTTTAAGACTTATTATTGATGTTCATGATTTTTTTTCAAGAATTCGAAAGAAAAATTGTATTTATATCGTTATTTAAACCATTTTTAAGTGTCTTTCATTACGACTCTAATATTTTTTCATATAATTTGATAACATTTTATACTATTCTTCTAAAATTAAAAAAATTCAGTTCGATAAAGTTTTATAAATATCAGTTGAACTGGTTAATTCCTTCGAACTATTGAACAATATATGTTTTTTCCTTAAATAATATAAAATGCAATGAATCAAATGCTACAATATAGTATATATATAACTTTTATTTGAATAATTCAAAATATTGAAATATTTCAAAATATTTGTACAATATTATCTTGATCAATGAATATTGTTGATCTAAAAGAATTCTTTTTAAAAAGTTAGTTTTTTAAGAGAAAAATAAAAAATAAATCGATTTAATATATCATCGTAGTTTTAATAAATCTAGTGAGATCTCATTTCAAATTTCAAATATTCTTAAAATTGGGACAAATCCCAAAAATAATAATGTGTTACCAGTAAAGTTAGTAATGTTAATATAAATAATCAATTGACTTGATCCTATAAAGACCTCAAACACATTAATTTATATTAAAATAATATATTAAAAAATTTCATATTATTGGTAAGATATTTTCGCCAAGCTTGTAATTTAAATTTACTAAACGTAGAATGTGATGATGTTTTTAGGCCGGGTCATGTAGTCAAATTTTGAGTATTTTTTGAACAATGGGCCAAGTTCTAAAATGCATTGACTCATTATAATTCGAACTTATCTAAATATGTAATACCAATACAGATTATTTATATATAAGCATTTCTATTTTCAATATTTTTTAAAAAATTATATATGTACATTTTAATTATTTTTTATAATAAAAATATGTTAAAAATATATGAGATATATTTTCAAACTAAAAAATGATTAATGAATAAGAAAATAATCCATTTATGTACTATGCCTAATTTTATATCTGGAATTCAATTCTTTAAAATTAACTGTACAAATATTCAACTAACCATCCTTTTTTTGCGGAATTCAAGTAAGTGTCTTTAAAGTTAAATAAAATATTCATTTAGCAGACTTACATATTATGTGTATGATAAAAAGCACATGTGACAATATGGTATAGTGGTAATAGATTGTATAGTTGAATGAAATGACTTGGGTTCGATTCCCACAAAGCACATCTTTTATGTAAATATTAAAAATAGGGGTAATTTAGTCTTTTTAATGAGACTTTTTAATCTCATGAAATTATACCCTTGTTCTCCCATTATATATAGAAGAGATTTTAAAATTGTTCAATTAGGTTCAAAGTATAATCTTAAACAATATGTCTTATTAGGTTTTTCCAATATATATGTTGTTAATAACTTAATAATATTCTATATTTTTATTTAATATTTAATATGCAAAGCGATTTTATCAAGAAGCCTAATGAAGTCATATTATATATATAGAGCTCTCTCATGGATGTCGATCACATACGATCACATGATTTAAGTTTATTATTACTTATTTATTATTGATAAATAATACATTTTGGACTTTAACAAAATCATGTTACATTCTTATCACCTAATCAAAGTTAGGTCATATATGGTAATTTCTTAATTTCCATATGATTAGCACAATCAAATATTTATAACGATTTGCATATATAAGACAAACAATGCAAATGTACCTAATTAAGTGGTTTAAGGTATACAAAAATGGAAGGTAAAATGTGTTGGGAACAACTTTATTTTGAAATATATACAAAGATATCTGATTGCCCCTTATCAGTTTATTTGTTAAGGAATGTTTAGCTGTTAATTTGTTTAGATAAATCAGGATAATGCAGGCTTACAGGATCAATCATTATCCTAACAATCAATAGTGAACCATGATATGTGGGAAGATGGTAGTTAAATAAAACACGATCACATCATTTATATGATACTAAAACATCACGCAGACCTGTTTCACTACCACTGATCAATAGCTTCTTTGCAACAAGTAAAACAACCATTATAAACACATTAGTGTTTTCATATGGAGCCTTTTATACTCATTATTTGTTGAACATTTTGCAGATATGGAGATGCACAGTCATTTTTCTGCTTTGAATGAGACTAGGAACGATTGGTTCCTGAGAGTTCGTGTCACCGGGATTTGGACCAATACTACTAGCTCTGGCATTTTGTTTCGTTACAATATGATTTTTTTAGATTGTGAGGTTAGTTACAACAAATCTGTATATTTGGAACAATACTACTAGCTCTTCCATTTTGATTTGTTACAATATGATTCATTACAACATTGCATAAACTATCATATTTTCTAAATATGGCATTTAGTTTTATATAAATACATTACCCATTTCTGTTATTCAATTTCCTGAATAACCATATGCACGTGGTCGTTGCTCCAGAGCTTTGGAATCTCTTTGCTGGTATCATTATTCCAGGTACCATCTATTGCATCGAAAACATGAATGTTTCCCCCATCTACTGGTTTGTTTAGGCTTGTACATTCGAAGGATATGATCCATTTTACTGCTTCCACCACTGTTGTATTGGACCTAAACAATAATCTCTTCATCCCGAGGTATAAGATTCATATCACACCATTGAAAGAGCTTCACAATTCTTTCTATTTTAATGGATCTGAAAACCAGCCTGTGTACTCTATAGGTAACTTATAAGATTTAGCAAGACCAACTGGTAGTATATTATGTATTGAACTTATGGCTAAATGTCTAAATTAACAGATGTCGTTGGAGTTGTTGAGAATTTGGAAGCCATGAGGACTGTGCAGACCCGACATGGTTCAAGGGATCTTATGCGCTTCAATATTAGTGATGGACGGTAAGTGTGATTTACTTCAGTGTGTCTTAGTTGCTTATATTCAATGTTATAACTCCTTATACTTTACAAAATTCACAGGAATAGGCACTGTGTATCCTTTTATTCTCCATTTCCTGAACATTATGAAGCATTGTATGAAACTCAGTTGGAGAATCAAGTTATTATTATACTGGCATTAACCAGAGTCTCAGTATTTCGAAGTAAATTATTGCATACCATACCTATTTTCAATGTTTTGAAAAGTTCACATGTATTATTCTATTCATGAGTTAACTATGATTTGGAATATTTTAGATATATATGTAATTGGTAATCTGCCGTCTACCAAGATTTATATCAACATTGATGATCCACAAGTTTTCCTCATGCGACAGAGGTACATTAAACTTTGAACGATACTTAATGTAGTTAAGCAAGACAATAAGACAACTCAAATATTTTATTAATGATTTTTTCTGAATTATTTAAGAATATCGTATAGGTTGGAGGATATGGCTTACCTTGCTGCCCACGCACCTTGATGATGAAATATCTCGAAGAAAGATATGGCTGCTGGAATTTACTATTCTATTCATCAATAAGACACTATTTCATCAGTTTTATTATTTAATTCCGAAATGTCTTTCACTGTTAGGACATCCAGTCTTCGAATTTGGAACGAATATTAAATTATATCCGTGAACTTATTGTCATTATTAGCTTTCAATGTTTTTCATATAGTTTTTTGTGTCCTCTTAACTTTAATTTGTCATTAGTTTTAATATGTCTCCCATTTAAATATCAATATTTGTGCGATTATTGAAAATCCTATAAAGCAGCAATGATAAATATATCTCCATAAAAAATTGTGTTAGATATATTTGAGATGTCATGTCTAATTTGATTTGTGTTTAGTTTTTCAGAACTTAACAACAGGATATATCAGGACTTACTGAAATCAAAACTTATTGAAGTCAGAACTTAATATCAGAACTTAAGTCGTCAGAAGATATATATCAGGACTTAAGTGCGAGAAGACTTCAGATAAGGAATGCGGCTGATTTATAGGAGAAGATCTGGACTAAAACAAAAGAAGATATGCATGAAGAGTTAAAGGACTAGAAGACTTGTAGAAGATATCTAATTGATATATTTTAGGAGACAGAATTATATTCCATATCAATTAGAATATATCTTGTAACTGTATACTATATAAACACAACTTAGGGTTTATACTACATGTGTTATCATTATCGAGAAGATTATACATTGTAACCTAGCAGCTCTTAGTGATATTGTTCATCACTGAGAGAGAACAACAGTTCTATTATAACAGAGTTTATTTAAATATACTTGATCTTTGTTACATACTTGTGTTGAAATCGATTTGATTGTATAAACACTATATTCAACCCCCTTCTATAGTGTTGTGTGACCTAACAAGTGGTATCAGAGCTTTTCTGTTAACACACATACAGTAAGGATCCAAATAACAATCATGTCTGAAGAAACACAAACCCCAACTAAGCCCACCAAAACTCAAGAAACTCAACACACTCAAACCCACAGTCGATATGAGACTATTAGGGTTCCCATACTGAGACCTTCTGAGTATCCCATATGGAAAGTGAAGATGGCTATAATTCTGGAAGCTATAGATCCAAAATACCTTGACAGAATTAATGAAGGACCATATAAGCCTACCAAGCTCTCTGTTGCAGTTGCTGATCAACCAGCAAAGACCATACCAAAGGAGAGAGGTGAATACACACCTGAAGATATCTCATCTATTGCCAAGGATGCAATGGTAAAGCAATTGCTGCATAGTGCCATTAATAATGTCATATCAAACAGGGTAATTGGATGCAAGAATGCAACGGGGATATGGGATGCTTTGGAGACAAGATGCCAGGGAACTGATGCAATCAAAAAGAACAGGAGGACTATACTCACTCAAGAGTATGAGAACTTTGACTCAAAAGCTGATGAGTCATTAACTGATTTATATGACAGGTTTGCCAAACTCTTGAATGATCTGTCACTGGTGGACAAGAAATATGATCTTGAAGATTCAAATCTAAAATTCCTTTTAGCTCTTCCTGAAAATTGGGATTTGAAGTCTACTACCATAAGAGACAACTATGACCTTACTGAAACTACTCTTGATGAAATTTATGGTATGCTCAAGACTCATGAGCTTGAAATGGATCAAAGGAGCAAGAGGCATGGAAGAAATGCTATAATTATGGAAACTCTAACGATCTTGCTTCTTTTTGCAGGAAAAATAAAGATATAAACTCTTTACCTCCTAAATTAGGAGTTAAGAGTCAGTCTGTTAGGTTTAAACCACAAAATCCTTGTTTTCATTATGGTAGTTTATGGAATTCCATTTATACTTGTAAGAAATATCATAGTTTGTACTATGATTATTATCAAATAAAACCTTCTTTGAAGAAAGTTAGTGTAATTCCTTCTAGTGTAAAGTCTGATGCAAAGTCTGATATAAATTCTGATAAACAGCATGTTAGCATAAACTCTGAAAATAAATCTGCTGCAAATGCTAACAAACTTAATAAGGCCAAAGGATCCAAGCAAGTCCGGGTCCTTAAAACTAACCAATAGTGGTCTTTGTGATTGCAGGGAAACAGGAAAAATATCCTAGTTCTGGACAGTGGATGTTCAGGACATATGACTGGAAATAAAGCCCTGCTATCAGACTTTGTGGAGAAAGCTGGCCCAGGAGTTTCTGTTAGGAATATGTGTATTAGTTTGATGATAAGTTAAACAAAACACTTAAGTAGAAATCTAGTGTTTGTAGCCTCAACGGATAAGACCATTTTGGCTATCCGTTGAAGGAGTAGCTTTACTTAGAAATAAGTTTAGTATTGTAGCACATTTCATTCTCTGTATTTAAGTTGTAATTCTTAGATGTTGTGGGAAATTATCAGTCATGTTGACTACTAGCGGATATGCAAATAGGAGGGCTAATTGTAAATATTTTATGCCTTGTAATTTTGTATAAGTGAAGTAGTATCAACTGATATTAAAGGCCTTCAACGGATGAGAAATAAAGCTTTAACGGATGTCTCTAAAGCTTCAATGGATATCATCCATCAACGGATAAGTGCTTCAACGGATAATGCTTCAACTGCTAATACATCAACGGATAAAGCTTCAACGGATAAAGTCATCAACGGATAAAAACTTCAACGGATGCTTAGTTCAATAGCAGTTGATAGTGACAATTCATAAGCTGACAGAGGCACATGGGTTGACAGAGACAAACTGGAATGTGGCAGCCTCTAGGAGGAATCAAGAAAATGCAGCATTTCCATTATGGTGCAAACAAGGAAGTATTCAAAGATTCACAGCTAAACCTAAATTGCATTAGATAGAGAAATAAAGAAGAAACATGTGAAGAGTCTTTTAATTGTATTTTACAGTTTTGTCTTCACTTGTAAACTTGGTGTTATATAAACCAAGTAGCAGCTAGTAATTAGAAGTGAATTTTCCAGAGCTGTTTAGAAAAATCCAGAGAGAAAATCATCTAGTTTGTACTAGGAAGCAGCTGTGATTTAATTCTTTGAATCACAGATTTTCTAAAATAACACATCTCTGGTGGAATAACAAATCCACCAGAAAAGTTTTTAAGTCTGTTGTGTTCTTTACATTTGTGTTTGAATATATATATGTCTGCATTAGCTCAAAGCAATTCACACACACTTGCTCATCAAAACACATAGACTAGAAACTACTCAAAACTTGAAAAAGTTTTGAGATTTACATTCAACCCCCCTTCTGTAAATCTCATTGTTAGTTCACTAGGAATAACAATTGGTATCAGAGCTAGCTCTTAACATACAAAGAGTTTAAAGATCTATTCTGCTAACATCATGAGTAAGAAGGATATTGGTGTAAAGATTCCAATCCTGGAAAGAGATAACTATCATCACTGGAAAGTGAAGATGCATTTACATCTTCTCTCTCAAGATGAAAGCTACATCAACTGCATTGAAAATGGTCCTCACATCCCCCACAAGGTGGCCACAGCTGCTACTGCAACAGTTGATGTTGGACAGTCTATCAAAAGCAGAATAGACTGTTGAAGATATTGAAGAGGTTCACAAGGACAAGAAAGCCATGAACATTCTGTTTAATGGCCTAGACCAAGATATGTTTGACAATGTCATTAACAACCAAACTGCTAAGGAAATTTGGGATACCGTGTAACTGATCTGTGAAGGCACTGAGCAAGTTAGAGAAAACAAAATGCAGCTTCTCATTCAACAGTATGAATATTTTCATTTTAAAGAAGGAGAATCATTAAATAATACCTTCAACAGATTTCAGAAATTGTTGAATGGATTGAAGCTGTATGGCAGAGTGTACCAAGTCAAGGACTCCAATCTAAAATTTCTAAGGTCTCTACCAAAGGAATGGAAGCCTATGACTGTTTCTCTAAGAAATTATCAAGATTATAAGGACTTCACACTTGAAAGATTATATGGAATTTTGAAGACATATGAACTTGAGATGGAGCAAGATGAGCTGTTGGAAAAGGGGAAGAGAAAAGGAGGATCAGTTGCACTTGTAGCTGACAATGAGAAGATTGAATCCATGAATGAGGAGAAGACAATGCCAAGTCTCAAAATTGGCGCAAGCAAATCAGAATCAAGCAAGGGAAAGGAGCAAGTAGCTGAGGATGAAGACAATTCCAGTCAAGATGACTCTGATGATGTTGATGAACTTCTGGCTTTTCTGTCCAGGAGGTTTGCAAAGATGAAATTCAGGAAAAATACTAAATTCACTAAGTCAAATAAAAACATGGTGGACAAATCCAAGTTCAAATGTTATAACTGTGGCGTTAGTGGACACTTTGCAAGTGAGTGTAGGAAGCCAACCTCTGATAAGAAGAAATTTGAGCAAGTTGATTACAAAAAGAAGTATTTTGATTTGCTCAAACAAAAGGAAAGAGTTTTTCTCACTCAAGATAATTGGGCAGCAGATGGAGCCAATGAAGATGATGATATGGAATATGTCAACCTAGCCCTGATGGCTAATTCTGATGAAAATGAAACTAGTTCATCAAGCAACCAGGTAATTACTACTGATCTCTCTCAGCTTTCTAAGATTGAATGCAATGAAACCATAAATGATATGTCCAATGAATTATATCATTTACGTGTTTCCCTTAAATCACTAGCTAAAGAAAACACAAGAATCAAAGAGAATAATTTGTTTTTAAGTGATAGGAATGCTGTGTTAGAGAATCAGGTAATTGAGCTTGAAAAGATTAAAATTAAATGCTTGACTATTGAGAGTGAACTAGAAGAAGCTGTTAAGAAAGTAGAAATTCTTTCTAAACAGTTAGAAAGTGAGTAAGAGGTAATCAAGGCCTGGAAAACATCTAGGGATGTTAGTGCTCAGATTGTCAAGGTTCAGGGAATTGAATCATTCTGTAAGAATGTCAGGAAGAAAAACAAAAAGGAGTTAGAATTAATTGATGGATTGTCAATGGATGTGGAATCAACGGATGATGAAAGTTATCCGTTGAAGGAAGAAAAAGAGCATCCGTTGAAGGCTCATCAATTAAAACAAGCAAGTGATTCTAAAAAGAAAAATCTCAATAAGAAGGGTGGTTCAACTTTCAAGAACTTTGTCAAAGAAGGAGCTAGCACATCCAAAGATGCCAGTAAGGTGAATATTGGACACATGACTTTAGATCAGTTGAAAAATAGGCTTAAATTGGTTGAGGATAAAAAGGAAACTATAAGAAAATCTAATAGAAATGGGAAGGTAGGAATTAACAAACATAAAAATTACACACCGGATAGGTATGCTCCTAGAAAAAGCTGTGTGCATTGTAAAAGTGTTAATCATCTATCTGATAACTGCAAATCTGTTAAGAATGTTCCCATGCCTTTAACTCCCTCCATGCCTAACATGTCTATGTCACCTCTGCATGCTATGCCTGTTATGTCTCATCAGAATCCTCATGCACATTTTGCAAACATGCCATATGTTAATAATCCTTATTTTACTGTATTCAGTATGCCTCAGATGCCATACAATATGCCTGTGTGGAATAATATGTTTGCACAATCCATGCCTTATCAAATTCAATCAAATATGCTAAATGATTCTGTGACTAACCCTACTCTTCAACCAACTACATCTGAGATCAAGGTTGACCCAAAGTTACCTAAGTCAAAAGATGCAGGAGGAATGAAGTCTAGGAAAAAGACTAACAAGGCTGGACCCAAGGAAACTTGGGTACCAAAATCAACTTGATTGATTTTGTTGTGTGCAGGGAAAAAGAAGGAATCTATGGTACTTGGACAGTGGCTGTTCAAGACACATGACAGGAGATTTCACCCTGCTCACAGAGTTTAAGGAGAGAGCTGGCCCTAGCATAACCTTTGGAGATGACAACAAAGGGTTCACTATGGGATATGGCTTGATTTCAAAAGAAAATGTCATCATTGATGAAGTTGCATTAGTTGATATTCTCAAACACAATTTATTGAGCATCAGTCAACTATGTGACAGAGGGAATACTGTTTCCTTCAATTCTGAAGCCTGTGTTGTCACAAGTAAGAAGGACAACAAAGTGGTTCTAACTGGAGTTAGAAAAGGGAATGTGTATTTAGCTGACTTCAACTCTACAGATGCAGAATCAATTACTTGTCTTTTCAGCAAAGCAAGTCAAGTTGAAAGTTGGCTATGGCACAAGAAGCTGTCCCATTTGAATTTCAAGACAATGAATGATCTAGTCAAAAAGGACTTAGTGAGAGGATTGCCTCTAGTAGAATTTACAAGGGATGGGCTGTGTGATGCTTGTCAGAAAGGAAAGCAAAAGAAAGTATCATTCAGTAAGAAGCTTGAATCTGCAATTGATGAACCATTACAACTGCTACACATGGATCTTTTTGGACCAGTCAATGTATTGTCAATTTCAAGGAAAAGATATTGCCTAGTGATTGTAGATGATTTCTCAAAGTTTTCATGGGTTTATTTTCTTGGATCAAAGGATGAAGCTAGTAAAATCATTATCAATCATATCAAGCAAGTCAACAATCATCCTGATTTCAAAGTAAGGAATATTAGGAGTGACAATGGAACTGAGTTCAAGAATTCAACCATGAAGTTGTTCTGTGAAGAAAATGGGATCATGCATGAGTTCTCAGCTCCAAGGACTCCACAACAAAATGGTGTGGTGGAAAGGAAGAACAGATCACTAATTGAAGCTACAAGAACAATGCTTGAAGAGTCAAAACTCCCAACATACTTTTGGGTTGAGGCTGTTAACTGTGCATGTTACACTCTGAATATTTCTCTAATTAATCAGGCAAAAGGCATGACTCCCTATCAATTGTTCAAGAGAAGAAAACCAACTTTAAACTTTCTACATGTCTTTGGTTGCAAATGCTACATTCTAAGGAATCAACCTGATCACAAAGAAAAGTTTGATGCAAAGGCTGATGAAGGAATATTTGTTGGTTATTCTGCTGGAAAATCATATAGGGTCTACAATCTAAGAACCAACATTGTCATGGAATCTGTGCATGTTGTGTTTGATGATAAAAAGATTGATGGACTAACAGATGAGGGACATCATGAAGGACTTAAATTTGACAATATTGAGATATATTGTGATGATAGTGAAGATGAGAATGATGAAGAAGGTATCTCGAGAAGAATTCAAAATCTGCCTTTGGATAATGCACAGAATGATGCATCCGTTGAAAGTCATAATTCAGCTTCTGTTGATAGAAGCAACGCAGCATCCGTTGAAAGACAAAGTGCATCATCCGTTGAAGTTCATAATGAAGCATCCGTTGATCACAGCCTGTCAACAGATTATCAATTCACTTCATCAGTTGATGGAACTCCCAACTCCTTTCAAAGGATCAACAACTCGGGGGAATCTCAACCAATCAACATTCTATCTCACATCATGACAATACTGAGGCAACCTCATCTAGAGCCAATCTACCACCTCAAAGGAAATGGACCAAGAATCACCCTTTTGAACTGATCATTGGTGATGCTACATCTAAAGTGCAAACTAGAAGGGCTACTCAAGATAAATGTCTATATAGTAGCTTTCTATCACAGGAGGAACCTAAGAGAGTGAAAGAAGCTCTATTGGATCCAGATTGGATTTTAGCAATGCAAGAGGAGCTAAACCAATTTGAGAGGAACAAAGTATGGAAGCTGGTACCCAAACCAAAGAACAAGAGTTCTATTGACACAAAATGGGTATTCAGAAATAAGATGGATGAAAATGGCATTGTCATAAGGAATAAAGCCAGATTGGTTGCTAAAGGCTATTCTCAATAAGAGGGAATAGATTTTGATGAGACATTTGCTCCAGTTGCCAGACTTGAAGCCATCAGAATCTTTCTAGCCTATGCAGCCCATGCCAATTTTAAGGTCTATCAAATGGATGTCAAGAGTGCATTTCTGAATGGGGAATTGGAGGAAGAAGTTTATGTAAGCCAACCTCCAGGATTTGAAGATCTAAATTTTCCAGACCATGTGTATTATCTGTTGAAAGCACTCTATGGACTAAAGCAAGCACCTAGAGCCTGGTATGAGACTTTGTCAAAATTTCTTCTAGATAATCACTTCACAAGAGGTACTGTTGACAAAACTCTTTTCTTTAGAAATGTTAATGGCTCTACAATACTTGTTCAAATTTATGTAGATGATATTATATTTGGATCTACAGATTATAAGCGTTGTAAAAAGTTTGCTAAGTTAATGCAAAGTAAATATGAAATGAGCATGATGGGAGAGCTAAATTATTTTCTTGGTTTACAAGTTAAACAAGTTAGTGGTGGAATTTTCATTAGTCAAACTAAATATATTTATGATCTTTTAAAGAAGTTTGACTTAATGGACTGTTCATCTGCAAAAACTTCCATGGTCACTGCCACCAAGCTTGAATTAAACAAGGCTGAAAAGTCTGTGGACATTTCAAGTTATAGAGGCATGGTTGGCTCACTTTTATATTTAACTGCTAGTAGACCCGATCTAATGTTTTCTACATGTCTCTGTGCTAGATTTCAAGCTGACCCTAAAGAATCTCACTTAGTGGCTATTAAAAGAATTTTCAGATATCTCAAAGGGACTCCAAATCTAGGAATTTGGTACCCTAGAGAGTCTGGTTTTGATCTAATTGGCTACTCAGATGCAGATTATGCAGGTTGCAAAATAGACAAAAAAAGCACAACTGGCACCTGTCAATTTCTAGGGAATAAGCTTGTGTCATGGTTCAGCAAGAAGCAAAATTATGTTTCTACATCAACAGCTGAAGCTGAGTATATTGCTGCTGGTAGTTGCTGTGCACAGATATTATGGATGAGGAATCAACTATTTGACTATGGACTAACTGTTGACAAAATTCCCATATTCTGTGACAACACAAGTGCCATTGCCATTACTGAAAATCCAGTGCAGCACTCAAGAACCAAGCACATTGACATCAAGTACCACTTCATAAGGGAACATGTGATGAAAGATACAGTGGAACTTCATTTTGTTCCAAGTGAAAAGCAGATTGCAGACATATTTACCAAGCCACTTGATGAATCAACATTCACAAGATTAGTAAGTGAGCTAGGTATGCTTAATTATTCATAAATTTATCTGCTTTGAAGCCTGAAATGAATTTGCTGTAAGAACAAAGTTGGCTTTTAGTAAAGATTATTCTATCAATGTATATTCCCTATCCGTTGAAAGCCAAAATTGTTCTATCAACGGATGTTCATTATCCGTTGAAAGATAAATACATTTCTGGTAGTTTTATCCTTCAACGGATAAAAACTATGTTAATCTTCAACGGATAACTATTTACCTCATCCGTTGAAGTGTCACATCAGTTACTTTAAGTAAGTCATAGCCGTTGATTCTTTTACTTAACCGTTGATACATATATACACAGCTGTATGTATTTGTATTAAAGGCAGTTTTCAGAATTTCTACAATTTTCTTTATTCTCAAACGGTTGTAATTTATTTAAAAGTATCATTTAATCATTTTATTTACGTTTTAATTCGAGAAAGTATAAAAGCCCATTGAATTCCTATTTTCATTTTACGCTTTCTTGCAATTTTTACTCTCTTTCTCTCCCAAAACTCTCAATCGTTTCTCTGCAACCTCTACTCACAACAATGGCACCAGTAGTCAAAATTATGTCTCAGTATGGATTTGTTTATGAAAAGAACAATTTTGTAGCCTTGGTTGAAAAGAATGAAGCCCACTCTGATTATCACAAGATAATGGACTTCATCAAAAACTGCAAACTAAGCTATGCAATGCTGGAAGCCCCAACCATCTACTGTGAGGTAATTGAGGAGATTTGGACAACTGCAGAGTTCAACCCCACAGATATGAGCATTACTTTCTCTCTCAAAGGTAAGGATTATTGCATTAACTGTGATGATATACAGTCTTGCTTTAAGTTGCCTGAGAATAATGCTATGACACCACACACTGATAATGATGTATCTGCTATGTTAGATTTCATAGGCTATTCTTTTAATTCTGCTAGTTTACACATATAACTGATTCAACTCCAAGTGTAGAAGACATGGTTAGTGTACAATCACTTCTAGGATTGAGGGAAGGGAGTGATAATTTGAGTGAGAGGTTGGGTTGCTCCCAGGCAAAAGGAGAGGTTGAGAGTCAAAATATGCATGCTATTTCTTCCAGCATGGCAAAAGTAAGTGAGGGGAGTGCCACCTTAGTAGGTGAGGGTGAGGGTGTGAGGGTGTGTGTGAGCCAGGGGGAGCCCTTGATGCAAGAATATAGAGAAAATGAGAGAAAAGCAGGTACAGAAGCTATAAAGGTGGATCCAGCCATTGCTAGTGAGTCAATGATTGTGGATGATGCTGAAAAGGAAAGACAATTTCAGCAACATTACAAAGCTGAAATTGATAACATTTCCTTGGATGCTGACACTTTTACTCATCCTGTTTCAGCCTATCAACTGTTGGATGCTCAGGGCAATGTGGAGGCAGAGCAGACTTTGAACATAATGCACACTTCAGAATCTCTTCAAAGAGATAAAGCTGCTGTTAATAGGATGCCTTCTCCAGCTGGTGAGCCATCTGAAGAATTTGAAGTAAATTCTAATGATGATGACTCTATTTCTCTGGATGGAAGCATGAACTTAGGGGGAGATGCAGGCCCAAGTTCTGTTCCAGGTTTACATGAATGGGCATGGGCAAAGGAATCTACACCAGGACAGTTTGGTGTAGCTTTGGTTAAGCAAGTAATGGCTATTCAAAAGGCCCTTCAGGAGACTACAGATGCTGGTACAAAGGCTATTCTTCAAGCTCATCTAGACTCTCTACATCTCTTGTAGTTGCAGCATATCAGACAGAATATAAGTATGGATGAACTCAAAAGGGATATTGCTGATCTGAAATCCTACAATTTTGAGAAGTTGGATTCAGTTATGCCTTATGGTACTATGCATGATTTGTTGCTGAGATTGAGGAGAGAATCTGGTGCTGACAAGAGGCTGGCCAAGTTGGAAAGCAGAGTTCAAATCATTGAAGACACTGTGGTCACCATTCTTCAAAATCAACAATCTCAGACAAATCTACTTTTGCAGCTGGCAAAAGCACAAGGCTTGACCCATGTCCTTGATGATAAAAAAAAGGGGGAGAATAAAAGGGAAGGGGAAGGAGAGCCATCAACAACAGTTCAAATATCTAAAGTGCTAGTTCCTGCCATCACCACTTCTCCAACTCTTCAAATCAGAGGAAAGCTTGATGGAATTGATCTAATCCAGATAGCAGCAGCTGAGATGAAAGTCAAAGAGCAAAGGAAGAAGATTGATGAACGGATGTAACAAATCTTTGGTTCTACAACTTCTAAATCACAATCTGTGAAGCATAGCACAAAGGTGGAGCCAATCATTATGGAGCTCAAGCCAGTAAGGAGGAATAAGGTTGGAGAGACTTCTTCCAAGAATCTGAAACCTATGGTTCTCAAGCCCAACAACAGATTCAATAAGGACTCTACAAAGAACCCTCTAAGCCTTGCTCAGTTGAAAGAAGTGGACTTTCCTCTTCCAAAGCCTGATGAAGACAAGGTTTTGGGTAGTAATATCATGAAGCACAAGGAGACCAAGGATGTGGTTGAAAGGATGAACATGGCCATTATCTTTAGAGAGGGAAAGAGTATCTGTGTGATACAAGGACATCCCAAATTCTCAATAGCCAAGAGGGAAGAAACCAGAAGGTTGAAGGAAGAAGCTAAAAAGCTAAAGGCTGACAAAAGAGCACAAACAAAGCTTGAAAAATAGCTAAAGTCAAGTCAAGCTGAAGAAAAGAAAGAAATTGAAGACAAGAGTGAAGATGTAGGTATGGGGGACATGATTAGTGATGATGTGGAAGAAAGAAGTAAGGAAAGAAAGGAATGGCAGAAAGGGAACAGAAAGAAGGCCAATGCAAAAAGAAAGATGGTAGATGAGACTGAAGAAACCCAATCAAAATCCAAACCACTACCTTCTATTCCTGAACCCATTGTGCCTGACCCCTTCATAAACATCCATGGTGAAACAATCACTTCTAAGGAGGAACCAATTGATTGGGACACCATCAAATTGCCTACCTTCTTAACCACTTCTCCACCATCAAAGAAACAGAAAAGGAAAATCAAATCAACACCTCCTCTAACCTCAATCAAACTCACTCAGAAGCCTAAGCCAAAGCCACAAGCCTCAAAGGATGATTATGTTCATATTTGTGACATAAAGGAATTCTCAGACATTGAACTCTATCTGGATGAGCTGGAGGAAATAAGGGGAATAGATGCCTACAGACAACTTCCAGAAAGACTAGTGTTCAAATATAAAGGAAGTGGGGAAAGGACATGGCCTCTCTACAGGATTCTGAATGAAGGTTATTCTACCTTGGTTAGAGTCTACTCAGCCATAAAAAGGGATTCTAGCTTTACTAGGACTGCCAAAACTGAGATTCTCAACAAGATTGCCAGCATAAGGAAGACTTGGTGGGAGCCCAATGCCTTGCCTAGAACATTACTCATCCAAGAGAGAGGAATTATAGTTCATAAATCACCTCATTGGTTGATGGAGTTCAGAGACAATAAAGGAGTCAGAAGATTTTTCAGACTTGAAGATCATCTCAAGATTGCCAGTAATGAAACTCTCAAGGATATGCAATCTAAGTTGGACATCAATGAAGAAGATGAAGCTGAGTTCTATAGACAACTTCAACTCCAAATAGAGGAGAATGACAGGAGGCTAGGAAAGAAAATAAGGGATCAAAGGAAAAGAAATTAATCTGCTCAGGCTAAAGGAGCACCCTTGGAAACAATGTAATTCTTCAATTCTATCTCAGTATACACACTTCTGCAGCACTTTTGAATTTCTACTTTATTTCAGTTCATATGTTTATTAAGTGTTTTGTTATCATCAAGTTAAACCCAAATTTATGCCCACAGTTCTAGTAGTCATAAATAGGGGAGATTGTTAGGAATATGTGTATTAGTTTGATGATAAGTTAAACAAAACACTTAAGTAGAAATCTAGTGTTTATAGCCTCAACGGATAAGACCATTTTGGCTATCCGTTGAAGGAGTAGCTTTAATTAGAAATAAGTTTAGTATTGTAGCATATTTCATTCTCTGTATTTAAGTTGTAATTCTTAGATGTTGTGGGAAATTATCAGTCATGTTGACTAGTAGCGAATATGCAAATAGGAGGGCTAATTGTAAATATTTGTATGCCTTGTAATTTTGTATAAGTGAAGTAGTATCAACTGATATTAAAGGCCTTCAACGGATGAGAAACAAAGCTTCAACGGATGTCTCTAAAGCTTCAATGGATATCATCCATCAACGGATGAGTGCTTCAATGGATAATGCTTCAACTGCTAATGCATCAACAGATAAAGCTTCAACGGATAAAGTCATCAACGGATAAAAGCTTCAACGGATGCTTAGTTCAATAGCAGTTGATAGTGATAATTCATAAGCTGACAGAGGCACATGGATTGACAGAGACAAACTGGAATGTGACAGCCTCTGGGAGGAATCAAGAAAATGCAGCATTTCCATTTTGGTGCAAACAAGGAAGTATTCAAAGATTCACAGCTAAACCTAAATTGCATTGGATAGAGAAATGAAGAAGAAACATGTGAAGAGTCTTTTAATTGTATTTTACAGTTTTGTCTTCACTTGTAAACTTGGTGTTATATAAACCAAGTAGCAGCTAGTAATTAGAAGTGTATTTTCCAGAGCTGTTTAGAAAAATCCAGAGAGAAAATCATCTAGTTTGTACTAGGAAGCAACTGTGATTTAATTCTTTGAATCACAGATTTTCTGAAATAACACATCTCTGGTGGAACAACAAATCCACCAGAAAAGTTTTTAAGTCTGTTGTGTTCTTTACATTTGTGTTTGAATATATATATGTCTGCATTAGCTCAAAGCAATTCACACACACTTGCTCATCAAAACATATAGACTAGAAACTGCTCAAAACTTGAATAAGTTTTGAGATTTACATTCAACCCCCCTTCTGTAAATCTCATTGTTAGTTCACTAGGAATAACAGTTTCTTATGGAGATGGCAACATGGGAAAAACTCTGGGATGTGGCAATATCAATCTTGGGAATGTCATCATTGAAATAGTAGCTCTTATCTCAGGACTTAAACACAATTTGCTAAGTGTGAGTCAAATATGTGACAGAGGTTATCATGTGGATTTCTTTGAAGAACATTGTAAAGTTGTAAGTAATTCTATAGGCAAAGTAGTTCTGAAAGGTTACAGGCATGGTAACATTTATGAAGCCAAAGTTTCAACAAACTCTGATGGTTCTGTAATATGTCTGTTGAGTAGAGTATCAATTGAAGAAAGATGGAATTGGCACAATAGACTCTCTCATTTAAATTTCAACAACATAAATGAGCTAGTAAAGAAAGATCTTGTGAAAGGACTGCCAAAATCAGTATTTGCTCCTGATGGCCTTTGTGATTCATGTCAAAAGGCAAAACAAAGAAAATCTTTATTCAAGAGCAAAATTGAATCCTCAATTCTTGAGACTTATCACCTACTACATGTTGATCTATTTGGTCCAGTCAATGTCATGTCAATTACAAAGAAGAAATATGCTATGGTTATAGTAGATGAGTTCATAAGATACACTTGGGTGTATTTCTTACACAAGAAGAATGAAACTGCATCTACTCTAACTGATCATGTCAGATAGCTGGATAAATTGGTCAAAGATTCTGTTAAAATAATAAGAAGTGATAATGACACTGAGTTCAAGAATTCAATCATGGAAGAGTTCTGCAAAGAGCATGGAATTAAACAGGAATTTTCTGCACCTGGAATTTCACATCAAAATGGAGTTGTAGAAAGAAAAAACAGGACTCTCATTGAAGCTGCACGAACTATGCTTGATGAAGCAAAGCTGCCAACCTACTTTTGGGCTGAAGTTGTGCAGACTGCTTGTTTTACATAGAATGCTACACTCATAAACAAGCATGGAAAAATACCATATGAGATGGTGAAGAAAAAGAAGCCAAATCTGAAATACTTTCATGTATTTGGATGTAAGTGTTTTGTTCTTAAGACTCATCCTGAACTGCTGTCAAAATTTGATCTAAAAGCTGATGAATGAATTTTTGTTGGATATCCTCTTTTCACAAAAGCCTTCAGAGTCTACAATTTAAGAACAAGGGTTGTCATGGAATCTATCAATATATCTTTTGATGATAAAAAGACTAATGGACTTGAATATTTCAATGATCATGATCAGCTGAGATTTGAAAATGAAGATTTAAATTCTGATTCTGTAACATCTGATGGCTTAAATCCTGATCATGTATGTTCTGACGGGTTAAATTCTGATGTCATTGAAACTGTGGTAACTACTCCAAGGGAAAATGAACCTGTTCAGGGGGAGCAAGCTGAAGATCCTACCACAACTCAAGACTCTTGTTAGTCCTAACAATGCAACAAGAATTACAGAAGGGGGGTTGAATAAAATTCTTGAAACTTTTTCCAAAAATAAAAGTGTTCTAACTTAAATATATATCAGTGTGAATTGATTTGCAGAGTGTGAAATAATAACTTGAAATGAATTAAAACACAAGTAATTAAAAACAAAGGTCTTTAAAAACTTTCTGGTGGATTTGAATGTATTCACCAGAGATATATAATATATCAAGAGAACTCTGTGTAGCAATTAGCTCACAGCTGCTTACAAATTTTAAAAACTAAGATTATAGAGAAATGCTAAGAATACAGCTTACAAATGTTTCTCTATTGGTTGCTTAGTTAGTTGTTCTATTTGCTACTTCTTGGTTTATATAACACCAAGATTACAAAGTAATAAGACAAGATAATATAACAAAAACTATCAAGTCTAAACTATGCTACTTCATTACTCTTTTCCAGTATCTTTGAATATCTTCATAATAGCATGGAAATGGCAATGCTTCTTTGTTCTCTAAAACCCAGTTGAATAGGCTTCCACATTCCATTTGCATACACTTGGCGCAGGTGACTATGTTGTTACTGTCAACAGATGTTTGAATTCTTTATCCGTCGGGTTCATGATCATCCGTCGAGTTCATGATCATCTGTCGGGTTGTCTTGTTGATCATCCGTCGAATGACATTGTTGTTTATCTGTCTGGTAGCAATCTGGTACTTGACTTCATTTCATTTATGCAGAATTACAAGACATCAACTATGAACAATTAATCAACCTATTCTGCATATCTAGTTAAAGTCAACATGACTTGAGTACTACTTACAGAATCTAAACAATATGTATGCAGAAATGTGCTACAGACTTATTGTTACATAAGCTACTCACTTGATGGATAATAAATCATCATCCATCGGGACTATATTGAGTCATCCGTCGGGACTATAATCCTTATCCGTCGAGTGCTACATTTTTCACTAAGTAAAATCTACCAAGGTGTTTTGTTAATGAAATCATCAAGTACACAACATATTCACAACAATCTCCCCCAATTTATGTCTACTGGAATTGTAGCCATAAATTAAGAGAAACTTGATGATTACAAAACGCCCTAAAAATACAACTATGAAAGTAAGTAGATAAAACTGTAAAGTGCTTCTATTAACAAAAAGTACAAAGATAAGCTCACAGTCATTTTCAAGGTTCTCCTCTAGCCTGAGCAGATTTATCTAGTTCCTTGAAGGTCTGGATCTCTTTCCAAGCTTTCTGTTGTTTTCTTCTATCTGATTTTAGAGCTGTCTGTGGAATTCCAGTTCATCAGATTCTGAGAGATTTAGCTTTTCTTGCATCTCCAAAAGAGTCTCATTGCTAAAGATGCTCAATTGGTCTTCTAATCTGAAAAATCTTTTAACTCCTTTGTCATCCATGAACTCCATCAGCTAGTAGGGCCTTAGATGCACTATTCTCCCTGTGTAAGGAATAATAAGAGTCTTTGGGAGTGCATCTTTAGCTCTAATACTCCTCAGTTCTTCAATCTTCTTTAGAACCAATCTTCTTGCAGTTACATCGAACCCAAAGTTCTTCTTGAAAGATGAATAAACCTTTATCAGTACAGCTTGGCTTTCTTGAAGGATCCTGTGAAGTGGCCATTGAATCTCCTTTCTTCCCTTGTACTTGAAAACTAACCTTTCAGGTAGATTTCTGTATGCATGAATCCCTCTCACTTCTTCTAGTTCATCTAGATAAAGATTTAGATCAGAGAATTCCTTGATGTCACACAAGTACATGTAATCTCCCTTGTTGACTTTAGATTGAGCTTTGACTAGAGATTTGGATTTGAGAGGTGACAACTTCACTTTGTTGACTGCTCTTGACTTTGTTCTCTTTGGCTTGTTAAGGATTGGTAGATTGAAGTCAGGTATTGGTAGGCTCTCCCAGTCTATTGGTTCATCCTTAGGCACAATAGGTTCACCATGAATGTTCCGGTAAGGATCCACCACCTTGATGTCTTCAAATACCACAGAGGGTTTTGATGCTTGAGTTGTAGTTAGAGTGGATTCCTTGGGAAACTGATCCTCCAATTCCTTACCAACAAAGTTTAATTTCCTTTTGGTTCTTTTGGCCAATTCCTTGTATCTCTGAGATTTCTTCTGTTTTGGTTCAACTTGCTTCTTTGGATCTTGAGATTCAGTGATTTCAGATGGCTGAGCAGGAATTTGTTGTGTTGGTTTCACAACTTGTAGCTTGTCCAAGATAACAGCTTGCTCTTTCTTTTGTTTAGCCTTCTTGGCATCTAGAATAGCTTGCTTCTTTTCTTGCTTCAATCTTGCCTTTTCTTCTCTCTTTGCTTGAGCAAATTGAGGATATCCAGCCACCACACAAATTTCTTTCCCATTTCTGAAAACTTTAGCAATTCTCCTTTTTAAGGCTGAATCAGCTGGATCCTTTAGAAGGCAATTGTTCTTGACAGAAGCTTATTCTCATCAGGCTTAGGTGTCTCATACACTGTATTCAAAGGGTTCTTTAATGATGATTTTGGATAGTTCACCCTTGGCTACAAAATTATTTCAGCCTTTGGAGATTTGATGCAGGATGGTTGTCCTCTTTCCAGATAGTTCATGCTCATTTCATTCACAGAAATCTACTTGACTTGAGAGTAATGAATGGCTGACTTTTATGGCTTTTTTACTAGCCCAAACTTCTTTTGTATGTCCTCATCAATTTTCTCCCAGTTGATTGGCTTCAACTGCTCCTTTTCAGTTGCTCTTATGTTGGTTGATGCTTCATTGATCAGATCAATACTGTCTCTTACTGGTGGCTTGGTGAAAGCAATTGTAGGCACAATTACTTTACAGCCTGTTTGGATAGCCACATTTCATTTAAAATACTGTATTTGACTCAAATTTATTGTTTGGATAGATGAGGGATTTAGATTTGGATTTGGCCCAAATTCTACCCATTTAAAAATAAAGCCCATATGAGTGAATTTCAAATAACAATTTTAGGTATGTCATTCCAAATGAAAAACAGCCCAAATATTGGATCGGACGACTCAACAGTCACTCAACGGTCTCTCTCGATCGATTGAATCTCTCTCTCTCTCAACCTCTTATCTCTCTCTTCACACATAATCCATCAACGAACATGAGGTATGGTACAGCCGTTTGTGAATCTATACATATAACAACAAATTGATTCAATATACATATATACAAATATTTATTGATTTCAATTTTTTCTTACACGCAAAAGAATTGATCAGATCTATATATTTTTATTTGGAAAATAATTGATTTTATTGGTTCTTTTTGCAGTTCAAAAGAGAAATCAGCTCAAGGGTTAGTATATTACACATTTTCCTCTTTATATTCACTCTTTATTTGTGCGTGTTATTGCTGCCTTTTTACTGTTGAAATAGTTAGTTTTAATTGAGTACCTCTTTGCTTGTTAGCGTAGCTCGATTAATTTGATAATTGTTTATTTTTTCTAACTGCAAACACTGAAAATTTCATGTCTCTAACGTTTTACAAAAACGTCCAAGGGGTAATGTTGACAATGATGAGGATATGGAATTTATTATGTTGGTCGTAGGTTTTATTCAAGTCGTAGTGGCAGCATCTTATGGCCAAAATTATAGGTTAAAGGAGTTAACATGGAATGCTTATGATCGTTCTCAAATTAGAGCTACTTGGATGAACACCTTAAAAATTGACAGGAGATGCCGTGATGAATTGCGTCTTGATATACCTCGATTTGAGAAGTTGTGTCACCTTTTAGAAACTAGGGGAGGGTTAGTAACTACAAAACATGTCACTGTAAAAGAAGTTGTGGCTTTATTTCTTCACATCCTTGCCCATGATTTGAAAAATAGAACCATACAAGCTCTTTTTGCACGTTCTGGAGAGACAGTGAGTCGATAATTTCATATAGTACTTGGATCATTACTCAAGCTCGGGAAGGATTACATAAAGAAAGTAGACCATTCCACTAGTTATGTTGATGATAATCAGTGGAAGTGGTTTGAGGTAATCTAAAAGTCAATTTCTATTCATGTAGGTAAAATTTAAGGTGTCCATTATTAAATAAGAACTATATTTAGGGTGCTGTTGGAGCTCTTGATGGGACACATATCAAAATGACTGTCCCTGTCGAGGACCGGCCACGCTATCGAGATAGAAAAGGAGATATTAGCACTAATGTTCTAGCTACTTGTGATCCAGATTTATGTTTCACGTATGTTTTGCCTGGGTGGGAAGGGTCGGCATCAGATCCTCGTGTACTCCGCGATGCACTTCGTAGACCAAATGGTCTAAAAGTGCCTAAAAGTAAGAATTTGTTCATGCTTTGAATTTGGTTAGACACTTTTAGAAAATGTAATATTTAAAATGCTTTAATTATGTGATGCAGATAAGTATTTTCTTGCGGATTTGGGTTTTTCTAATAGTGAAGGATTCCTAACTCCTTACAAACATACTCGATATCATTTGAATTTATGGCATGGAAACACTCCCACAAATTACAAAGAACTTTTTAACTTGAGGCACTCTTCCGCTCGTAATTGCATTGAAAGGGCTTTTGGGTTGTTGAAGAAGCGTTGGGCTATATTGAGGGATGCTAGCTTTTATCCCAAAAAAATTCAAATCAGAATTATCAATGCTTGTTTTATTCTTCATAACTTTTTTAGGGAAGAAAAAATGGAAGAAAGAAACTTTATGCAAGAAGTAGAAAGAGACTTGTTAAGATCGGAAAACATTGATGAAGAAGACGAGGAAAATGACTACATTTCAACTGCACGATCAACAAATGAATGGAACGAGTTTAGGGATGATCTAGCCAAGAAAATGTTTGAAGAATATGTAGCACGAAGGACTTGAGCTATATAAAACTTAGTTTATCTATCTATTCTGCTTTCTTTCTGGACTATAAATAACTTGTTTGTTTAATTTTGTATGAACTTGTGTAGTTTTTAATGGAAGGATTTATATTAAGTTCTAAAGTTGGATTTTGTCAACATATTTAAATTTAAATATTATATCATGTGTGCTACTCTTAGAATTTCTAGCAGTGTAGTATTTTTTTATTTTCACCATTCTCTTTGTCCAATCCACCATCAGTTGCAACACGGACTAGTAATCAAGATTTTGCAGGTGCCGAAGACAAGGAAAACGACCAATGCTTCAGCCGACTGTTCAGCCAACTACTCAGCAGCCAACTGTACCAATCGTTCAGAAAAGGGATTATTTAACATGGAGTACTGATATGGATAACCTGCTGATTTTGACATTGTATGATCAGATTAATGCAGGAAACAAAGGTGACGGAGATTTTAAAGCTCAAGCTCACCAGGCCGTGGTTGATAAATTGCGGGTTGAAATGGGTATATTTGCCACTGTGGATAATGTGAGGAACCGAATCAAGGTTTGGAAGAAACACTATGCTATGATTACTGAGATTCGAACTTATACCAAGTTTAAATGGGATGAAGAAAAGAAGATGTTGGTGATACCGATAGAAGATCTTGCAGAATGGAAAGCTTATTGTGAGGTATTGTATATCATTATTTTAGTTAGTATATCTGATTTTACTCATTTAGATAATTAGATAATTATTACAGAATGATCATTAAGGTCAAATGTGAAAAATGGAAAGAAAGTGTTAATATATCTAAGCAGGATTTTGAAACTCTAAGAATGCTTAGATTTAATTATAACTTTAAGAGAGTGCCAGGAGATTGTGCCTGAAGGATGTTTTTTCTCTCGTCTGCCTAATATATAGTTTGAGTTGATATTTGCAGAACCAGTTGAGTCAGTTCTATTTAATTTTCTGCTAGATGTCGAGAAACCTTGCATGTACCTTGACGCAACAGTTGTTTTCTCCTTCTTTATTACAATTTTCTGCGGTGAACTCTCCTCTTTTGCTTCAGCCAACTAGCATATTTTTGAGCTGTTAAAGCCTTCTCTGTCAGTTTGAATAAATTTTGAAATTCTAGATATGTCACCACCTGTCACCTAAGAGTGGAGGTGTAGATATGATTACTGATTTTTTAATAAAGAAGGTAAGTAATACAACATAATGATATATGCTTCACTCTCTGTATAGCCTTTAAAAGTTGTTGCATCTCTTTTGTTATATTAGCTATTCTGATACACAGTGATAATATGATATTACTCTTTTTGAAGTTGACATATATAAATTAGAAATGCATGTATAATTATTAGCAAAAAATGATCGAAGAAGAAATACATTTCCAATTTTTGAATGACTATAATAAGACTTAAAAAAAAAGATTACTCAGGTGATAAATGGTGGTCTAATTAAATTCTTGTTAGAGCATCCTTGTCCCTTTACACTATCAAAATCGAATTTAAATTGTAGATTTATATGTAGTTTAGTACTCACTCTTCGGTTGCAGAATTTTTTTTGGCAATTACTCATTCAGCTACTCATAATATTTTCCTGCAACTATTAAAGTGACTATGTATACCTGAAGAACATGGTAATTGACACTAATGGCTCATGTGCTTATATATGATATGTACATTAGGTTTAACAGAAATGCTACTTTCATCATTTAGAGGCAGAGTAGTCATGTTTGTAGATTCCAGTAGTTAGAAAACTAAACTACTGATGTATGTATTTACTATACACCAGCATGATTGCAAACACAAATAGCTATCAGATTCATGTTTAAGATTAATAAACAATTCTTTGCTGATTTTTTTATGTGTTGTGATTTGCTTGTACAGGGAGTTCCACACGCATCTGCCTATCAGAACAAGCGTATTCAGAATTGGGATGACATCTGTACTTTATTTGCCGCCGATAGAGCTAACAGTGATGGTGCAGAGCAGTATGAAGAGTCGGCTACCGCGATGGAGCTAGAAAATGAAGTTGCTAGCACTGCTGAAACGGGTTCTGGTGAATTAAATAAAAGGCAAAAGAGGGACCGTCTAGCTGATGCCGTTACTAGTTTTGCAGAGTCATTCAAGGAATACGTGAGTAAATCAAAAGAACCACCGCGACCCACCTGCAAAGAAATATATGAGGTCGTATCTACTGTTGATAAAATCACTGATAATGATGTTATGAGGGCTGTCAAGAGGTTTCTGAATGGACAAGTTGACGAGTTCGAGATGCTGAAAAGTTTACCGGATGATAAAAAATTGGGATGGATCTTGTTGCTTATTAATGATTAGTTTGTTTAAACATAGATTGTGTTAAAAAAATTCTGTAGATGATTGTTTATTGATGGATTTTAAATATCTAATTTGAAATGAAATTCTAGTTGTTGCCAAACAGGATTATGAATTTGAAATTCAGGATTTGAAATTCTTATAATTACCAAACAAGTTATTTGAATTTAAAATTTCGGAATTCAATTCTAGCAATTGAATTTCAATATTTTAAATGAAATTCGCGTTTCCAAACGCAATCTTACTGATTTGAATGTGAAGCTTCTCCCCCTCACTTGGTCCTTTCTCCCCCTTTTTGTTATCATCAAGTTGAGTAGACGAGGAGGTTTGTGCAGCCACCAGTTTCTGAAGCAAGTCTGTCTGTTGAGCTTGATGCAGATGAATGGCCGTTAGAGATGCTTCCATAGCTGACATTTTTGTATCTAAGGCATCTATCTTTATGGCAAGATCAGAATTTTTCCTGAGTTGTCTCTTGATGTCAAGCATTGTAGCTTCTGGAAGCTTAGAGTCCATCTTGTCAGAAATAGCCTTTTTCATCTCATCAATATCACCCTTGATGGTGTTGACATCTCTATCATGTTGGAAGCCTTGAATCTGTTATAGTTGTAGAGAAGCAAGATGTGCTTGATGGAGCTTCTTGGTGTTGGCATTTGTAGTGGTTTGAAGAGAAGAATTTGTCTGATTTATGAGTTGGATCAGGGTTGTCTTGAAGTAGTGTTCATCACAATGCTTTGAAAATGCCCATGATGGCATGCCTGATCTTGAACTGGAACCTACTTCCCCCCTATGTCCAATGGCTCTTCTTCACTATCTCTACCTTCATCTTCAAAGAAAACTGCTGAACCACCACTCTCATAATCAACATCACCAGCTGTAGAGGGCAAAGCTGTGATGGTATCCTTAGCTCTTAGTATTGACTGAGTGGTATGCACCAAATTAAGCATCCTTTCTGCATTGTTATTGCCCTATTCAGCTAGAAGTTGATAAGCTGGAACAGGGTGAGTAAATGCCTCAATATCAAGGGAGGTGGAATCTATAACAGCTTGAGGTTGCTGAGAGAGTCCCTCCCTGTCTGCATCCTGGACATTCATTAACTCACTAGCAATGACATCCATCCTTATAGCTCATGTACCTGCATTTCTTTCTTGTTCTCTCTTTTGTTGCATCAGGGTCTCACCCTGGCTTCCCACCCTCACACCCTCACCTTCACCATCTAAGGTGGGACTCTTCTCACTCTCTTTTTCCAATCCTGAAGAAATGGATTGCATATTTTCACTCTTTTCCTTTCCTTTTTCCTGAGAGCAACCCAGACTCTCACTCATAACACTCTTTTCCCTCAATCCTAAGAGTGACTGTACAACCACTAAGTCTTCTGCACTAGAGATAATAGATGAAATTTGAAGTTGTGCAGAGACACCCGACGGATGAGGAATATCCATCGGGTTAGCAGTTTGACTATCCGACGGATAAATATTGTTAAGTTTATCCGTCGGGATACAATCACTACTCGACGGATGAGCAATATCCATCGAGAGAGTAGAAATGAATGAACTTGGAATTGAAACTATTGTGGACTCTATGCTGATTGATGAGATTTTGGGCACAGATGTTTCAACAGTTCCTGAAAGAATTGGCAAGTGAGCCAACAAATCATCCAAAAGATGATGCTCACTTGCTCTAGATTTTGGCTTCCCCTAACAAAGTTAAAGAAGGGGAATCAGGAATTGATGTGTTGATCATGTCCATATCCAGAGAATTTGTGGGAGAATTTGGTGTTTGAGGTGCTTCTATTACTAATGATTTTGGCTGTGACTCAGCATTTATTGGAGCCACATCAAGCTGAATTTGTGAAGGTGCAGTGACTGTGTCTTTAGCACCAGTTTGCACAGTGTGTGAACCCTATGCATCCCTAAAGGTTTTTGATTTCTTCTTTCTGGCATAAGTTTGGGGGTGAGCTAGTGTCCCTTACCCTTTTAGCCTGTGCTCTTGGCTAAGAGTTTTGTTCAATAGCCACATCCTTTTGGGAGGATGCAGCTAGAAATGAGCTTTTATCCTTATTAATCACTGCAGTTTGTTGGGAAACTGCAGTATGGCTAGGTTGGGAACCACTCAACTCTCCATCCTTATCCTTAGGGTTTCTTTTATGTTCACCCTGTCCCTCACCTACCTTACCCACCTTCATACTTCCCTCTTTGGTTTTGGTGGATTTTGCAACTGGCATCTTTGGAGAGATACCAGAGGGGGGCTTTCTTTAATTTTTATTTACAAAAAATATTCCGACGGATGATCAAATTCGATGGATAAAGATCATCCATCGAGATGTAAATTTTGACTTAGCCAAAATTCCATCTTAGACCGGAAAATCAATTAAATTTCTGGCTGCATAATAACTTGCAAATTATCTGAAAATATTTAAGAATAATTAAGCATACCTAACTCACTTACCAACCTTGAGAAGGTGGATTCATCCAGTGACTTGGTAAAAATATCTGCAAGCTGCTTTTCACTTGGAACAAAATATAGTTCTACAGTACCATTCATTACATGTTTCCTTATGAAGTGGTACTTTATATCTATGTGCTTTGTTCTTAAATGTTGCACTAAATTTTCAGTGATAGCAATTGCACTTATGTTATCAAAGAAAATGGGAATTCTTTCCACTTGCAGACCATAGTCTTACAATTGGTTTTTCATCCACAAAATATGTGCACAGCAACTGCCAGCAGCAATATATTCAGCTTCAGCTGTGGAAGTAGAAACTGAATTTTTCTTTTTACTGAACCAGGACACAAGCTTGTTTCCTAGAAATTGACAGGTTCCTGTTGTACTTTTTCTATCAATTTTACAACCTGCATAATCTGCATCTGAATAACCAGTTAGATCAAAACCAGAATCTCTAGGGTACCAAATGCCAAGTTTTGGTGTTCCCTTGAGATATCTGAAAATTCTCTTGATAGCTACTAAGTGAGATTCTCTAGGATCAGCCTGAAATCTAGCACACAAACATGTAGCAAATATTATATCTGGCCTACTAGATGTTAAGTACAGAAATGAGCCAACCATGCCCCTATAACTTGAAATATCCACAGACTTTTCAGTAGTATTTAATTCAAGCTTAGTTGCAGTGGCCATGGGAGTTTTTGCAGATGTGCAATCCATTAGATCAAACTTCTTTAATAGATCATAAATGTATTTAGTTTGACTAATGAATATTTCATCACTAACTTGCTTAACTTGCAAACCAAGAAAGTAAGTTAGTTCTCCCATCATACTCATTTCATACTTACTCTACATCAATTTGGCAAACTTTTTGCAAAGTTTTTCATCTGTAGAGGCAAAAATAATATCATCTACATAAATTTGAACAAGTATACTAGAGCCATTAACATTTCTAAAGAATAAAGTTTTATCTACAGTACCTCTTGTGAAGTGATTTTCCAAAAGAAACTTTGATAAAGTGTCATACCAGGCTCTAGGTGCTTGCTTCAGTCCATAAAGTGCTTTCAAAAGATAGTAGACATATTCTGGAAAATTTGGGTCTTCAAAACCAGGAGGCTGACTAACATAGACTTCCTCCTCCAAGTCTCCATTCAAAAAGGCACTTTTGACATCCATTTGATAGACCTTGAAATTGGCATGAGCTGCATAGGCTAAGAAGATTCTGATGGCTTCATGTCTTGCAACAGGAGCAAATGTTTCATCAAAATATATTCCTTCTCGTTGACAATAGCCCTTAGCAACCAATCTAGCTTTGTTCCTGACTACTATGCCATTTTCATCCATCTTATTTCTAAATACCCATTTGGTGTCAATTGGTTTCTTTCCTCAAGGCTTGGGCACCAGCTTCCATACCTTATTCCTCTCAAATTGGTTTAGCTCCTCCTGCATAGCTAAAATCCAATCAGGATCCAACAAAGCTTCTTCTATCTTCTTTGGTTCATTCTTAGAAAGAAAGCTGTTGTATAGACATTCTTCTTGAGTTGCTCTCCTTGTTTGAACTCTAGAAGATACATCACCAATAATGAGCTCAAAGGGGTGATCCTTAGTCCATTTTCTTTTTTGAGGTAGATTAGCTCTAGATGAAGAGGCCTCATTGTTGTCTTGATGTGTGATTGAGTTTTGATTATTAAACCCCCCCTGAGTTAATGGATCTTTGATTTGAGAAAGGGAAGCTTTCTGTAAGTGATCTATCCTCACTCCCAGCTCCTTTTGATAACCCGACGGATGGTGAATCTTGAGTACCGACGGATGAAGCTGGTTGCCTCCCGACGGATAAGGCAGATTGTCTCCCGACGGATGAAGCATTATACAACTCGACAGATGTTGAATTTTGTGCTTCATTGGTAGTAGATTTTTCTGCATTATCCTTTGATACTGTTTCTTGATCACTTTCATCATCACTGTCATCACTAACCATCTCCACATTGTCAAATTTGAGGCTCTCATGGTAATCTCCATCTTACAGTCCTTCAATTTTTTATCATCAAACACAACATGTATTGATTCCACAACAATGTTGGTTCTTAGATTGTAGACTCTATATGTTTTGCCAACAGCATATCCAACAAAAATTCTTTCATCTGCTTTAGCATCAAACTTCCCATTCTGATCAGTTTGATTTCTCAAGATATAACATTTGCAGCCGAAGACATGAAGAAAATTTAGAGTTGGCTTCTTGTTCTTGAACACTTGATAGGGAGTCATGCATTTTGCTTGATTAATCAGAGAAATATTCTGAGTGTAGCATGCAGTATTTACAGCTTCAGCCCAGAAATATGTTGGTAACTTAGACTCTTCAAGCATTGTCCTTGCAGCTTCAATAAGTGTTATGTTCTTCCTTTCTACTACTCCATTCTGTTGTGGAGTTCTTGCTGCTGAAAACTCATGCAAAATCCCATTTTCTTCACAAAATGCTCTCATGACAGAATTCTTGAACTCGGTTCCATTGTCACTCCTGATTCTTCTCACTTTAAAATCAGGATGATTATTGACTTGCCTTATGTGATTGATGATGATTTCACTAGCCTCATCTTTAGACTTTAGGAAATATATCCAAGAGAACTTTGAGAAATCATCTACAATTACTAGGCAAAATCTTTTCCTTGAAATGGACAACACATTGACTGGTCCAAACAAATCCATGTGTAGCAGTTGCAAAGGTTCTTCAATTGTTGAATCAAGCTTCTTCCTGAATGATGCTTTAATCTGCTTTCCTTTTTGGCAGGCATCACACAATCCATCCTTATAAAATCCACTTGAGGAATGCCTCTTACCAGTTCTTTCTTTACTAGTTCATTCATGGTCTTAAGTTTAAATGGGATAGCTTCTTGTGCCATAACCAACTTTCATCCTGACTTGCTTTGTTGAGAAGATAAGTAACAGATTCTGCATATGATGAGTTGAAGTCAGCTAGGTACACATTTCCTTTTCTCACACCAGTGAGAACCACTTTGTTGCTCCTCTTGTTAGTCATAACACAGGCTTCTGAGTTGAAGGTTACTGAATTGCCTTTATCACAAAGTTGGCTGATACTCAGCAAATTATGCTTGAGACCATCCACTAAGGCAACTTCCTCAATAATGACATTGTCTTTTGAAATCAAGCCATATCCCACAGTATAACCCTTGCTGTCATCTCCAAAAGTAATACTAGGGTCAGCTCTCTCCTTGAACTCTATGAGCAGGGTAGAATCACCAGTCATGTGTCTTGAACAACCATTATCCAAGTATCATAGATTCTTTCTATTTCCCTGCACACATCGAAATCAAATCAAGTTGATTTTGGTACCCAAGTTTCCTTGGGCCCTGCCTTGTTAGCTTTCTTTTTCTGTTTCTTAGGTTTGATCTCATTTGACTTGGGAATATCAGATTCATCCTTAGTCATTTGAGTTGAACCTTTGAAACCATTCATTACAGCAGAATTATCATGCATATTATGATTAACAGGGAATGGCATGCTATTAGTGAACATGTTATTCCAGTAAGGCATGCTAAATGGCATTTATGGCATACTAAATGCAGCATAATAAGGATTAGGTGTAAATGGCATATTAGCAAATTGTACATTCATATTTTGTGTAGACATAGCATTCATAGGCATGGGAGACATGGCATTCATGTTGGGAAAGTGAGGTGGCACAGATATGGAAGTAGGCATAACATATTTGCAATTAACAGACAAATGATTTACACTACCACACTTGACACAGATTTTTCTAGGAGCATATTTATCAGGTGTGTAGTTATTGTGTTTGTTAATCCCTACTTTACCATTTCTATTATTTTTCTTTTTAGCCTCTATTTTAGCCTCAATCTTTTCAAGTCTGTCACTCAATTGCTTGACAGTCATATGAACAACATTAGCCTTCTTCTCCTTCTTCACTTGACTAGATTCTCCTGGAACAAAATTCTTGGAAACTGATCCATATTTCTCATTTAACTTGATAAGCTTGGCTTTACTCACAGGCTTGCTCACAGTCGACGGATGAGGATTTATGTCACTCTACGGATAACCCTTTTTGTTATCCGACGGATGACCCTCATCATCCATCGAGTCTACATCTGTAAGCAATCCTTCAACCAAATTGGATTCCAGCTTCTCCTTATCCTTCTTCCAGGCTGCATCACAAAAGGACTCAATACCTTGAACTTTGGTGATTTGAGCATGAACATCTCTAGATGTTTTCCATGCCTTAATCACCTCATGTTCTCGTTCAAGCTGCTTCTTCAAGATCTCTTCTTTCTTTAAGGACTCAGTTAATTCATCCTTAGCAATTTTGCACTCAATTCTTAATTTTTCAAATTCAATGAACTGAGACTCTAGCACATTATTCCTCTCACTTAAAAACAAATTGTTTTCTTTGATTTTAGCATTTTTCTTAATAAGAGACTTAAGTGTAACACGCAAATGATATAATTCTGTAGACATGTCATTTATAGCATCATTACACTCAGCTTTAGATAAATATGCAAGGTTAGTGGTGATTACCTGATTACTTGAAGAACTTGTCTATGTTTCATCAGACTTGGCCATTAGGGCTAGATTGACATAGCTGACATCCTCATCCTCATCCAGACCATCTGCTGCCCAGTCATTTTCTTGTGTAATGAAAGCCCTTTCCTTTTGTTTGAGCAAATCAAAGTATTTCTGTTTATAATCCACAGGCTTAAACTTCTTTTTGCTGGATTCTGACTTTCTACACTCACTGGCAAAGTGCCCCGTCAAGCCACATTTGAAACACTTGAATTTTGATTTATCCACCATGTTTCTATTTGGCTTAGTTGCTCCAAAGTTCTTCTTGAACTTGAGCTTGGCAAATCTTCTGGAAAGAAATGCTAGATGTTCATCAATATCTTCCATGTCATCTTAGCTCAAAGAATCTTCATTTTCTGCTATCAGCCCCTTGCCCTTATTTTCACAGACCTATGAAGTTGATTCAACAACTTCCATCTTCATCTCTTTCTCTTTCTCTAACTCAGCAACTAGTGCAATGGACCCTCCTTTCTTCTTTCCTCTCTCTATTCTCTCATCTTGCTCTATTTCAAGCTCATAAGTCTTCAGGATGCCATACAGTCTCTCCAAAGTAAACTCCTTATAATCTTGAGAGTTTCTCAATGAGACTGTCATTGGTTTCCATTCCTTTGGAAGAGATCTAAGGAATTTTAGATTGGAGTCTTTTGTCTGATAGACCCTTCCATGTAACTTCAGAGCATTTAGTAGTTTTTGAAACCTACTAAAAATGTCAGTGAGAGACTCACTTTCTTCACTATGAAAATGCTCATATTCTTGAATTAGCAGCTGCATCTTATTTTCTCTGACTTATTCAGTGCCATCACAGATAATATGTATTGTATCCCAAACTTCCTTGGCAGTTTTACAATTGATGATGTTGTTAAACATGTCACCATCAACTCCATTGAACAGAATGTTCATGGCCTTCTCATCTTTCCCGACTTGTTCAATATCAGGATCAGACCATTCATGCCTTGGCTTGGGGACAGATGGCTCATTTCCAGTTGCAGCTCTCATAGGTACATGAGGGCCTCTTTCTATGCAATCTACATAGGACTCATCTTGAGAAAGTAAATGAAGATGCATCTTTACCTTCCAATGACGGTAATTATCTTTATCCAGAAAAGGAATCTTGACTCCGACATTCTTCTTGTTCATCTTGTCGTTTTGTTGTGATCTTTAAACTCTTTGTTTATTAAGAGCGTGCTCTGGTACCAATTGTTAGTCCCTAACAATGCAACAAGAATTACAGAAGGGGGTTGAATGGAATTCTTGAAACTTTTTCTAAAAATAAAAGTGTTCTAACTTAAATATATATATATATATATCAGTGTGAATTGATTTGCAGAGTGTGGAATAATAACTTGAAATAAATCTAAACACAGGTCTTTAAAAACTTTCTGGTGGATTTGAATGTATCCACCAGAGATATATAATATATCAAGAGAACTCTGTGTAGCAATTAGCTCACAGCTGCTTAAAAATTTTAACAACTAAGATTGTAGAGAAATGCTAAGAATACAGCTTACAAATGTTTCTCTCTTGGTTGCTTAGTTAGTTGTTCTATTTGCTACTTCTTGGTTTATATAACACCAAGATTATAAAGTAATAAGACAAGATAATAAAACAAAAACTATCAAGTCTAATACTATGCTACTTCATTACTCTTTTCCAGCATCTTTGAATATCTTCATAATAGCATGGAAATGGCAATGCTTCTTTGTTCTCTAAAACCCAGTTGAATAGGCTTCTACATTCCATTTACATATACTCGACGCATGTGACTGTGTTGTCATTGTCAACAGATGTTTGAATTCTTTATCCATCGGGTTCATGATCATCCGTCGAGTTCATGATCATCCGTCGGGTTGTCTTGTTGATCATCCCTCGAATGGCATTGTTGTTTATCCGTCGGGTAGCAATCTGGCACTTGTCTTCATTTCATTTATGCAGAATTACAAGACATCAACTATGTATAATTAATCAACCTATTCTGCATATCTATTTAAAGTCAACATGACTTGAGTACTACTTACAGAATCTAAACAATGTGTATGCAGAAATATGCTACAGACTTATTGTTACACAAGCTACTCACTCGATGGATAATAAATCATCATCCGTCGGGACTATATTGAGTCATCCGTCGGGACTATAATCCTTATCCGTCGAGTGCTACATTTTTCACTAAGTAAAATCTACCAAGGTGTTTTGTTAATGAAATCATCAAGTACAAAACATATTCACAATAAATCTCAAGAAGCATCAGAATCTGTCACTGGCTCTTCAAGTTCTGATTCATCAAGTTCTGATGAGCCAAATTCTGATAATTGTGGAAGCTCTGATTCTTCAAATCCTGAAGGATCAAACTCAAATTCTGAAGACTCGGAGAGCATAACTACAGGGGGAGCATCAGAAAATGCTGATGGAGACAGCATGGATCATGGGGGAGGATCCAGTTCTAAAAATCAACTTCCATATGCAAGGAAGTGGACCAAATCACATACACCTGACTTAATAATTGGAGATCCTGAAGCAGGTGTCAGAACTAGAACTGCTACATCAAATGAATGTCTATATCATTCATTTCTATCTCAGACTGAACCAAAGAGAGTGGAAGAAGCTCTTCAGGATGCTGATTGGGTACAAGCAATGCAGGAAGAGTTAAATGAAATTGAAAGAAATAAAGTCTGGACCATAGTGCCAAGACCAAAGAACAGATCAATTGTTGGCACAAAATGGGTGTTCGGAAACAAAACTGACAATGATGGCATAATTACAAGAAATAAAGCAAGGTTGGTTGCCAAAGGTTACTCTCAACAAGAGGGTATTGATTATGACGAAACATTTGTACCAGTTGCTAGATTAAAAGCCATAAGAATCTTTTTGGCTTATGTTGCTCACAAGAAGTTAAAAGTCTTTCAAATGGATGTGAAAAGTGCTTTTCTCAATGGAAAATTGGAAGAAGAGGTATATGTTGAACAACCTCCAGGATTTGTAGATCCAAAATTTCCTAATCATGTCTACGGACTTGATAAAACACTTTATGGCTTTAAGCAAGCTCCAAGAGCATGGTATGAGACTTTAGCTCAATTCCTTCTGGAAAGTGGATTTAACAGAGGCACAATTGATAAAACACTGTTCTACCTCAACCATGGAAAAGACTTACTTTTGGTACAAATATATGTTGATGATATCATCTTTGGCTATACAAATACCAAACTCTGTGAAAGGTTTACAAAACTAATGCAGTCAAGATATCAAATGAGTATGATGGGATAACTTAGCTATTTTCTGGGACTTCAAGTCAAGTAAAATGAAGAAGGTACTTTCATAAATCAATTCAAGTACACCAGAAATTTACTGAAGAAATTTAGAATGTAAGACTGTTCAACTGCATCCACTCCCATGGCCACTGCAACCAAGTTAGATAAAGATACTGGAACATCAGTAGATATTACCAACTACAGAGGTATGATTGGCTCTTTACTCTATTTAACTGCAAGTAAACCTGATATCATGTATGCTACCTGTCTTTTTGCAAGATTTCAGGTTGATCCAAGAGAACCTCATCTAATAGCTGTGAAAAGAATTTTCAAGTACCTCAAGGGTATAGCTGATCTAGGATTGTGGTATTCTAGAGAATCAGATTTTAAGCTAATAGGTTACTCAGATGCAGATTTTGCAGGATACAAAATAGACAGGAAAAGCACTAAGGGAAGCTGCCAATTTCTTGGAGGCAGATTGGTTTTTTGGTTTATCAAGAAACAGAAATCAATTTCCACATCAACTGTAGAAGCATAATATATTGTTGCAGGAAGTTGTTGTGCACAGATTCTTTGGATGAAGAATCAGTTACTGGACTATGGGTTAGAATTTTCTAAATAACCTATTTACTGTGATAATCAAAGTGCTATTACTATGATAGGTAATCCAGTTCAACACTCAATGACAAAGCACATCAGCATAAGGTACCATTTCATTAGGGAACATGTGATGGAAGGTATAGTGGAATTGTATTTTGTTCCAACAGATCAACAACTAGCAGATATATTCACAAAACCACTATGTGAAGCTACTTTCACAAGAATGGTAATGAACTTGGAATGGTTTCAGGTTCTTTCTCAAAATATGCTTAGTTTTTGTTCTCATGCATCAGACTTTATGATCAGTGTTTACAGATTGTCTTATCTCTTTGAAATATGTGCTTAAACTGTAATATATTAAATATTGATTGTTATCTGATGTGATTCTATATACTCTGATAGTGTTTTGAATGTTCTATGACTATTCAATCCAATTAGGACTACTGTGTTGGATGATGACCTAGTAGTCTTTAACATACTAGAAATCCCATATTTGAATTAGTTATTTATGTGGAAATCAATTACACAAGCAAATTTTGATTTTGAGCTTAGTCAAATTTAGTTTGTCTATCTTATTACTAAGTCACAAACTAGATTCTTGTTTCTTATCTGTCAAATTCTGATGTCAGTAAATCTTGAGGATGAACTACATGCTTGATAAGCCTCACTTATCTGCAGAAAAGAAAAGAAAAGAAAATCAAAATCAGGTACTCCTTTGAGATCTAGAGTAATATATGTGAAAGGAAAGACCCAAGTGCATTGCTGGTATTAAGTTATATGCATTAGAAAAGCAAATAATTTTTTCTTGGTGACTTTTCACATTATCTGATTACTGGAGAAATACTTTGATAATAGCATAAATTCTGATAGCAATTGTAACTCACTTACACTGAAAAGCCACTATAAAAAGAATGTCAAAAGATGCATAAAATGAGCACAAACTGTTGAGGTGGATTCTTGCATAAATTTATTCTATAGTAGACTTCAAAATTAAAGACATATTTTAAGCACTTTTCTTAGTTATGCCTTATTTCTAAGATATACCGAAGTTTATCAGACTTTTATCTTTATCTGAACATTTGCAAATGCACACACTCTCACTCCATGTGAATGATGAAAATTACTGTGGTGATTAAGTTATTTTTGAAAAACAGTTAAGTATTATTTGCATAAATTCTGAGGACAAGTTCTGATGATTAAACTCTGAAGAAACAAGTCAGTATTTGTATGAAGAATCACAAAAACAAACATTCATTGTTTGAGTACAGAAGCCATATTCTGATGACTATTAAGTTCTGATAAATAGTCAAGTTCTGATGCAAATTCTGATGCTTACGTGGCATTTTATAATTACTTGGCTTAGTTTTAATATTTACTGTAACGGTCATATTTTATCAGAATATGTTTAAGTGAGATAAAAACAGTCATAATCATTTGCTTAGTGGGAAACGTGTTTGCCTTGACAACTCCATGTGCACAATAATTACTGCTTATTTCTCATGCCCACTAACTACTGCTTTAACTATTTACTGGCTGACAGGTGTAAAGTGTCTGTTTCACTTCCAAAAAGAACTGTTGAGTGGAGAGAGTATTTATAAGGGAGTTCAAAGATTTTACAAACTTTTACCTACTTTCTAATTCTTTTCTTATCTATATTATTCTCTCTCTCTTTCTAATATTCTCTGAAGCTCTATCTTTCACAGGCATTTTATCAAGCACTTTGCAAACACACATTTTCTCACTTATTTCTTACAGAAATGGCACCAAAGGACATCATTTTCAATGGAGCCAAGTTTGTTCCCAACAACTACATGGCTATTCTTTCTAAGGATGAAGCTCCATCAGAACTTCACTTCATCCAAGATTTTCTATCTCAAAGTGAGATTGGGTATGCTTTGACCCAACCAGAAGCAATCTCAGGAACTCAAGTTCTGGAGTTTTGGAGGAGTGGTGTGTATGATGATGGTGGTGGACATGGGTCCCCAAGTATCATATTTACAAAAGGGAAGGATGAGCATGTGGTGATTTTGTCAACTGTTCGACAAGCACTACATTTGCCAGAAAACTGTGTTTACAGTTCAACAGTTGAGGAGACGACCCTTCAGCAAATGATGGCCAATCTGGGCTATGAAAAGACTTTGGAAAAGCTTGGACAATTTAAGAGACCCCACATCAGGAGGGAGTGGAGTTTCTTCTTTGACTGCATCACCAAGGCCTTTGCAAACAAGTGCTCCAATTTTGATGAAATCTCAATCCTGAGTCAGCAAATCGGGTATCCTATCATTAATCAAACTCATTTTGATTATGCTAGTGTTGTGCTAGGATCTATTGGGGATAGAATGCAAGAGGACAGAAACACTGTATATTTTGCTAGATTTTGCCAACTTATTTACAGTTTCAGTAGTTCTGATAAGGCCCAACTAGCTAGTGAGTTAATTGAACCTTTTAAACTTGCTAAAAGGGCCTTAACTGACTTATTATCTACTGATAATAAGAAGGTTGTACTAAGACCCCTCCAAATCCCTCAGTCAGTCAAACATGTCTTAGTAAATTCTGATCCAGACACCTATGTTGCTATATATCCTGAACCTATTTTGCCAACTTATTTACAGTTTCAGTAGTTCTGATAAGGCCCAACTAGCTAGTGAGTTAATTGAACCTTTTAAACTTGCTAAAAGGGCCTTAACTGACTTATTATCTACTGATAATAAGAAGGTTATACTAAGACCCCTCCAAATCTCTCAGTCAGTCAAACAGGTCTTAGTAAATTCTGATCTAGACACCTATGTTGCTATATATCCTGATGTACAACCATCCCAACCTTCATCAGCACCTACAACCAATCAACCACCTACCACTTCTCAACCACAACCAACTCAACCAACCATCAGAACATATTTCCAGCCAGCTCAGTCATCTCAACCTCAACCATCAGTACCTACCATCAGAACTTCATCCTCCAGGCCTAAAAGAGCAAAATCAGTTCCTAAATCTCTACCAAGGAGAAGAAGGATGATTCTTAGGGATGAATCTAATAATGAAGAGGAGCAAGTCCAGGTTCAAGCATCAGAACCTGTGGCATTTGAAGCTGAAAATGTCATTTTTCAGAAGGAAGTAACAGCTGAAAAGGAATCTTCTCAGAAAGAAACTGAAGCTGAGGGTTCAGATAAGTTGAAGAGAAAAAGATCCTTAAGTTCTGATGCTGCTAAGGCAACTACTTCTCTATCAAAGAGATCAAAGAAACAGAGGGCAGGAAGGTATTTGGCACAACCTCCATCTGAGGATACTATTGAAACTGAGGAAGGGGATCAGGAATCTCTGATCTCAAAGCCAATAGTAATTGAATCTTTGCCACCTCCAACTCAGGCTGAAGATACTGTTCAGGAAACAGTCTGTCTCTCCAGTCAAAGCAACAATAGTTAAAGATTCAGGATTAAGTCCTGAAATTGACATCCACAGGCTGATCATTCCAACCGTGCTCTATCTTGAAGCTCTAACTACAGCTCAGCCAACTATTGCTAATTCTCTTATCTTATTGGCTGAGATACCAACAACCCCAATTCTGGAGATAAATTTTGATGATCAGAATTTAGATGAAGTTATTGCCGAATCACCTTCAGTGACATATACTTTAGTCTTGTCAGAAGATGATGAGTTTTCTGCAAGTTCTGGAGAGTCAACTCCAGTTAATACTCCAGCTCCCATTCTTGGAAAGGAGGCATTGATTGAAAAGTTTGTTGAACAAGCTGCTCCTATTCCTTGGGAAGAAACTCACAGAGGAGTGGAGTGGACCAAGAAGTGGAATGACTCTGATTTCATTCCAAGCTCCAAAGTTCTTATAGAGCACATTGTCAAAGCTGATGAGCTGAAGACAAATTCTGATTTCAAGCATCAACTCAAAGTCACTGCTCTAAGTACCAAACATCTTCAAGGTCAACACTTCATCACTCATGAAAAAGTTGAAAAACTTTTGGAAAAATATGATAAACTGGATATGGAGATCAAGTTGGACAAAAAGAGGTTTATCAGACCTATTTCTGAGAAATTTGAAGCTATTGAGAAGATTCAAGAACAGCAACAGGCCCAAAAGTCCGAGGTCCTGCAAAATCAAGCTTCTCAACAAGCTCAACTAAATGAAATTCAATCTTCAGTAGAACTTCTTCCCTCTCTCCTACTACCAGATGATGCCAAAAAGGGGGAGAAGGTAGTTAAGTCTAAATGCTCTATTACTTAAGTACTAAAGAAAAAGGATGACAAAGGTGATGACTAGGGAAACCCAAGCAAGGGTCAAGGTCAAGGGCAAAGAAGCAAAGTTTCTTCAAGGAAAATAATTACTGATGTTAGCAAATCTTCTACTTCTACTCAAAAGAAGACAAATTCTGATGCTGTAAATGCTCAAGCTCTGATAGCAAATTCGGATAATCAAAATCTGATATCAAGTTCTGATGTTCTGATTCAAGGAGGAAGTAAAGACTCTCAGAAGTTTTTGCAAACTCTGAAGCTCAAAGGAAAGCAGAGTACTGTCTACTACAAAGATCCTAAAATTCAGACATTTGATGAAGAGATTGCTAGAAGACTATTTTTCAAGCATAATCCTGGTATGGATTTAGAGAATCTCAAGGAGGAAGAAGCTAGATTTGCAGCTGAGAAGACAAATCTAAAGTCTAAAGCTTCTGATGCTAAGAAACCTGCAAGGTCTAAGGCAAAAGGCATTGTGATCAAGGAAAAGTCAAATTCTGAGGCTTCAAAGCCCAAGACAAGATCACAGATTGATCCCAAATATAAAGGGAAAGGAAAAGTTGATGAACCAACAAAGCCACGGGAGATGAAGATTCCTCAAATCCTGATGAAACCTGTGTACAAAATGGTTCAACTTTATGATGTTACTGCTGTTGAAGATGAAACTGTTTAAATTCTGAAAAGAAGGAAGATAACTGAAGAATCCAAGAAAACCTCTGACAAAGCTCAAGTTGTTCAGAATGAAGAACAGCAAGCAATAGAAGAAATAGCATATTATGATCAAGTCATCAAAAAATCAACCTCTAACAGTACTCAAGTTGATTTAGACAAGATAAAAGTTGTTGATAAAAAGAAACTCCTATGGAAGAATGTCAAACCATCAGATCCAAAGAAAAGCCAATTATTATCTGATTTCATGACTGTTGGATTGAAAGCCAGAGAAGCAGGGGACAGAGCTGGACTAGGTTCTGAAGAAGCTAAGATCAAGACAGGAGTTGAAGTGCTTAAAAGAGATCCATTCTTATTGACTAACAAACCTCTTGAAGATGTTACACAGAAATACCTTGATAAGGTTATCTCTGTTCAAGTGGTACTGGATGCTCATGATAAGCATAATGTCAAAGAAAATCTGATTCTATTTCTTGAAGATGGAAGAACATATCAAATGTCAGAATCAGATGTGTTGAACAAATCTCTGAAAGAACTTCAATTCTTTCATTATCTTTTAGAGATAAAGCATGAGATTACCGGGAGATGGTCAAATTTCATTATGAAGACTATAAGAGATAAAGCAAGAATTTCTGGTTCAAGGGTTATAGAATTCATTCCAAATATTGTTGAAGATGATGGAAGTGAAATTCCAATGAAGAAGGATTCTGCTAAACTTGAAGTGATTCTGAAAGAGAAATGTTTGTGCTACAATGAAGACTCTTCTCATCCAAGGGTGATCGACTTGTTGATGGTTCAGAAAGAAATCACATCTCAGCACTAAGGACTGCAATCTATCAGATTGGAAGTCAGAATGAAGAATTGAAGCAAGTCAAAGCTACACTATCTCAAGTCCTGAGGAATAAAGAAGAAAAGCTGATATCAAACTTTGTCAAGAATCACTTTGGATTCATATTGACTCAGTGAGATTGGTAAAAGCTACAAGGACTGTAAGTTGTAGTTAATTGTCTATTTAAACTCTTATTGCATTTGTACTTAAATGTTTTTGACATCATCAAATCTATTAACTTGTATATTTTTCATAATTTACAAGTTGGGGGAGATTGTTAGATATATTTGAGATGTCATATATAATCTGATTTGTGTTTAGTTTTTCAGAACGTAACAACAGGAATATCAGGACTTACTAAAATCAGAACTTACTGAAGTCAGAACTTAATATCAGAACTTAAGTCGTCAGAAGATATATATCAGGACTTAAGTGCGAGAAGACTTCAGATAAGGAATGCAGCTGATTTACAGGAGAAGATCTGGACTAAAACAAAAGAAGATATGCATGAAGAGTTAAAGGACTAGAAGACTTGTAGAAGATATCTAATTGATATATTTTAGGAGACAGAAGTATATTCCATATCAATTAGAATACTGTTAGGAATATGTGTATTAGTTTGATGATAAGTTAAACAAAACACTTAAGTAGAAATCTAGTGTTTGTAGCCTCAACGGATAAGACCATCTTGGCTATCCGTGATAATTCATAAGCTGATAGAGGCACATGGGTTGACAGAGACAAACTGGAATGTGGAAGCCTCTTGGAGGAATCAAGAAAATGCAGCATTTCCATTCTGGTGTAAACAAGGAAGTATTCAAAGATTCACAGATTATCCTAGATTGCATTGGATAGAGAAATGAAGAAGAAACATGTGAAGAGCCTTTTTAATTGTATTTTACAGTTTTGTCTTCACTTGTAAACTTGGTGATATATAAACCAAGTAGCAGCTAGTAATTAGATATGAATTTTCCAGAGCTGTTTAGAAAAATCCAGAGAGAAAATCATCTAGTTTGTACTAGGAAGCAGCTGTGATTTAATTCTTTGAATCATAGATTTTCTGAAATAACACATCTCTGGTGGAACAACAAATCCACCAGAAAAGTTTTTAAGTTCTTTGTGTTCTTTACATTTGTGTTTGAATATATATCTGTCTGTATTAGCTTCAAGCCATTCACACATATTTGCTCACTAAAACACTTAGCCTTAGGAACTACTCAAAACTTGAAAAAGTTTTGAGATTTACATTCAACCCCCCTTCTGTAAATCTCATTGTTAGTCCACTGGGAATAACAATTGGTATCAGAGCTTGCTCTTAACATACAAAGAGTTTAAAGATCTATTCTGCTAACATCATGAGTAAGAAGGATATTGGTGTAAAGATTCCAATCCTGGAAAGAGATAACTATCATCACTGGAAGGTGAAGATGCATTTACATCTTCTCTCTCAAGATGAAAGCTACATCAACTGCATTGAAAATGGTCCTCACATCCCATACAAGGTGGCCACAGCTGCTACTGCAACAGTTGCTGTTGGACAGTCTATTCGCAAGCCAAAGGCAGAATGGACTGTTGAAGATATTGAAGAGGTCCACAAGGACAAGAAAGCCATGAACATTCTGTTTAATGGCCTGGATCAAGATATGTTTGACAATGTCATCAACAGCCAAACTGCTAAGGAAATTTGGGATACTGTGCAGCTTATCTGTGAAGGCACTGAGCAAGTTAGAGAAAACAAAATGCAGCTTCTCATTCAACAGTATGAATATTTTCACTTTGAAGAAGGAGAATCATTGAATGATACCTTCAACAGATTTCAGAAACTGTTGAATGGATTAAAGCTGTATGGGAGAGTGTACCAAGTCAAGGACTCCAATTTAAAATTTCTAAGGTCTCTACCAAAGGAATGGAAGCCTATGACTGTTTCTCTAAGAAATTCTCAAGATTATAAGGACTTCACACTTGAAAGATTATATGGAATTTTGAAGACATATGAACTTGAGATGGAGCAAGATGAACTGTTGGAAAAGGGAAAGAGAAAAGGAGGATCAGTTGCACTTGTAGCTGACAGTGAGAAGGTTGAAGCCAGGAATGAGGAAAAGACAATGCCAAGTCTCAAAATTGGCATAAACAAATCAGAATCAAGCAAGGGTAAAGAGCAAGTAGCTGAGGATGAAGACAATTCCAGTCAGGATGACTCTGATGATATTGATGAACATCTGGCTTTTCTGTCCAGGAGGTTTGCAAAGATGAAGTTCAGGAAAAATACAAAATTTACTAAGCCAAACAAAAACATGGTGGACAAATCCAAGTTCAAATGTTATAACTGTGGCATGAGTGGACACTTTGCAAGTGAGTGTAGGAAGCCAACCTCTGATAAAAAGAAATTTGAGCAAGTTTATTACAAAAAGAAGTATTTTGATTTGCTCAAACAAAAGGAAAGAGCTTTTCTCACTCAAGATGATTGGGCAGCAGATGGGGTCAATGAAGATGATGATACAGAATATGTCAACCTAGCCCTGATGGCTAATTCTGATGAAAATGAAACTAGTTCATCAAGCAACCTGGTAATTACTACTGATATCTCTCAGCTTTCTAAACATGAATGCAATGAAGCCATAAATGATATGTCCAATGAATTATATCATTTGCGTGTTTCCCTGAAATCACTAGCTAAAGAAAACACTAGGATCAAAGAAAATAATGTATTTTTAAGTGATAGGAATGTTGTGTTAGAGGATCGGGTAATTGAGCTTGAAAAGATAAAACTTAAATGCTTGACTGTTGAGAGTGAACTAGAAGAAGTTGTTAAGAAAGTAGAAATTCTTTCTAAACAGTTAGAAAGTGAGCAAGAGGTAATCAAGGCCTGGAAAATATCTAGGGATATTAGTGTTCAGATTGCCAAGGTTCGGGGAATTGAATCATTCTGTGAGAATGCCTGGAAGAAAAACAAAAAGGAGTTAGAATTAATTGATGGATTGTCAACGGATGTAGAATCAACGGATGATGAAAGTTATCCGTTGAAGGAAGAAAAGGAGCATCCGTTGAAGGCTCATCAATTAAAACAGGCAAGTAATTTTAAAAATAAAAATCTCAATAAGAAGGATGATTTAACTTTCAAGAACTTTGTCAAAGAAGGAGCCAGCACATCCAAAGATGCCAGTAAGGTGAATATAGGACACATGACTTTAGATCAGCTGAAAAATAGGCTTAAGTTGGTTGAGGATAAGATGGAAACTAAAAGAAAATCTAAAAGAAATGGGAAGGTAGGGATTAATAAACATAACAATTACACACCTGATAGGTATGCTCGTAGAAAAAGCTGTGTGTATTGTAAAAGTGTTAATCATCTATCTGATAATTGCAAATCTGTTAAAAATACTCCCATGCCTTCAAATCCCTCCATGCCTAACATGTCTATATCACCTCTGCATGACATGCCTGTTATGTCTCATCAGAATCCCCATGCACATTTTGCAAACATGCCATGTATTAATAATCCTTATTATACTGCATTTAGTATACCTCAAATGCCATACAATATGCCTATGTGGAATAACATGTTTGCACAATCTATGCCTTATCAAATTCAATCAAATTTGCTAAATGATTCTGTGACTAACCCTACACTTCAACCAACCACATCTGAGATCAAGGTTGACCCAAAGTTACCTAAGTCAAAAGATGCAGGAGGAATGAAGTCTAAGAAAAAGACTAACAAGGCTGGACCCAAGGAAACTTGGGTACCAAAATCAACTTGATTGATTTTGTTGTGTGCAGGGAAAAAGAAGGAATCTATGGTACTTGGACAGTGGCTGTTCAAGACACATGACAGGAGATTTCACCCTGCTCACAGAGTTTAAGGAGAGAGCTGGCCCTAGCATAACCTTTGGAGATGACAGCAAAGGGTTCACTATGGGATATGGCTTGATTTTAAAAGAAAATGTCATCATTGATGAAGTTGCATTGGTTGATGGTCTCAAACACAACTTATTGAGCATCAGTCAACTATGTGACAGAGGGAATACTGTTTCCTTCAATTCTGAAGCCTGTATTGTCACAAGTAAAAAGGACAATAAAGTGGTTCTAACTGGAGTTAGAAAAGGAAATGTGTACTTAGCTGACTTCAACTCTACAGATGCAGAATCCATTACTTGTCTTTTCAGCAAAGCAAGTGCAGTTGAAAGTTGGCTATGGCACAAGAAGCTGTCCCATTTGAATTTCAAGACAATGAATGATCTAGTCAAAAAGGACTTAGTTAGAGGAATGCCTCTAGTTGAATTCACAAGGGATGGACTGTGTGATGCTTGTCAGAAAGGAAAGCAAAAGAAAGTATCATTCAGTAAGAAGCTTGAATCTGTAATTGATGAACCATTACAACTGCTACACATGGATCTCTTTGGACCAGTCAATGTATTGTCAATTTCAAGAAAAAGATATTGTCTAGTGATTGTAGATGATTTTTCAAAGTTTTCTTGGGTTTATTTTCTTGGATCAAAGGATGAAGCCAGTGAAATCATTATCAATCATATCAAGCAAGTCAACAATCATCCTGATTTCAAAGTAAGGAATATTAGGAGTGACAATGGAACTGAGTTCAAAAATTCAACCATGAAGTTGTTCTGTGAAGAAAATGGGATCATGCATGAGTTCTCAGCTCCAAGGACCCCACAACAAAATGGTGTGGTGGAAAGGAAGAACAGATCACTAATTGAAGCTGCAAGGACAATGCTTGAAGAGTCAAAACTCCCAACTTACTTTTGGGCTGAGGCTGTTAACTGTGCATGTTACACTCAGAATATTTCTCTAATCAATCAGGCAAAAGGCATGACTCCCTATCAATTATTCAAGAGAAGAAAACCAACTTTAAACTTTCTGCATGTCTTTGGTTGCAAATGTTACATCTTAAGGAATCAATCTGATCATAAAGGAAAGTTTGATGCAAAGGCTGATGAAGGAATATTTGTTGGTTATTCTGCTGGAAAATCATATAGGGTCTACAATCTAAGAACCAACATTGTCATGGAATCTGTGCATGTTGTGTTTGATGATAAAAAGATTGATGGACTAACAGATGAGGGACATCATGAAGGACTCAAATTTGACAATATTGAGATATATTATGATGATAGTGAAGATGAGAATGATGAAGAAGGCATCTCAAGAAGAATTCAGAATCTGCCTTTGGATAATGCACAGAATGTTGCATCCGTTGAAAGTCATAATTCAGCTTCCGTTGAAAGAAGCAATGCTGCATCCGTTGAAAGACAAAGTGCATCATCCGTTGAAGTTCATAATGAAGCATCCGTTGATCACAGTCTGTCAACGGATAATCAATTCACTTCATCAGTTGATAGAGCTCCCAATTCCTTTCAAAGGATCAGCAACTCAGGGGGAGTTTCAACCAATCAACATTCTATCTCACATCATGACAATACTGATGGCAACCTCATCTAGAGCTAATCTACCACCTCAAAGGAAATGGACCAAGAATCACCCTTTTGAACTGATCATTGGTGATGCTACATCTAAAGTGCAAACTAGAAGGGCTACTCAAGATGAATGTCTGTATAGTAGCTTTCTATCACAGGAGGAACCTAAGAGAGTGGAAGAAGCTCTATTGGATCCAGATTGGATTTTAGCAATACAAGAGGAGCTAAACATATTTGAGAGGAACAAAGTATGGAAGCTGGTACCCAAGCCAAAGAACAAGAGTTCTATTGACACAAAATGGGTATTCAAAAACAAGATGGATGAAAATGGCATTGTCATAAGGAATAAAGCCAGATTGGTTGCTAAAGGCTATTCTCAACAAGAAGGAATAGATTTTGATGAAGCATTTGCTCCAGTTGCCAGACTTGAGGCCATCAGAATCTTTCTAGCCTATGCAGCCCATGCCAATTTCAAAGTCTATCAAATGGATGTCAAGAGTGCATTTTAAATGGGGAATTGGAGGAAGAAGTTTATGTAAGCCAGCCTCCAGGATTTGAAGATCCAAACTTTCCAGACTATGTGTATTATCTGTTGAAAGCACTCTATGGACTAAAGCAAGCACCTAGAGCCTGGTATGAGACTTTGTCAAAATTCCTTCTAGATAATCACTTCACAAGAGGTACTGTTGACAAAACTATCTCCTTTAGAAATGTTAATGGCTCTAAAATACTTGTTCAAATTTATGTAGATGATATTATATTTGGATCTACTGATGATAAGCTTTGTAAAAAGTTTGCTAAGTTAATGCAAAGTAAATATGAAATGAGCATGATGGGAGAGCTAACTTATTTTCTTGGTTTACAAGTTAAACAAGTTAGTGGTGGAATTTTGATTAGTCAAACTAAATACATTTATGATCTTTTAAAGAAGTTTGACTTAATGGATTGTTCATCTGCAAAAACTCCCATGGCCACTGCCACCAAGCTTGAATTAAACAAGGCTGAAAAGTCTGTGGATATTTCAAGTTATAGAGGCATGGTTGGCTCACTTTTATATTTAACTGCTAGTAGACCTGATATAATGTTTTCTACATGTCTTTGTGCTAGATTTCAAGCTGACCCTAAAGAATCTCACTTAGTGGCTATTAAAAGAATCTTCAGATATCTCAAAGGGACTCCAAATCTAGGAATTTGGTACCCTAGAGAGTCTGGTTTTGATCTAATTGGCTACTCAAATGCAGATTATGCAGGCTGTAAAATAGACAGGAAAAGCACAACTGGCACCAGTCAATTTCTAGGGAACAAGCTTGTGTCATGGTTCAGCAAGAAGCAAAATTTTGTTTCTACATCAACAGCTGAAGCTGAGTACATTGCTGCTGGTAGTTGCTGTGCACAGATACTATGGATGAGGAATCAACTATTTGACTATGGTTTGACTGTTGACAAAATTCCTATATTCTGTGACAACACAAGTGCCATTGCCATTACTGAAAATCCAGTGCAGCACTCAAGAACCAAGCACATTGACATCAAGTACCATTTCATTAGGGAACATGTGATGAAAGATACAGTGGAACTTCATTTTGTTCCAAGTGAAAAGCAGATTACAGACATATTTACCAAGCCACTTGATGAATCATCATTCACAAGATTAGTAAGTGAGCTAGGTATGCTTAATTATTCATAAATTTATGTCCTCTATATAATCTGTCTTGAAGCCTGAAATAAATTTGCTGCAAGAACAAAGTTGGCTTTTAGTAAAACTTATTCTATCAACGGATATTCCCTATCTGTTGAAAGCCAAAATTGTTCTATCAACAGATGATCATTATCCGTTGAAAGACAAATACATTTCTGGTAATTTTATCCCTCAATGGATAAAATAGTGTTGATCATCAACGGATAACTATTTACCTTATCCGTTGAAGTGTCACATCAGTTACTTTAAGTGAGTCACAGCCGTTGATTCTTTTACTTAACCGTTGATACAGATATACACTATTGTATATATTTATATTAAAGGCAGTTTTCAGAATTTCTACAGTTTTCTTTATTCTTAAACGGCTGTAATTTGCTTGAAAGTATCATTTAATCATTTTAATTACGTTTTAATTCAAGAAAGTATAAAAGCCCATTGAATTCTAATTTTCACTTTACGCTTTCTTGCAATTTTTATTCTCCTTCTCTCCCAAAATTCTCAAGTTTTTCTCTGCAACCTCTACTCACAACAATGGCACCAGTAGTCAAAATTATGTCTCAAACATGATTTGTTTATGAAAAGAATAATTTCGTAGCCTTGGTTGAAAAGAATGAAGCCCATTCTGATTATCACAAGATGATGGACTTCATCAAAAACTGCAAACTAAGCTATGCAATGCTGGAAGCCCCAACCATCTACTGTGAGGTGATTGAGGAGATTTGGACAACTGCAGAGTTCAACTCCACAGATATGACTATTGCCTTCTCTCTCAAAGGTAAGGATTATTGCATTAACTGTAATGATATACAGTCTTGCTTTAAGCTGCCTGAGAATAATGCCATGATACCACACACTGATAAAGATGTATCTGCTATGTTAGATTCCATAGGCTATGCTTTTTATTCTGCTAGTTTAGGTAGTATTAGAAGGAAAGGGCTTAGGAAAGAATGGAGTTTTCTTGGAGATGCCTTTATTAAGGTTTTCTCTGGGAAGATTAGCAATTTTGATGCCATAACTTCATCTCTTGTTAATATGCTTTATATGCTAGTTTCTGATAGGTACTTTAATTTTAGCAACTGTGTCGTGCTAGAATTAGGTTCCAGATTAGGTAACAAAGCTAATAGACCACATAACATCTACTATGCTAGATTTTTTATGTTGTTGGCTAACCATGTTGCTGAAGGATTGGTTATATCAAATGAGAATAATAAACTCAAATGCTGGGCACAAGAGAACAGGGTCCTTGCAGACCTTTTGAGAATGAACCTCAACAGCCAGGTGCCATTGGTATATTTGCCAATCATGAATGCACCACAGGTAAGTGAGGTAAACACTTCTATAACTCCTACTATTTCCAACCCCATTGTTTCTTTGTCTTCCAGTATGGCAATGGATGTCTTTGTCCAAACAGGTTCCTACCAAAGCCACCAAAACTAAAGTTTCAAAACTCAAGTCAAAGAAAACTACCTCTGCTGTTTCTCAAAAGACAACAGTTGTAACAACTACCATAAACCCTGAAGGGAGTGAACAGGGTGTGAGTGGTGAGGGGAGGGGTGAACATCAAGAAACCCCCCAGGATAAGGTGGGAGAAGTGAGTGGTACCCAAGCCAGCCAAGCCACAGTCTCTCAAAAGACTGTGGTGGTTCAAAAGAGTCAAACACATCCCTAGTTGCATCCTCCCAAAAGGGTGCAATTATTGAAAATAGTCCCCAACCAGGGACACAGACCAAAAGAGGGAGGGACACTGAAGCCACACATTCACCAATTAAAGCCTTTTCAAGGAAGAAGAAGGCCAAGACCCTAGTTTCCACACAAGGGGCACACACAGCACAGATACATCCACCTGTATGTGTGCCTTCTCAAATTCAGCTTGATGTGATTCCAGAAAATGTGGAGTCACAGCCCCATTCTCTCATAATAGAAACACACCAATCATCAAACTCTCAATCACCCTCTCTGGATGTGGATATGATATTCACATCAATTCCTGATTCTCCCTCATTAAAACTCAGGGAGGAGCCCCACTCAAAACCTGATGATCATCATCTTTTAGATGATTTGTTGGATCATCAGCCAATTCTTTCAGATGTAGTTGAAGAATCTGTGTCACCTCACTTAAAATCAATTCACACAGATTCAACAATTATGTCACTTTCTATATCTACATCTTTTCCTTCTTCAACGGATATCTCTCATCCGTTGACAAGTGGTTGTTCTTCAACGGATAAGCTTAACAGCAGTTATCCGTTGATACCATCAGTTTCCACTTCAACGGATACTCCCTATCCGTTGATGGTCTCTACACACATAACAGAAACAATTCCAACTGTAGAGGACATGGTAACTGTACAATCACTTTTAGGTTTGAGGGAAGGGAGTGATCTTTTGAGTGAGAGGCTGGGTTGCTCCCAGGCAAAATGAGAGGTTGAGAGTCACCATATGCATGCTATTTCTTCCAGCATGGCAAAAGTGAGTGAGAGGAGTGCCACCTTAGCAGGTGAGGGTGAGGGTGTGAGGGTGTGTGTGAGCCAGGGGGAGCCCCTGATGCAAGAAAATAGAGAAAATGAGAGAAAGGCAGGTACAGAAGCTATAAGGGTGGATCCAGCCATTGCTAGTGAGTCAATGAAAGTGGATGATGCAGAAAAGGAAAGACAATTTCAGCAATATTACAAAGCTGTAATTGATAACATTTCCTTGGATGCTGACACTTTTACTCATCCTGTTTCAGCCTATCAATTATTGGCTGCTCAGGGCAATGTGGAGGCAGAACAGACTTTAAACATTGTACACACTTCAGAATCTCTTCTCAGAGACAAAGTTGCTGTTAACAGGCTGCCTTCTCAAGCTAGTGAGCCATCTGAAGAATTTGGAGTAAATTCTAATGATGATGACTCTAATTCTTTGGATGAGAGCATGAACTTAGGAGGAGTAGCAGACCCAAGTTCTGTTCCAGATCTTCCTGAATAGGCATGGGCAAAAGCTTCAACACCAGGAGAGTTTGGTGTCACTTTGGTCAAACAAGTCATGACAATTCAGAAGGCCCTTCAGGAGACTACAGATGCTGGTACCAAGGCAATTCTTCAAGCTCATCTGGACTCTCTGCATCTCTTGCAGTTGCAGCAATTCAAACAGAATCTAAGTATGGATGAACTCAAGCAGGACATTGCTGATCTGAAATCCTACAATGCTGAGAAGTTGGATTCAGTCATACCTTATGGTACTATGCAAGATTTGTTGGGGAGACTGAGGAAAGAATCTGATGCTGCCAAGAGGCTGGCCAGATTGGAAACCAGAGTTCAGATCATTGAAGACTCTATGGTCACCATTCTTCAGAATCAACAAACTCAAACAAATCTACTCATGCAGCTGGCAAAAGCACAAGGCTTGACCCCTACCCTTGATGATAACAAAAAGGGGGAGAATAAAGGGAAAGGGGAAGGAGAGCCATCAATAACAGTTCAAATATCTCAAGTGCTAGTTCCTGCCATCACCACTTCTCCAACTATTCAAATCAAAGGAAAGCTTGATGGAATTCATCTAATCAAGATAGCAGCAGCTGAATTGCAAGTCAAAGAGCAAAGGAAGAAGATTGATGAAAAGATGCAACAAATTTTTGGTTCTACAACTTCTCAATCACAATCTGTGAAGCATAGCACAAAAGTGGAATCAATTATTATGGAGCTCAAGCCAGTAGGGAGGAATAAGGTTGGAGAGACTTCTTCCAAGAATCTGAAATCTATGGTTCTCAAGCCCAACAACAGATCCAATAAGGACTCTACAAAGAATCCTCTAAGCCTTGCTCAGATGAAAGGAGTGGATTTTCCTCTTCCAAAGCCTGATGAAGACAAGCTTTTAGGTAGAAGTATCACAAAGCACAAAGAGACCATGGATGTGGCTGTAAGGAGGAACATGGCTATTATCTTCAGAGAGGGAAAAAGCATATGTGTGATGCAAGGACATCCCAAATTCTCAATAGCCAAGAGGGAAGAAACCAGAAGGTTGAAGGAAGAAGCCAAATAGCTAAAGGCTGACAAAAGAGCACAAGCAAAGCTTGAAAAATAGCTAAAGTCAAGTCAGGCTGAAGAACAGAAAGAAATTGAAGACAAACGTGAAAATGAAGCTATGGGGGACATGGTTGATACTGATATGAAAGAGAGAAGTAAGGAAAGAGAAGAATGGCAGAAAGGGAACAGAAAGAAGGCCAATACAAAGAGAAAGATGGTAGATAAGACTGAAGAAACCCAATCAAAATCCAAACCACTACCTTCTATTCCTGAACCCATTGTGCCTGACCCCTTCATGAACATTCATGGTGAAACAATCATTCCCAAGGAGGAACCAATTGATTGGGACACCATCAAATTGCCCACCTTCCTAACCTTTTCTCCACCATCAAAGAAGCATAAAAGAAGAATCAAATCAACACCCTCTAAAGCCTCAATCAAATTCACACAGAAGCCTAAGCCTAAGCCTCAAGCCTCTAAGGATGATTATGTTCACATCTGTGACATAAAAGAATTTTCAGACATTGAACTCTATCTGGATGAGCTGGGGGAAGTAAGGGGAATAGCTGTCTACAGACAGCTACCAGAAAGACTAGTGTTCAAATATAAAGGAGATGGGGAAAGAACTTGGCCTCTTTACAGAATTCTTAATGAAGGCTACTCTACCTTGATTAGAGTCTACTCAGCCATACAAAGGGATTCTGGCTTTACCAGGACTGCCAAGACTGAGATTCTCAACAACATTGCCAACATAAGGAAAACTTGGAGGGAGCCCAATACCTTGCCTAGAACATTACTCATTCAAGAAAGAGGAATTACAGTTCACAAATCACCTCATTGGTTGATGGAGTTCAGAGACAACAAAGGAGTCAGAAGATTTTTCAGAATTGAAGATCAGCTCAAGATTGCCAGTAATGAAACTCTCAAGGATATGCAATCTAAGTTGGACATCAATGAAAAAGATGAAGTTGAATTCTACAGACAACTTCAACTTCAAATAGAGGAGAATGACAGGAGGCTAGGAATGAAAACAAGGGATCAAAGGAAAAGAAATTAATCTGCTCAGGCTAAAGGTGCACCCTTGGAAACAATGTAATTCTTCAATTCCATCTCAGCATACACATTTTTGCAGCACTTTTGACCTTCTGCTTTATTACAGTTTATATATTTGTTAAGTGTTTTGTTATCATCAAGTTAAACCCAAATTTATTGTAATAACCCCCAAAATTTTGAACTTTTTGTAACCCTTGTGAATAGTGTTTTAGCTGAATGAGAAAACTTTTCATGCCACACTATGTAGGGGTCCTGTTATGGATATTCTGAGATTTTATTAGTACTCTACATGGTATATAAGTGTATGTAAAGATCACTAGAATCCAATTCCGAACACTTTGATTTTTCCCGGAAATCCACTAGATACGGAAAGAATTGAGTATAAGGTAACAGGATAAAAAGGATTTAAATTAAAGGATTATAAGAGAGGATCATAAAAGGAATATAATATATTGAGAAAGGTTAAGGGAACCTAAGTAATAAGATCCCGGGTATGATCCCTCAAACGATAAACGAAAACGAAAGTTAAGCGAACCGTATAACAGATCAGCGGTCACTAGGCAAACAATTAGGAAGTTAATCAAAGAGATTAGTGGGGATGATGTCACCCAACCAATGAGAAGAGGACAAGGAGGGAAAGATGACATCATAGCATGACATAAGCATGACATGGGAAGGAAGGAAATGTGGTGGATTATTAACCACACAAAATCAGGGGCAAATAGGTAATTTACCAAAACAAAAACAAAACTACAACCAACCAAGCCAAATAATTCATTCTTCATCAAAACAAAAAAAAACCAAGGCATTATTTCTTCATTGCTCTCGGCTTTTACTATTGCAAAGGAAGAAGAAATTCAAAACTCAAGATCAAGGCTTCCTAAATTGGTAAGATAATTCTCTAATCATCCTTATGCATAGTTATGGCTATATCATGAGTTTAAGCACCCCATTCATTCTCAATCTTCTTTAATAAATCAATGAAGAAGACAATGAATAGTGACTTCAAGAATTTTAACTTGATTTTCTTATTTTTCCTTTAAGATCCAAACTTTCCTAAGACTCTTCAAGGCTTCTTAAGGCTTCCTAGCTACTCCCACCACTTCAAGGAAGGTATATCATCTCCAAACCCTAGATTCCTTTGTATTATAAGATGATTTTGATTATTATGGTGATGTAGTAGCTTAATGCTTGTGGTTTAGAGTGTGGGTTGGAGTGGTAGTGAAATGGAATAGTGAATCTTGTTGTTTTGGTTAATAGAACTTAAGTATAGTTAAATTCAAGCTTAGGCATAAGTATAAATATTAATATTGAATTGATTGGGTCTGTTATGATGTGATAAGGATGGACTTTGGTTGTATGAATGGATTGAGGTTAAATTGTGATGGTTTTTGAATGGTTTAAAATTGGGAAATCGCGTAAATATAGTCGTCGTAATGTCCGATTTACTTTAGACTGCTTTTGTTCATAACATTAGGACCCTAGACCCCCCCTGCTAGATGTTGACCATTGCCATGTTTAGATAGCTCATGTTACGAGCTTCGTTTTGATATGTAGTTCGTTCGATTCCGATGTACGGTTTAGGAGAAACGACCGTTTCAAGTAACGGCATTTCGCGAACGAAACTTTTCCCCTCGCCTTACTTTGAAATATAGGTAAAAGACCAAAAAGGGTTAATTAATGTATGAAACAATTATGGTAAGTGTGTTAGGAAGTTGTTAAGACACCCGCGAAAGAATCGCCTTAAAACTCTTAATGGTTAATTTATTAAAAATGGTGGAGCCGAGGGTACTCGAGTGACTTAAGAGAATCAGTAAGCGCAAAACAAGCGTTAGAATCTAAGTTAGTTAAAGTATAGATTTACAAGTGACTTTGGTTTAATTCCAACTTACTTATTGTTTATAGGTTACTAGACTCGTCCCGAGCCTTTTATCACCCCCAGTCGCTCAGGCAAGTTTTCTATCCGTTATACTGTTGTTGTGATGTATATGTGTATATGCATTATCTTGCGATAGATGCATGTTGGTTAATTAGCAAATGTGCGATATATTGAAGCATGTTGATATGGTATATATATGCATGCCTGTTTCGTATTCTTGCCATATATATCTGTTGGTTCAGTTGATAATACCTATGCTAGAGAATAGTGGTAATTTGCATATACCCTTAGTATAGGGACCCAAAGGTGAAAACATTTTCTAAAACCGGGAGTCGAGGATCCCGAGTAGATTTTATATATATATATATATATATATATATATATATATATATGGTTATAGCTTTCCAAACTATTAATCGAATAAGGTTTATTCGATAACTTTATTTTATTTAATGAATATTATTTGAATATTCATCCGAGGACTTATGACTCCTTTATTTTATTATTGAATATTATTTCGAATATTCATCCGAGGGCTTATGACTCAGTTTATATTATTTAATGATTGTTAATTGGATAGTCATTTGAGGATGTATTGACTCCTTTATTTTATTTAATGAATATTATTTATAATATTCATTCGAGGTATTATGACTCCGCTCATTATTTAATAATATTCTTTATTTTATTAAAGAATAATGTTTCGATAATCAAACTTATTTTCGATTATTCAAATAAAGATAGTACTTTCATATAAGTATATCTTTGGTTATTTAATACTCATTTCAAGTATAAGTCTTACAACTTCTACTTCGATTATTTTTATAAGATTATTCTCTATGGGAATATTATTTAAATAATAATATTCAGATATTTTCTAAATATATTGGGACTGATTTACTTCATTAAATCAGCATTACTCCAAACACTCTTTAAAGTGTTTTCGAGTCTTCAAAATGATTTTTAAAAGTTAGAGCGGATCCCAAAACTCATTTTTATATTTAAGATCTTCCTTTCAAAGGGGATTTAAATACTCGCTCAAAACCTAAGGGAACCACCTCTGTGGTGTATTTTACATTCGCAACGTGGTTGCTGATTTGAGAAAACAAATGAATTGATTACTTACCCAACGTTCGGGAAGTAAGCCCATCTAATTGAGTCGGCATAAGCGACAGGCCGGGGTACGGTCTATCAAAGTGTAAGTGGCTGGGTGGCAGTCCATCAACGCGTAAGAGGCCGGGTGGCGGTCCAGCACAAGGTCCTTCTGTGGCTAGGGTGATGACCGGTGGGGGATTCATCCATCTACTAGTAGAAAAGGTTACTTATTGGTATCTTTGCCTGATCAGCAAGATATCGGGTTTATGCCAAAATTCTTTTCCTTTCCAAAATTCATTGGATGTTACAAACTCTGTTCATACTTTACATAACAGAGGTTCCAGGAAATGTTTAAGAGATATATATGTGGATATATATCGGGACTAAATAAAGTATCTCGTAACTTTATTTCATTCAATAATATTTCAAAGATTGAATCTATTCAAGTCTTAACTTGTGGTCTCATCTATGGGATGACTTTTTTTTTAAACCTATAATACTTTGAACAGTGGTAGTTCAAGTATCCTTATAAATGATATAAGTATAGTGAAGTATTTGGTAACTTCATCTTCCTTTAAGCTTATATCCAGTAAGTAATTATCTTACTTTTGATAAAGGTTTTCAGTAAGTTATCTATTAGATACTTGCATTATTGATTACACTATATATTATCTTGCGAGCTGTAAGGCTCACTCTTGCTTTATTTCTTCATCATACAATAACAGTTAGGAAGGATGGCCAGACTCCAGCAGACCCAGCGCAAGAGCGTGGGAAGCGCCCCGCGCCTTCCCGTTGAGATCATAGCTGCTATAGCTGCAAAGGTAGATCTATCTGTAGATCAGACCATCTACTTTTGAGAATCAATTATGTATAATTATAACTTGTGGCAGAAAATGGCAATTAACTGTAAATTTATCAAATAATCATTTTGGGTTGTAATAACTTTTAAATTGCGGATTCAAAGACTTGTACTTATTTCAATTTCATCTCTGAGACTATAACGGGTTGTGGTGTGTGTTAGTGTGGGGTCACAGCATGAGGTTAATTATTATTAATTAAGTGAAGTGATATTGTGGAGAGAAAGATCGTGACGACCCGGATCCCCGACCCCGGATCTGGGGGTGTTACAGAAATGGTATCAGAGCTAAGCGTTATAAACCTCAGAGATGATGCGACGATATAATAACAAACTCACAAAGATAATAAGAAATCTTGCCAAGTTCATGGTCGGACTACTTAAAGTAGTGATGACAGTTAAAACCCTTACGGGAACCCTTATAAGTATCATGATAGTAACTTAGCTCGTTTAATGTGTAGGCGCCTGAGATAGAGGACCCTGAGATGTTCGAGCGTGAGCATGATGAGGCACTACTAGATGTTGAGGATCAGGAGGAGCCTGAGATGGAGGAGGATGAGGAGGACCCCTCAGAGGAGTCAGAGACGGAGGTCATTGCTATTTCAGATGAGGAGGACCCCTCGGAGGAGTCAGAGACAGAGGTCATTGCTATTCCAGAGGAGGAGGACCCTGATGAGGTCCCAGTAGCTGAGGAGCGTGTTGGACCTATGGTAGTGTATGCTGGTACCCCTTTACCCACACTTCCGGTGGTCAGAGCTCCTACCCCTCCACCACTATCTTGGATCCCTTATGATGACAGCTCAGAGACCCATACTTCCGAGCCTAGGCAGACTGAGGAGGCACCCCAGCGGCTCCGGATTCACCACCTCTTGACCCTGCCCACAGGCAGTCTTCGTTAGCCCACGGCTATGTGCAGGATGTACTGAGGACCCGATTGGCTGTTGCTGAGGCCCGACTGGATGAGGCCAGGAGGGAGTTGGATGCGGAGAGGGCGGGTAGGCGTACCCGAGCTTATGAGACTAGGGCCTCTATACCCCGATCCTTGAGGAGGGAGCTTACGGGGATAGAGCTCACGTCCCGAGCGAGACTCAGATCTCTCCAGGGGGACAGGCATGGTAGGATCTCCAGGCGGCAGGCCGACTATATCTTCCGTCGTACGATGGAAAGGGTATGGGAGCTGACCCGCTCCGGTGTGTGATTCAGGATTGACGATGGAATAGTCTAGTTGTCTAGTTAGTCGAGGCCTTAGTAAGAGCCAATTTTCCGGGATAGTTGACTTGTATATAGCATCCCTTTTTCTGACTAGACAGATAGACTCTTGTGTATCACTTTTGGGACAGATGGCTGTAGCACTGTTGTACTTTTGACCAGATCAGACTATGTATTTCTCGTATTATGTATATATTTGTTTCCGTTCGGTTCAGTTCCTTAGTGACGAGATCACTGTTTTTATCATTATTATTACAGCACTTCGTATTAGAACTGTCATAAAATAATAGAATTGCGATATACGTTCTCCCCATTATAAGAGCTGTGCAAGGCACAATGTTGTATATGATTGTGACCTAACGTTGAATTTCCCAATAATACTTTTTTTTTATCAGAATCATGCCGCCAAGAAAGATTGGAACTAGGGCGAACCCTGGATCTGAGGACCAGGGAAGCCATAATCAGGACAATAGAAACCAGGAACACAGTGAAGAGGAAGATGAGGATTATGTGGAACAGGATGACTCCCTATATGAAGAGGAAGAGGAAACATATGATGTTGAGGGATTTGAGATAGAGGCTGAAGAAGGAGAAACTGAGGTTGAGCAACCAGTACCAAACCCAGACATGGATCCCATGGGCCAGTTCATGCAACTCCTAAGGCAGAACTTGGAACGTCAACCCAACCCACCCCCTCAAGGAAATAACAATACTGTGGCAAACTCTTTCAGGGCTTTTAAGTCCCTTAAGCCCCCTGAGTTCCACGGATCAGCCGACCCAGTTGAGGCAAGGGCATGGTTAAAGGAAATAGAGAAATCCTTTGAGATTCTGAGTACCGATGAGGCACAGAAGACTGTATTTGCTACCTACCTTCTGAAAGGAGAGGCTAACTACTGGTGGGAGGCCAAGAAAAATATAGAGACAGATGCTATTATAACCTGGGAGAGATTCAGTCAGTTGTTTCTGGGAAAGTATTTCCCGAGGTTTATGGAAAACCAGATGGAGCTCAAGTTCTTGGAGCTAAAGCAGAATAACTTGTCTGTAGCAGAGTACGAAGCGAAATTTACTGAGTTATCAAGGTTTGTGCCGGAGTTTGTAAGCACCAAGGAAAAGAAAGCTAGGAGGTTTCAGCAGGGACTGAAACCGTGGATTCAGAATAGGGTGGCAATCCTTGAGCTTACGGATTATGCCACTCTGGTGCAAAAGGCAACAATTGTAGAAGCTGGAAGTGAACAGATGCAGAAGGAAAGAGAAAAGAAGGGAATAAAGAGGAAAAGTATGAGCATGGGTGGAGGTTCCGCAGGAAGGAGCTTCCCAACTAGATTTAATCGAGGAGCAGTGTCCCTACCGGGAAGGAACACTGGGTTTAAGCGGCCCATGAGCGTGAATGTAAGCCAGAGTGGCCAGAAGTCAAAAATGTCCTATTCCAACCAGTCTCGACCCCCATTGTCAGCCTGTAACACTTGTGGAAGGATGCATTCTGGGGAATGTAAAGGAAAGCCGGTAATCTGCTTCAAGTGTGGTCGAGGGGGTCACTATTCGGACAAGTGCACTTCGCCAACCCCCATTACCCGCCCAACCACCACTTGTCATCAGTGTGGACGCCCGGGTCATTGGAAGAGGGAATGCCCAATGAATAAACCAACAACTTCGGGAGCAAGCAGGGCTGCTTCTAATAAGCCACCTACCGCAAGGACTTTCAACATGACAGTCCAGGATGCTATGAAAGATTCAGATGTGATAGCAAGTACCCTTTCTCTAAATTCAGTCAGTGCAAATGTTTTATTTGATTCGGGAGCAACTAAATCTTTTATATCAAGGGACTTTGCGCGTAAATTAAGACTTAAAGCTGAACCCTTGATAGAACCCTTACAAGTAGAAATAGCCAATCATGAAATTATTCCTGTTAACCGGATTCACCCCGCCTGTGAGATAGGCATAGGGGAACAATCTTTTAGTGTTGATCTGATTCCTTTTAAATTAGGGGAGTTTGATGTAATTTTGGGAATGGACTGGCTATCTAGCAATGATGCTCAGATAGACTGTAAAGGGAAGAAAGTTAAGTTAAATATCCCAGGGAAGAAAGAAGTTATATTTAGAGGAAAGAGGCAGACACAGAAATTTTTGACTATGGCCCAGGCCAGAAGGATGCTACGAAAAGGTAATGAGGCCTACCTAGCCTATGTGGTGGACACACAGAAGGAGGTGCCCAACTTACAAGATATTCCAGTAGTCAACGAATTTAAAGATGTATTCCCACAAGACCTTCCGGGATTACCACCCGATAGAGTGATTGAATTTGCTATTGAATTGGCCCCCGGGACGGCGCCAGTTTCAAAAGCACCTTACCGGTTAGCCCCATTAGAAATGAAGGAATTAGCTATCCAATTGCAGGAACTCTTGGATAAGGGTATGATAAGACCCAGTGTGTCTCCGTGGGGAGCACCAGTTTTATTTGTTAAGAAGAAAGATAGGAGCATGAGGCTGTGCATCGACTATCGAGAGTTGAACAAGCTAACCATAAAGAACAGGTACCCATTACCTAGAATAGACGATCTGTTCGACCAGCTAAAGGATGTTGTTTATTTTTCCAAGATCGACCTGAGAACTGGATATCACCAACTAAAGATTAAACCCGAAGATATTTCCAAGACAGCGTTCCGTACCAGGTATGGGCATTATGAGTTCTTGGTGATGTCCTTTGGATTAACCAACGCCCCGGCGGCTTTCATGCATTTAATGAATAGAGTATTTAAGAAGTACTTGGACAAGTGTGTGATAGTTTTTATCGATAATATTTTGATCTACTCAAGGACTGAGGCAGAACATGCAGAGCATTTGAGAATAGCTCTAGGAATACTCAGAGAGGAACAGTTGTATGCCAAATTCTCGAAGTGTGAATTCTGGCGGAATGAAGTACAATTTTTAGGACATGTGATCAATAAAGAAGGAGTATTGGTCGACCCCTCCAAGATAGAGGCGGTCTCAAATTGGGAAAGGCCAACCACACCCACAGAGGTAAGGAGTTTCATAGGATTGGCCGGCTACTATCATAGATTTGTACAGGACTTTGCGAAGATCGCATCCCCTTTGACACGACTTACTCGTAAGACAGAGAAGTTTGAATGGACGGAGAAATGCGAGAACAGTTTTCAGGAATTAAAGAAAAGGTTGGTAACGGCCCCGGTGTTGGCATTGCCGGACGGAAAAGGAGATTTTGTGATATATAGTGACGCGTCGCACAAAGGATTAGGGTGTGTGCTTATGCAGCACGGTAAAGTGATTGCGTATGCGTCGAGATAACTGAAGGAATACGAGATTAGATATCCTACTCATGACCTTGAGCTCGCGGCAATAGTATTTGCCTTAAAAATTTGGAGGCACTACCTGTATGGAGAGAAGTGCGAGATTTTCACAGACCATAAGAGCCTCAAGTACATATTTACGCAGAAAGAGCTCAACATGCGCCAGAGGAGATGGTTAGAACTAATCAAGGACTATGATTGTGAGATTCTCTATCATCCAGGGAAAGCCAATGTGGTGGCTGATGCCCTTAGTAGAAAGGAAAGACTCAGAATGATAACGACTTCGGAAGAATTGATCAGGGATTTTGAGAGAATGGAAATAGAAGTAAAGGTAACCGGAACCGGAACTGAAAAGGTTTTTGAGATCTCAATGCAGCCAAAGTTATTGGAAAAGATCAGATTGTGCCAAGAGAAAATAATGAATGAAGGCAGAGAGTCAATGACTGGAGAGGAGATCCATACTGAGAAAGATGATAGAGGGATAATGAGGTACTCCTACCGGATTTGGGTTCCGAATATTCAAGAGCTTAAAGATGAGATTTTGGATGAAAGCCATAGTTCAAGGTATTCCATTCACCCGGGAAGTACCAAGATGTATAGGGATTTGAAGGAATATTACTGGTGGCCCAACATGAAGAGGGACGTAGCAGAATGGGTAAACAAATGTTTGACTTGCCAAAGAGTAAAGGCAGAGCACCAGAGACCCAGTGGACTTTTACGACCCCTGGAGATTCCCGAGTGGAAATGGGAACAGATAGCGATGGATTTTGTTGTAGGCTTGCCAAGGACGAAAGCCAATCATGACGCCATATGGGTAATTATAGACCGACTGACAAAGTCAGCTCATTTCATTCCTATCAATGAGAGATACACAATCGATAGACTGGTGGACATTTACCTTAAGGAAATAGTGACGCGACATGGAGTCCCAGCATCCATTGTCTCAGACCGAGACCCCAGGTTCAACTCCAGATTTTGGAAGAACTTTCAAGAATGTGCGGGGACCAAGTTAAATATGAGTACCGCGTACCATCCCCAGACGGATGGGCAGAGTGAAAGGACCATCCAGACACTAGAGGATATGTTGAGAGTCTGTGCAATAGACCTTAAAGGAAGTTGGGATGATCACTTGCCGTTGATCGAGTTTTCTTATAACAATAGCTTCCATGCTAGCATCGGAATGCCGCCTTATGAGGCCCTGTACGGAAGAAGGTGTCGATCTCCCTTATACTGGGATGAAGTGGGGGAGCGGAAGATGCTCGGACCCGAAGTGGTCCAAAGGACCAAAGATATAGTGGATCTTATCAGAGGGCGACTTGTAGCAACCCAAGACAGACAGAAGAAATATGCAGACCTAGCCCGAAAGGACATGGAATATGAAGTACGAGACTTAGTACTGCTGAAAGTATCCTCTTGAAAGGGATTAATGAGGTTCGGAAAGAAAGGAAAACTAAGCCCAAGATACATTGGACCTTTTGAGATATTAAGACAGATTGGAAAGTTAGCTTACGAGCTAGCCTTACCCCCTAACTTGCAACAAGTTCATAATGTGTTCCATGTGTCAATGCTAAGGAAGTATCATCGGGATGCCAGACACATAGTGGAGTACGAGCAGGTGGATATGCAACCAGATCTGACTTACGTGGAGAAGCCAGTAAGGATTATAGATAAGAAGGAGCAGGTGCTTCGGAACAAAGTGATCAAGCTAGTCAGAGTACTATGGCAGAATCATAATATGGAAGAATCAACTTGGGAACTAGAAAGCCCAATGCTAGAAAAGTACCCCCATTTATTTTCTATTTGATTCCGGGACGGAATCCTTTTAAGGAGGGGAGACTGTAATAACCCCCAAAATTTTGAACTTTTTGTAACCCTTGTGAATAGTGTTTTAGCTGAATGAGAAAACTTTTCATGCCACGCTATGTAGGGGTCCTGTTATGGATATTCTGAGATTTTATTAGTACTCTACATGGTATATAAGTGTATGTAAAGATCACCAGAATCCGATTCCGAACACTTTGATTTTTCCCGGAAATCCACTAGATACGGAAAGAATTGAGTATAAGGTAACAGGATAAAAAGGATTTAAATTAAAGGATTATAAGAGAGGATCATAAAAGGAATATAATATATTGAGAAAGGTTAAGGGAACCAAAGTAATAAGATCCCGGGTATGATCCCTCAAACGATAAACGAAAACGAAAGTTAAGCGAACCGTATAACAGATCAGCGGTCACTAGGCAAATAATTAGGAAGTTAATCAAAGAGATTAGTGGGGATGATGTTACCCAACCAATGAGAAGAGGACAAGGAGGGAAAGATGACATCATAGCATGACATAAGCATGACATGGGAAGGAAGGAAATGTGGTGGATTATTAACCACACAAAATCAGGGGCAAATAGGTAATTTACCAAAACAAAAACAAAACTACAACCAACCAAGACAAATAATTCATTCTTCATCAAAACAAAAAAAAACCAAGGCATTATTTCTTCATTGCTCTCGGCTTTTACTATTGCAAAGGAAGAAGAAATTCAAAACTCAAGATCAAGGCTTCCTAAATTGGTAAGATAATTCCCTAATCATCCTTATGCATAGTTATGGCTATATCATAAGTTTAAGCACCCCATTCATTCTCAATCTTCTTCAATAAATCAATGAAGAAGACAATGAATAGTAACTTCAAGAATTTGAACTTGATTTTCTTGTTTTTCCTTTAAGATCCAAGCTTTCCTAAGACTCTTAAAAGCTTCTTAAGGCTTCCTAGCTACTCCCACCACTTCAAGGAATGTATATCATCTCCAAACCCTAGATTCCTTTGTATTATAAGATGATTTTGATTATTATGGTGATGTAGTAGCTTAATGCTTGTGGTTTAGAGTGTGGGTTGGAGTGGTAGTGAAATGGAATGGTGAATCTTGTTGTTTTGGTTAAAAGAACTTAAGTATAGTTAAATTCAAGCTTAGGCATAAGTATAAATGTTAATATTGAATTGATTGGGACTGTTATTATGTGATAAGGATGGACTTTGGTTGTATGAATGGATTGAGGTTGAATTGTGATGGTTTTTGAATGGTTTAAAATTGGGAAATCGCGTAAACATAGCCGTCGTAATGTCCGATTTACTTTAGACTGCTTTTGTTCATAACATTAGGACCCAAGAACCCCCTGCTAGATGTTGACCATTGCCATGTTTAGATAGCTCATGTTACGAGCTTCGTTTTGATATATATTTCGTTCGACTCCGATGCACGGTTTAGGAGAAACGACCGTTTCAAGTAACGGCGTTTCGCGAACGAAACTTTTCCCCTCGCCTTACTTTGAAACATAGGTTAAAGACCAAAAAGGGTTAATTAATGTATGAAACAATTATGGTAAGTGTCTTAGGCAGTTGGTAAGACACCCGCGAAAGAATTGCCTTAAAACTCGTAATGGTTAATTTATTAAAAATGGTGGAGCCGCGGGTACTCGAGTGACTTAAGAGAATCAGTAAGCGCAAAACAAGCGTTAGAATCTAAGTTAGTTAAAGTATAGATTTACAAGTGACTTTGGTTTAATTTCAACTTACTTGTTGTTTATAGGTTACCAGACTCGTCCCGAGCCTTTTATCACCCCCAGTCGCTCAGGCAAGTTTTCTATCCGTTATACTGTTGTTGTGATGTATATGTGTATATGCATTATCTTGCGATAGATGCATGTTGGTTAATTAGCAAATGTGCGATATATTGAAGCATGCTGATATGGTATATATATGCATGCCTGTTTCGTATTCTTGTCATATATATCTGTTGGTTCAGTTGATAATACCTATGCTAGAGAATGGTGGTAATTTGCATATACCCTTAGTATAGGGACCCAAAGGTGAAAACATTTTCTAAAACCGGGAGTCGAGGATCCCGAGTAGATTTTATATATATATATATATTTATATATATATGGTTATAGCTTTCCAAACTATTAATCGAATAAGGTTTATTCGATAACTTTATTTTATTTAATGAATATTATTTGAATATTCATCCGAGGACTTATGACTCCTTTATTTTATTATTGAATATTATTTCGAATATTCATCCGAGGGCTTATGACTCAGTTTATATTATTTAATGATTGTTAATTGGATAGTCATTTGAGGATGTATTGACTCCTTTATTTTATTTAATGAATATTATTTATAATATTCATTCGAGGTATTATGACTCCGCTCATTATTTAATAATATTCTTTATTTTATTAAAGAATAATGTTTCGATAATCAAACTTATTTTCGATTATTCAAATAAAGATAGTACTTTCATATAAGTATATCTTTGGTTATTTAATACTCATTTCAAGTATATGTCTTACAACTTCTACTTCGATTATTTTTATAAGATTATTCTCTATGGGAATATTATTTAAATAATAATATTCAGATATTTTCTAAATATATTGGGACTGATTTACTTCATTAAATCAGCATTACTCCAAACACTCTTTAAAGTGTTTTCGAGTCTTCAAAATAATTTTTAAAAGTTAGAGCGGATCCCAAAACTCATTTTTATATTTAAGATCTTCCTTTCAAAGGGGATTTAAATACTCGCTCAAAACCTGGGGGATCCAGCTCTGTGGTGCATTTTACATTCGCAACGTGGTTGCTGATTTGAGAAAACAAATGAATTGATTACTTACCCAACGTTCGGGAAGTAAGCCCATCTAATTGAGTCGGCATAAGCGACAGGCCGGGGTACGGTCTATCAAAGTGTAAGTGGCTGGGTGGCAGTCCATCAACGCGTAAGAGGCCGGGTGGCGGTCCAGCACAAGGTCCTTATGTGGCCAGGGTGATGACCGGTGGGGGATTCATCCATCTACTAGTAGAAAAGGTTACTTATTGGTATCTTTGCCTGATCAACAAGATATCGGGTTTATGCCAAAATTCTTTTCCTTTCCGAAATTCATTGGATGTTACAAATTCTGTTCATACTTTACATAACAGAGGTTCCAGGAAATATTTAAGAGATATATATGTGGATATATATCGGGACTAAATAAAGTATCTCGTAACTTTATTTCATTCAATAATATTTCAAAGATTGAATCTATTCAAGTCTTAACTTGTGGTCTCATCTATGGGATGACTTTTTTTTTAAACCTATAATACTTTGAACAGTGGTAGTTCAAGTAGCCTTATAAATGATATAAGTATAGTGAAGTATTTGGTAACTTCATCTTCCTTTAAGCTTATATCCAGTAAGTAATTATCTTACTTTTGATAAAGGTTTTCAGTAAGTTATATATTAGATACTTGCATTATTGATTACACTATATATTATCTTGCGAGCTGTAAGGCTCACTCTTGCTTTATTTCTTCATCACACAACAACAGTTAGGAAGGATGACCAGACTCCAGCAGACCCAGCGCAAGAGCGTGGGAAGCGCCCCGCGCCTTCCCGTTGAGATCATAGCTGCTATAGCTGCAGAGGTAGATCTATCTGTAGATCAGACCATCTACTTTTGAGAATCAATTATGTATAATTATAACTTGTGGCAGATAATGGAAATTAACTGTAAATTTATCAAGTAATCATTTTGGGTTGTAATAACTTTTAAATTACGGATTCAAAGACTTGTACTTATTTCAATTTCATCTCTGAGACTATAACGGGTTGTGGTGTGTGTTAGTGTGGGGTCACAGCATGAGGTTAATTATTATTAATTAAGTGAAGTGATATTGTGGAGAGAAAGATCGTGACGACCCGGATCCCCGACCCAGGATCTGGGGGTGTTACATTTATGCCTACAGTTCTAGTAGACGTAAATAGGGGGAGATTGTTAGGAATATGTGTATTAGTTTGATGATAAGTTAAACTAAACACTTAAGTAGAAATCTAGTGTTTGTAGCCTCAACGGATAAGACCATCTTGGCTATCCGTTGAAGGAGTAGCTTTACTTAGTAATAAGTTTAGTATTGTAGCACATTTCATTCTCTGGATTCAAGTTGTAATTCTTAGATGTTGTAGGAAAGTATCAGTCATGTTGACTACTAGTGGATATACAAATAGGAGGGCTAATTGTAAATATTTCATGTCTTGTAATTTTGTATAAGTGAAGAAGTATCAACTGATATTGAAGACCTTCAACGGATAAGAAACAAAGCTTCAACGAATGTCTCTAATGCTTCAACGGATAATATCCATCAACGGATAAATGCTTCAACGGATAATATCCATCAACGGATAAGTGCTTCAACAGATAAAGACTTCAACTGATAATGCATCAACGGATAAAGCCTCAACGGATAAAGCCTCAACGGATAAGGCATCAACGGATGAAAGCTTCAACGGATGCTTAGTTCATTAGCAGTTGATAGTGACAATTCATAAGCTGACAAAGGCACATGGGTTGACAGAGACAAACTGGAATGTGGAAGCCTCTTGGAGGAATCAAGAAAATGCAGCATTTCCATTCTGGTGCAAACAAGGAAGTATTCAAAGATTCACAGATTATCCTAGATTGCATTGGATAGAGAAATGAAGAAGAAACATATGAAGAGCCTTTTTAATTATATTTTACAGTTTTTTCTTCACTTGTAAACTTGGTGATATATAAACCAAGTAGCAGCTAGTAATTAGATATGAATTTTCCAGAGCTGTTTAGAAAAATCCAGAGAGAAAATCATCTAGTTTGTACTAGGAAGCAGCTGTGATTTAATTATTTGAATCACAGATTTTCTGAAATAACACATCTCTGGTGGAACAACAAATCCACCAGAAAAGTTTTTAAGTTCTTTGTGTTCCTTACATTTGTGTTTGAATATATATATGTCTGTATTAGCTTCAAGCCATTCACACACATTTGCTCACTAAAACACTTAGCCTTAGAAACTACTCAAAACTTGAAAAAGTTTTGAGATTTACATTCAACCCCCCTTCTGTAAATCTCATTGTTAGTCCACTGGGAATAACAAATATATCTTGTAACTGTGTACTATATAAACACAGCTTAGGGTTTACACTACATGTGTTATCATTATTGAGAATATTATACATTGTAACCTAGCAGCTCTTAGTGATATTGTTCATCACTGAGAGAGAACAACAGTTCTATTGTAACAGAGTTTATTTGAATATACTTGATCTTTGTTACATACTTGTGTTGAAATCGATTTGATTGTATAAACACTATATTCAACCCCCTTCTATAGTGTTGTGTGACCTAACAAATTGTATTAACACGACAATAATGTTAGTGAATTATAAAGCAAAAATATCCAATTGTTAGGTGTACAACAATAATTTTAGAGACAAACCAATCTTTTTTTCAAGTATAGAGATCGAACCAATCTTTACAAGATGGCCTTTTGAATCTAATATAAATAAAGAATTTTATTGTCAACACGTTTGCCTTTCTATGACAGTTTTTCTTCATGCTTGGAATTAATTTACAAAGACAATAAATCCATATGTAACAATTTTACTTAACATTAAAGTTATTTTAACGAAAACCTATTTTTTGTCTTGCCCAATTATAATATTTATATTTTTAATAATAAATCTTCTATTAGTTCTGAAATATTGAAAAGATAATTCAGTTTTAGATGCCTGTCAATTACCTGCAAAGTAGTAAATACGAAAAAAATCATGTAGATGTGATAATTTATAATATATAATATATTTAAATAATGCACCAAACATAATTGTCTAATATAACTTTAGGTTTTTATAATATAACTTTAGATTTTTATAATATGAATACATGTAAACGATACAACTACGATTTTAAATATAATTTGATGAATTTTTCTTTGCACTATTGATTAAATCAATAACGTATACGTGAGTTGAATATTTAAATGGTATTTTTAGTAATACAATAGTACACTATATTAATATTGTTGTTTTTTATATTTGTAAAACACGTTATATCTTTTTATTTTATACAGAGATCATATTATTAATTTGCCTCCTAATTTTATGTCTCTAGATTGATATAGATATGTATTGTATATCATTAAAACAACTTTACAATAAATCAGTTTATCTGTCATATCTTATGATTTATAACAAACATAAACTGATTACTCCTCCTAATTTTATGCTTAGAGATATTTACTCCTACTTTTTCGTCCATCACTTTCTTCTATAAACTGCTTCTTCTTTTTTGGCAGACCATATTTGGTTTCTACAACATACAAATCGACTTCATACAGGTAAACAACCACATCCCACCGTCCTTTTCTTTTATCTTGCTATTGTACTTAATGTTTTTTTATGATACAGATAACTATCCACAATGTTTGATCAGCTCTCTTCTATTGATGCTTCTAGAACCACATGGAAGATAAAGGATAGAGTTACCAGAATGTGGCCTTCTATTTCTGTCGCAGACAATGGGACTGAAACAATGAAAGGATACAATTTAGTTTTACTGGATGACGATGTAAGCCTCTAAATTTATAATTTACTTTCTTACGTTTTCCAATTAATTAGACTCATATTGACTGATTTATACAACATTATTTTGTCTATTTTATTGTATGATCAGGACTGTCATGTTCATATTTTTGTTTATGCTGATAACTGGAAATATCATGTGAACAAAATAGTAGAAGGTGAAGTCTTTTTTTTCTAATTTTTACACAAAAGAAGCTTTGGGCTCTCTCGGACCAGTGAGCTCTAAATTTCGCATCAACTTCTCGCCATCGACTAATGTTGAAAGAGTTGAAGACGACTTCATGATAGCCAGGAACAAGTTTGAATTTGTTGATTTGAGCGATTTGTTTGTTGTTACAGATGCATATGAGAAACCTGATTCTCCCGATTATTCAACAGGTTAAACTATTTTTTAAGTACTTACGTATCAATAAGTCGAACAAATTAAGTTTTTATATTAGTCTCGCAAATTATTTCATTTTATACACTTATTAATCCAACATATATAATTGGTCTTGGTATGTAGATGTGATTGGTATTTTAGTGGATTTTGAGCATGTATGGAAAATCAAAACTATATACGGTCTAAAGGATATTTGCAAGTTCAGGATTACTGACGGAAGGTTTATACTGGACTTCTCATTGACTAATATTTATTGTTGATCAAACTCTATTTTTTCGGCTATTGTATTATTTCATAATCTTGAACTTACATATACAGAGATTCTCATAAGGTCACTGTATGGGGTAATCTTGCCGTGACTACTGATGCACGTGTTAAAGAGGTTAAGGCGGGATTTAAATATGGTGAGGAGGAGCCTATAATTTTTATAGCGTCAAGTACAAAGCTTAAGATTTGGAAGAGTAAGTCCTATAAAATTCAATATTAAAGTAGTAAAGTGTGAGGTTATTAACATGTACACAACATGATTTCATTTCATATGTATATACAGGTTCTGTTCAGATTAGCACACTATCCGCGTCTAAGATATACATCAATTTGGATCATGATTTTGTTTTTGCTATGAGACAGGGGTACACTCATTTTCATCAACTATATTTCATCTATATATCTTAGATGATTAGTTAATTATTTTTTAAAGAGTTTAAAATTATTTATCCATATTTGTATTAGGCTTCGCGAAGAAGGTTATGTACCTTCTGACAAGACAACTTCTTCTCCAACTACAACAGATGTTAAGGAGGTGGTGCCTATCATTGAAACGGTTACACTAAAGGAGTTAAGTGAGAAAACTTCTACTGATTTTCTGAAGGTATTATTTATCTATATGCTGCCAATTTAAGATTAATGTGTAAGTTCACATATAATACATTCTGTATTTGATTAATACTGCATGCATACATACGAAGTAGAGTTTTTTGTGAATGTAATAAATTAAAACATGTTAATAGAATATGTATATGAGTTTTATGTGCAAAGTAAAGGTTAAATCCGTTGAAGAAAGTGACAACTGGTGGTATGGTAGCTGCAATAAGAATGATTGTCACAAAGAAGTTATAAAGTTCGAAGGAAAGTATCGATGTGCCAGATGCCAGAAGAATTATCCAGTACCACAAAAGAGGTTATTTAGAAACAAATTATGTCTCTACTCTTATCAATATAAATATAAAGTTAAATGTATATATGAGTAAATAACTGTATAACTAAACAATCACCAACAATTCATATATCTCATTTGTAAGTTCAAGATCGTTGTTCTTGCTAAAGATGACACAGAAGCTTTTAATTTTGTTTATATGATCGTGCCGTGAAACGACTGTTGGGTAAAACAGTAACTAAGCTGATGACTGAAGGATACAATATAAAGTACTTTAATCCCTTTAGTGTCAATTAATTGTTTTATCCGAAACATATGTTACCGTTTTTATGATTATATCAAGTTGTCTACTGATTGTAACTTTGTAGGATCCTGCATCATATCCTCCACCTTTGAAGCAAATTGCAGGAAGAGAAATTACTGTTAAAGTTGAGCTCACTGATGATAACATATTAGTTAGCAGCACAGTATATTATGCTCATGATGCATATGAATGTTCAGTTAGCACTTCTCCTGTGCTTGAAGACATTGATACTGGGACTTCAGTTTCAAATTATACAAATGTGAGCTTCATGTTTCACATCTTAAAAATTTTCTGATTATTCCACAATATACCTACAATACTATATATCCTAAAGATATTTGTTAGCTCTTGAATTTACAAATGTTTTCATACTATAACCAAAATTGCAGATAAGTGTTCCCAGTCCATCAGATGGTGCAGGCACTCCAGGTTCAGCTCTATCGACTAGCAAACGAGTTAAAAAGGTCGGTAGATTGTATAATTACCCATTATTAGATGTGATTTATCATACACATATATGTACAGTTTTTTATTAAATCATACGGCATTAACATTATATTATATTCCATTATCCAGGAAAAGTAAAATGCTTTGGTAGCGGACTCAAGATTCATATAATCGCTTCCTTTCGAGGAATCTTGAATGAAGATTATCCCATTTTTCCTTTTCAGAACTTCAATGATTATGTTTGATTTTTATTTCCATTGTTGTTTACTGTTTTGAAAACAGTAACATTTTGCACGACGGTGAAATTGAAACTTTTAGATGTCGTTCATGTTTTTGCAAATTTTTAAATTAATGGACCAATAATTTTTAATGGCAGATAGTTTGTCCAGTAATTTGATTATTATCATTGTCGTTATGTGGTTAATGTTTTATACTATAAATGTGCTTAAACTATATACAAAAAATAGAACTTTTCGTACTAATTGACTAAAATACTATACCATTTCTTTGTCAAAGACAGAAAAAGGGAAGAGACATTATCGAATGATTTGTTGTTAGTGTTTACAAATGATGATATTGGTGTAAAAATGTTGGTACACATTATCGCAACTTCACGAATATATATCTTTAAAATTTAAAAAATGATCGTATATAACTAAACTCCGTGTGCGTAGCACGGGTAAGATAACTAGTCTCATTTAATAATCACTATAATAATTAAAAGTAAATTATAATTTATGTTCATTTAACAAATTTGAATATTATGATAATAATGTTTATAAAATATATTATTTTATACAAGTTAAACGAACTAAGTCGGCGAGTCAGAACCGAGATCTAACTTGTCCAGCGCTAAACGAGCTAAATTCGACTAGAATTTTTAAATCTCATAGAAGTTTTATCTGATACTTTAAATTTTTGTACATACTTGTTTTTTTATTGAATAAAAGATGATTTTCATTAAATCATCAAAATATTTGACCATAGTGTCTCCAACAAACAAGATAAGAAAATGAAGTAATAAAGAAGCTATTAAACTCACAAGTTATTTTAGCAATCTCGTGTGCGATCTTGTTTGTGTCGGATTTCGGGGTATAAAATGCAGTGAAAATAAAAAATCGTAAACACAAAAAAAAATTGAAACCCACCGCGGTATTCATGCGAAAAACAATACATTTAATTTGTGAATGAGAAGTTTACCTTACAAAGTTTTACGATTATGATTGTCTAATGGAGGTAATTGCTTAAAATGATCACCACGTATTCCGCCCGTGCGATGTACGCTGTAAAGTATTTATACGAAAACTTGAGCGGAGGAGGCGTGTACTAGTACCGAAAACTTGAACTCGTTCTTCTTCTCTCTCCCTATCGCTATTAGGGTTTTTTTTCACTTTTAACTAATAAAAATGTAGTACTTTAAATCAGCCAAGTACAAATTTCATATGACAGAGATAAAAACAAATTATGACTCTAATCTAAATTAGAGTTATTAGTAATCCGAAATTCCTAGTTGTTATCTAATTAAGTCTAATTTAATCATCAAACACCTGAATTTTGATTTTAATAATTGTAAATTCGGATTTCATTTATTCAATTAATTAAGTCCAACTTAATTAATAATAAATAATTCAAATTTTCTATTTAATTCAAATCCGAATTTAAATTAAATATTCCTCCGAGCTTTTTTCAGCGACCCTATAGGTTATTATTACGTCGGCAATAATTTTAATATCTCATATTAAAATTATAAACAATGAGTGACATCATGTATATCATTGTTTCCCAAATAATAATAATTAAATCAGTGATCGATTAAACCTTTTGTGAATAATATATAATGTAATATAATCTCTTTACTCATATATTATAGATTAAACTTGAGACATGTTATGTGTCATCCTATTCATAATTTAATCCAGCTTTTCTTGATCAATGAGTAAACTATCATTTCAAATCAAAATTTGAGCACGGTTCCACGCGTTTTATAGTCTAGTTCACACAAGATACCAATAATATCACTCCAAAAATAGGAGGGTTAAATCCTTTTTAGATCAATCATATTTCTCATACGATTCATAATATACCCGAAGTTCACTTTTATCATTATCAGATCAAAGCCAACTTTTAATGTAATCGTAGTATATTAATCATCGTATAGAAATATAATGATTTTAAGTCTAAGGACCATTACCTCATTATCATTGTGAAAATTACTTATTACACAACAGTAGAATCTCTATCCAGCATCATGTATATTTATATATGTATGTGTTTTCAACTTTAGTATTACTGTACCTATAATCAATGAGATGAGATCATCAGTCAACAGACACACTAATTTTTTAATGCATTATAATTCTCTCTTGATAATAATACTTCACTAGAAATATTTAAAAATATCAATATTATTCTCATAATCTTATTTCTAAGTCACGTACTTAGAGATATAAAATGCGTATCAAATTCTAAGAAGATTTATTAATCTAATATTTATATCGCAGTAAATTAAGACAAAATAAATTATAAAGAGAATAATCGATATAACATTAATAATAATAATCCAAATGTCATAACAAAACATAATAGTGTTGTACTTAGAACACAAATACTAACAGTTTACCCGCTTTGTAACATACATACTAGTTAATTAATTACATTTGTTCAGGGAGGATCTCAAGTTCGATCCTTTCAACCCTTTTTATTTAGTTTAGAATTTATTTATAATGGTATTTTTTGATATTAATAGTAGTTAGTATATGTTTGATTAGATTAGTTGAATAACATAAAATAATATATCGATCTTGTTTTGATATTTTAAGGGATTAGAGCGATCTATTACGTAATATAACAAATGTAAAGCTCAGTGGCTCAATTATATTTTTATACTTAAATTCGGGTTCTGTTAATAAACAATTTGAGCAGAGTCGGCATGAAATAAAATGAATCCGAATTTTATTTACAAACGACTTTATTCATTAACAATTCTAAAAATTGTCCAAATATCCGATCATACGACATTAAGAATAGTACATATGTAACACCGAGAAAAATAAAAAAATATCAATTTTAATAAAAATAATAAATTTTGGATGCACACAAATTTTAATAATTAAAATATTTAGTTTTAATTTAAATAGTTTATTATATAAAAAAATGGCTTATTAGGGTATACCAAAATATAGAAAAGTTATATGGAGACCACATTTTTATCGGAGACCTTGGAGACTATGTTCAGCAATCAAAACACTATAAAATATATTATTTTGTGATGTATGTTTTATGAGTATCACTAATTCATTAAAATTATTGAAGATCATTTAAGTTTATGTGTATGTTCTGCAAGCTAAACCAATGTTCTACAAACTTAACATGTTTTGCAGAATAAAATATTTTTGTAATATTTTACATGCAGTACATATATGATATTCAAGATTTTGAATAAAATAAGGATCTTTGTAGAGCATGATTCGCAAAATAATATATTTTGCCATGTTTTTTTGTACTCCAAGATCTCCAAAAAAAAGTGGTATCCATAGAACTTAACCCTACCAAAATAATCACTTTTGGATTTTAAATAAATAGACCGGTTAAAATATCCGAAGTAGAATTTTTTCTATAAATTTTTTATTAAATATTTTTTGTATAATTTCTCATACCAAATTATTCATTTAGAAACTAAACCTCCGAATTGCCAAAAAATATAATAGTGCTAGTGCATACCAAGAAATTGCAATTTAGTCTTGCCTAATTTATTAATTTTTCTGCCGTCACTAGATTAGATATTTCACCCCTCACCGTGGTGTCTAGTGAAATACTGCTGGAAATATATTTTCCCCCGTTTTGCTTGTCTGTTAGCTATCCCTGATTTTACTATCTATCTCTGTTTTGTTTCTCATTAGTCATTTATTCCCAGTTTCAATCTACTTGTTTTACTCATGTTCAATTTGCTTTGCATGATGTCACTAGGATCTTAAAGTGATGGTTGAAGCGTCTGCAGTGAAGATGAAGTTCATGGGCATGCAGTTGCAGACCCTTGAATGGAGACATGAACAGCCGTGATCATTTTGTAAGAACAGTTCTTTATAATAAAGAATTAATGAAGTTATTGATATTAGCATCTTTGATTTCTATATTGTTTTGCTTGCTTATAAATTTAGACAAGGATAGGTAAGAATTGATGTATGATATCCTGTATGTCAGATGAAGTGTATAAACACTGCCGGCCTAATGAAATGCAATGACTTGTGTGACTCTGATGAAACAAATCTAATGGCATTTGTATTAAATTATAAGTATAGTGCAAGCATGAAAATTCAGTTCCAACTAAATAATTTACAACATGAGAAAGATACCTTCCTCTACTTGGAGCACATTCATATTCGATATATGTCATAGGCTCTTCTGCATTCGGTGTAAACTACAATCACCATTCTGTAATTTACGCTATAAATATTTTAGTTATGGCGAGACTTAACGGGAGTTGATGCCAACCATTTTTTTAAATGGCGGGAAGGAAATCCAGCCACCAATTTGTTAATTAGATAATATAGCCAATATTTTGAAAACGATTGTAAAACTTAGCCACACCCCTGTAATTTACTCCTTAATCTTATAACCTCCTACCCTGGTTACAAACTACAAAATCTATAAGCACTGGTATAAGAACAAAGAATGAGGTCAGATGAGAATGCCGGCCAATCTTTAGCTCTGTCCCTGATTGTTATCTGAGAAAGATGTGTCGTTTGAACAATTGTAGCAGCATTAGCAGTAACTTTCAAGAGAGGCTAAACAAAAAATCAATTGTATATTATCCCAATTGATAATGAATAAATTGATGGATCACCAATAGTTGTACAAATGTGGTGTTTACTTATCATAACATATTAAACTAAGATGTTCACTACTTGTATGTAGTCCAAATATGTATAACATCTGCTGATATTGTCCAAGATTCTTTCATGCAATACCTTAGAAAAGTCTAGCAAAATTCTACAGTTGTAATTAGTGTTAGCTGAAGCCGGCATGAAGTTTGACAGAAGATCCTCTTCAAGTTCAATAAAAAACAAGTTCTCTAGTTGCAGAATCCGCCAACGGGTATATAAAATACATTTACATTGAAACAAATTACTAATGAACAATCTCATTTCTGAAATTTTATACAGTTCCTTGGAGTGTTTCTAATATTGCAAATATGAATCGAATATGCATATGGGCTTTCCTCATCTCATTCCTTTTTCTTTTACATTCAACACAATCTGTTGATGATGTTCAAACTACATTAGTCAAGTTTATTCAAAAACTTAGTAGCAGTAATGATATTCCTGATCCGTCATGGGGTTGGAATTTGAGTTCTGATCCTTGCAAGGATCAATGGAAGGGTGTGACTTGTAGTAACAAGTTTCAGGTGCAGAATTTACTACTTGATGGCTTGAATTTTAGTGGAACTTTTGATCCGTGGATTCTTTGTACTGGTGATGAATCTTTTGCTGAATCTCTAAATGAACTTAGCCTCAACGACAACCGTCTTCAAGTAGAAAACCTTGAAGGAATTTCAAGTTGCAAATATCTTTCTAGATTGCATTTACGCGGAAATCTGTTCTCTGGCAACATTCCGGATTCTATGTCAAGGTTAAACAATCTAAAGACTCTTGAAATCTCTCAGAATCAATTTTCCGGTGTCTTGCCTAACTTTGCCAGAATATCTGGCCTGACAGAGTTTTTAGCTCAAGACAATGAGTTTTCAGGGTTTATTCCAAAATTTGATTTTCCCAACTTTCTGAAATTTAATGTCTCTAAAAACAATTTCAGCGGTCCTATTCCTAATGGCGGTTCTCGGTTTCCTTCTAGTAGCTTTGATAATAACTCGGGGTTATGTGGTGAACCATTGCCTAACAAATGCCCCCCAGATGACAGGTCTAAGAGTGGCTACTCAACGGAGCAAATTCTCATGTTCTCGGGTTATTTTCTTATAGGGTTGGTTGTTGTGCTTCTCATTCTGTATAAGTTCTGTAAAAAAGGTAAGAAAAACACCAAGAAAGTTAGTGATACTATAGATTTAAAGGTAGAAGCATCTGATTATGATGGAAGTACCAAGCTTAGTATTATGTCAAGTGATAAAAGTGAAGCCAACAAATCAGAAACCTCAGCTACTTCAGTTGAAAGTGCAAAATCCTTGGTTGTTCTATCTAGTCCTGAGGTAAATGGCTTGAGGTTCGAAGAATTGCTGAAGGCACCAGCGGAGCTGATCGGTAGAGGAAAACACGGTAGTGTGTATAAGGTCATATGCGAGGGCCAAGGATTGACAATGGCTGTGAAAAGGATTAAAGATTGGTCACTTTCTAGCAGCGACTTCAAAATTAGAATGAAAAGGTTGGACCAAGTGAGGCATCCAAGTGTGCTGCCTCCCATTGCCTTCTATTGCTCCAAACAAGAAAAACTTCTAGTATATGAATATCAACCCAATGGAAGTCTCTTCAAGCTTCTTCATGGTAATAACTTCATCCCTCTGATAAGAATTTTACAATGAAAAGTTGCGTTATAAATTTTAGATAAAGAAAATACATGTCATTTATCTTGTCATATATAAAAATGAACAGGAGACCAACTGATCTTTGACTGGAGCAGCAGACTAAGTCTAGCAGCTACAATTGCCAAAGCCTTAGCTTTCATGCATGAGGAGCTCCGCGAGGACCTGCTTGCGCATGGAAACCTGAAATCCTCCAACATATTGCTGAACGAGAACATGGAACCATGCATTAGCGAGTATGGCCTAAGGGTGGAAAATCAAGAACTTTCAATGGTTAGCATAAGCAACATCCAAGCAGCAGAAGAAAATGCTGGACAAAATACATTTAAATCAGACGTATACGCGTTTGGGGTGATTCTTCTTGAGATGCTTACAGGAAAGGTTGCATCAGTACAAAACAATGGAATGGATTTGGCTAAATATGTAGTTTCAGTGATTAAAGAGGAGTGGACAGGGGAAGTATTTGACAGAGGATTAAGTAAAGAAGGTGCTAGTGAAGAGAGAATGGTGAATTTGCTTCAAATTGCTATCCAATGTGTGAATCAGTCACCAGAAGCCAGGCCTAGCATTAGCCAAGTTGCACTTATGATTGATGCAATTAAAGAAGAGGATGACACATCCATGGATATTTCTATATCTCAAGTATGAACTTGCAAGAGCTAAATTTTTGTTTGCTTTGTCCATTTACATAAATTATTTGGTTTTGATTCAGAGTAATAATGTTTCATGTTCTAATTTTGCACAATTTGTCTTGTATAGTGATACTACCAAATGCTAACTCTGAAGGAGAACTTGAGCTAAAAAATTTCTAAAACTCTCAAAATTCAGCTGACATTTTTGTGTAGGTGTCCATTTAAATTTGTGTTTACATTCTGGTGGGAAAAGAGGTACTTGGCAGTTGGCAAAGTAGAAACAAAAATCTAGTGAGCATTTATTTGGTGGCTGCAAAACTAAATTAAATTAGACATATTTTGTTAAAACTCCTACCACATAAACAAAAGGAGGAACCGGCTGGACACAGATATTAAAAATACTGATTTAGCCAAGAAAAATAAGATATTGAAAAACTGTTAAAAGGTTTGACTGCATTCCAACCTGAAAGAAAAAAATGATCAAAATATCTAATTTTGGAAGGGAAGATAACTTTCAGAGTCTATTAGAGATTAAAAAAAATCTGAACAAGCTCGAATATTTAGAAATTCAGATTTTTCTCAAATCGAACTTAAATTTGGATATTTTTCGAAACTTTCGTGAAAATGTAGAACTTGTGCCCAGGAAAATATATGGCCTTCTTGGGCTCTTAGCGGCCGAGTTTGCGCAAATCTTCTTTTATACTAATTAAATTGGATAGATTTTTCGGATTCAGATTTTTTACATTAAAATTAAGTCATTTTTTTTTATAATTGAATCTTGTTCAACAAATCCTTAAAATTATAATTAGGAAAAAAGAGAGAGTACATTTAAAAAAAAAAAAGAAAGTGAAGAGTGTGTGATTATGAAATAAAGAAAAAGAAAGAGGAAAGATAAATGGTTAAAGTATAGAATCTAGCCAAGGCCCAATGTTGAAGCACACTACAAAAAAAGGCGCGTGCAATAAGAAACATTGTCTCATTACATATGGGTGGGAAGATACTTTACTTGGCTTTTTATTGCATACAAAAATACAACAAACTGAATGTCACTGCCCAGTCTTTGGCTCTTTGCCTTGTGCCCTTCTTCAAACACCAACACTTCTGGTTCTATTTAACACTATTTACAAACCACACCCTCTGCAATACACATAAGATTTGTATGTATATCAGTGTGTATACAAGTTGGAGGATACTTGGAGAGACTTAAAGTAAATTATACTTTAGGCCATTTTATTGGGATTTTCAATCTTGACTTTCCCTTTTAAGGCCTTGTGTTTGGGGGCTTCTTGCTGCAGCAGAGGGGCAATAGATCAAGAATCTGTTATTTTAAGGTGGATTCAAGATTTGTGAGTTAAAAATTCTATCTTTTTATCACTTGTGTGGTTTGTTCTTTCATTATTGCACATTTAGTGACTTGGGTATTTGACTTGTTATAAAGATTCAGTTCAGACTGCTATTTTAATGGTATGATAGCAAATTTTGTGGCATAAGTTAGGTGTGATATACAAGGGTTTGTTATTGGTATTCTTGATATATAAAGATTTGACCTTTGGGGTTTTGAAGCTGTGCAATGTCAGAAGTTAGATACCAAAGATGGCTTTTTGAGCATACCCACATGAAAGTTTCTTGGATTAAGTATTCAACCAAGCAAAAAGATGAAATTTTGACATACCCTCCTCCAGTTTATAGTCTACCTTCACCTCCATACGGTACTTCTATTGCTTTTCATAAACAATCAGCTCCTTCACCTTCATCTTCCCCTAAAATTAACCCTGCTGTACTTTTTATAATTGTGATATTAGCTGTCTTGTTTTTCATATCCGGACTTCTGCATTTGCTAGTTAGATTTTTGACAAAACACCAGTCTTCGACATCCTCCCAGTCGGATAGGCCCGAGGTTTCTTCTAGATCAGATGCTCTTGAAAGACAGCTACAACAATTGTTTCATTTACACGACTCGGGTTTGGATCAAGCTTTTATTGATGCTTTGCCTGTGTTTATGTACAAGGAGGTTGTGGGTTCAAAAGAACCGTTTGATTGTGCTGTTTGTTTGTGTGAGTTTACTGATAAGGATAAATTGAGATTGCTTCCTACTTGTAGTCATGCTTTTCATATTAGTTGTATTGATACGTGGCTACTTTCGAATTCGACATGCCCTCTTTGTCGAGGGACACTTTTTAGTCCTGGATTCTCAATGGAAAACCCAATGTTTGATTTTGATGATCTAAATGATGATGGATGTCATGGTAATAGAAGATATGCTTTAGCTTCCAATCAGAAGACTATTGAAATTGAGGAAAGTGCAGTCGAATCTAGCGTTCTACCTGTTAGACTTGGTAAGTTTCGGAAGTTGAAGGAAGGGTCGAACGACGCAGGAGGGGAGACTAGTAGTAGCAATTTAGATGCAAGAAGGTGCTACTCAATGGGTTCATATCAGTACGTGGTTGCTGAAACAAGCCTTGAGGTAGCATTGGACAATGTACGAGATGGTAGTGATGCAAAGCTTGTAAAAAGAAAAGAAAGCAGCCATAGTTCTTTCCCTGACAAGGATGATGATGGGAAAAAGATTAGTATTGGGACAAAGACCGACAGCTATTCTGTTTCAAAGATATGGCTATGGTCTAAGAAAGGACAACTTTCAGGTTCTTCAGGCACTCAAATGGATTATCATTCATCTCTTGATCACGAACTTCCTTGGATGAGGAAAACAGAAGGTATATGAAAATTATAAAATTTACTTTTTACCGATTAATGAGCCAGTTTATTTAATCAAGTAAGCTTCACAAAATTTTAATCTAACTCGTACTTGTATGTAGCTCTATTCTAGGTCAAACCTTTTTATCCATAGTTTAAATAGAACAACTCCACCAACTCGGTCTGATTTGTAAAGGCACTTCAAGTTTCAGTTTTGATATGGTTAGCGCACAAATATATATAATGCATTCTTCTTGTTGAGAGAACCTTTAAATCATCATGTTGGCTGGTTCTATATGTTAGGGTCCCCCAGATCACTTGAATAATATGTTTTGGGACATAGTCTTTGTAGCTTCTGCTGTTTTGAAGTTACACCAACCACAAAACTTGACCTACCAAAAGAGAGGCGCAAGGCTCATATTCAAATGAGCTCAAGTAACAAAAAAACTGTCTCTTAGTAGCTGACCAAAGATTCCTATTCCTGTTCTTTAAGCGCAGTTAATTGGATATATTTATTTCGCAACATTTTCTGATCAAACCTAAATGGACAAATAATTGTGAAAATCGAAATCCTCTCATAAATCTGAACTAAGGAATTCACTCATGTTGTGAATCAAGATCCTTGTTCTTAATCAGTAGTCACATTGTACCCTTTTTTCGTGTGATGGTCGATTACAGGAATTTAAATATTTACGTCAGTCACTCATGCCTCTTTCAGCCCTTGTTCGAGAGAGGTGTAACCGCTAGTCTATGATGCATTGATGCTAAGAATTTTTATGTTAGGAATCTGAATCTATTTTTAAGAGCAGGATTGAAACTTTCAAAAATCTTGATCTCAGATGTCTAAATTAGCTTTAGAATGGTCAACAACTTCTTTTGCTTGCATATTTCTCTTCAATCTTAGCTTTACTTTTTGTTGTTAATCTCCTTTTTATCTTGTAGTTGTTTGTGAACATGCCTTTTGTGATAGTCATATAGTGGGAGCCAAGCACCATGTTTGGCATCTTTAATTATTGTGGGATCCATGATGACAGTGAGAAATTTTGACCATTTCTACTAATTAAATAGTTAGTGTTAGCTTTGATGTGCTGATGATGCCCTGTATTAGTTTTTTGACTATGTACATTGTCATGTGTACATAACCAAGTTTATATAATGATTTGCAAGTTTAATGTGTGGATTTATACATAGATCTCCACAATGGTTTCAACTTTGCAAGGGATAAGATTACTTAAGAATATTATTGTTATGTTTTGATAACAAATGTAAACAATAGAGAAAAGGACAGGATGAGAACATGAGAACACCAATTGGTTTCTTGTTTCAGCAGACTGCGGCTCACCATTACACCCGACAATTTTAGACATAACACGACTTACACGACATGAAATTACACGAGCGTTTGTATTTGCCTTTTTAGTACATGATACGAAGGTACACGAACATGAAAATACACAGTCGCAATTTAATGTCGGTATTGTATTTAGCCTTTGGATACAGGACACGAAATATATGATATAAATAAATAATATAGTTAAATATTAATATTTATAATGAATATATTTATATTTATAATAAATATATGCATATTTATTTCCAAAAATATACTTGATTTCATAATATTAAATATACACGACATGAAACGAAAATAAATGAACACGAAAGTACAGAACCCTAAATGGGCCAATTTTGAGTTTAACATTCAAGTATGTGAAAAATGAAAATGCACTGCACGAAACTACACGAGACAAATGATTTGCCAGGTCAAGTAAAATCTACTAGTTTGTTTAAACTACTTTATTAAATTTTTGAAAAAAAAGCTTTAGTTTAAACAATCTTATTAATTAGTAGTACTTTATATTTTATTCATATAATAAAATTTTAGTTTTGCAAGTCACCGTCATTTAAGATGGCCAAATCAGTCCGAAGCCTTTCATATAATCGACTAATAATTGTTTGTTGATATCTGGTATCGAAACCTCAGTTAAGTATCATGGGTAGAGAACGAGAATGGGAAAAAAAAATACGAGAATCAATTGAAATTTTATTGTTTGTGAGATGCATAATAGTAGCATACTAATCAATACAATGGTTATAAAATTATAGTTTCTGTTAAAAAGGAGATTGGAACAAGTTTTCCAACATAATATTTTGGTGCCAGAATGTTTCATCCGATAGCCTTAATAGTAAGAAAATTCGTACTCATAAGTCCTACCTGGCATGAGGCCCAATAAGGATTCTAACATTAGTCTAAAAAGGCTTCTATCTAATAAATTGTTGTTTTAATTTTGTTGTTGATAAGGCTTGGGCTTTACCTCACTGCAAGCCAGACAAATAATGGACAAGTGTACTTAAATTGGATGACAAATTTTTGTGGGCTAGTTTTAAGAATTCCAGGCCAAGCCCAGGTGTTGGACGTGCTAACCTTTGATCACTGATTCACTAGCTGCACAGCCTGATATATTTTGTATGGATCATTGACTCCCAGTCCCATGAATGCAACAATCTATCTGTGAAAAATAAATAGAGGAAGCTTCCTGCTACTGATGCTGTCTGTCGATCAATCTATCCTCATCTCATCTATCTCTGCAATGTTACTTGTATTGTTACAATCAAGGACTCTTCATTCTTGATGACCGTGCCAATTCCATATCAGGACAAACTTATCTCTGGGGCTACCAAACACAGTGGACAATGATTATCCATTGGCCATTTGCCCCCACCCCCTTCTCCAGGCAATTTTCACTTGTAAAATGTTTACATTTCCAATGAGATGCGATGAACTGACAACATTTTACCACAGTAAAGAACATGATATTTTACAACTTGCCATTAGTAATTAACATATACTCCATTAACTTGTTATTAGAGTGATCATAAGCAACTCTACAGCAACTAATCCTTTTCTCAAGGGACTCCTCAGGTTGTGTTTAGTGTGTTTTTTTTAAAAACATTTAGTACTCAGCAAATACTACTACTACCTAACAACACAAACATAGAAGAGAACCTACAAGGAAACAATTTTGCTACTAACTTCATCTTCTTCTAAACTGGTTTCTTTATACTTACCTAGTACAAATTCATACTACATTTAGAAACAAGAATTAAGAAAGATCAATAACCATACGAGTATCCCGTATAATTATATCGCGATCGAATGTTATGATTAGTACTGGCAGAATCTGCATAGTCGAGAGCCTTGATGACAACACCTTCATGCCTCCCGTCGTGTTCTTGGACTGCTCCAAATACAATCTCATTTGTCTCACAGTTTTGCTCGTAGTATGTCTGAGGGCTAGACAACTGGTGTCTTTGATGGTGCTGCTGAATCTGTTTCTGTTGCTGTTGCTGTAAATGTTGGTAGAGCTGCTGCTGCTGTTGTTGCATGTGCAGTTGGAACTGTTGTTGCTGACGAAAATCTCCATTCCACCCGCCGTAGAAAGACTGGTTTTGCTTGTGTTGCCGACTTTTCTCCATGTCCTTGGTGATAGATTGGTAGGTTTTGCGCGGAGTTGGGTCTCTTGTTTCTAATGGAGGTGGTGCATCTTCATTTGGAATGACAAAGCTTTCTTGCATAGGCCAAGCGTTAGCATGTCTGCTTGATTGCTGATAATATTGCTGTTGGACAGGATGCCCTGGTTGTTTTCTAAACCCTGAGAACCATCCTCCAAAGAGTTCAACGGCAGATGAGCTAGTGTTCATAAGAAGCTTCCCCAATGAATCAAACAAGCCTTCTTGTTTCTCGGGTTCATGTTCAGTTGGAATTAAGGGACGCCTAACTGACATAGGAGGCTTTTGATATGGTGCAGGAGGGTAAACCTTTAACGAATCTCTAAGTTCCTGCAGAAAGAGAAGTTCAAGTGAAAATAGAAATAAGAGATTCAAAGTATTACAGAGAAGAGATCCATAACTAAGAAATCTAAATAAACTAATATAGATCCAGAATTTGAACATCTCTCCTCCATAATCACAGATTAAACATTTAATTGGGATATGATGATGTAAAAGTAAACATATTTCCTAGCTAATGAGATCAGAGGACTTGTTAGTGAAAATAAAACAGATCTGAACACCAAGGTATTAGTTTCTTACATGGTGGGACGAAAACATGGCTACGAGCCTACGTTGTAACAGAGCCAGCATGTATCCGAAAAATCCTGCTGCAGCAAGAACTGCTATGCCTACAACAATCAATATCATATATGAATCATTAACTATTTTACAATCATGATCATGAAAACTTGGTGATGAAAGGATTATAATGTTTTAGTGTACCTAAATTAAGATCTTCATCATACTTTTGCGAACACTCATCATCATTGAGGTGAATCTCACGAATTGCTTGATTTCCCCTGTCAACAACCAGAAGAGAACAAGTGCTTTTAACATAAACCACATCAAAATCATTTGAAAATTTTGCATCTTCACTTGGACCGTCGACATGACCTCCCCCTCGGGACAATGTTCCTCCTGCAATTGTTACAACCCCTGCATACAAAGAAATAAATCATCTTTGATCCTATAACTTTAAACGTGCACTTGCATTGTTGATTTCTATAGGAATGTATTGGCTGTATCACGAGATGAAAGCATATAATACAGGTGTTTCAAATAAATAAATTCTTAGTCATCAAGTTACCTGCATCACTGATCTTCCTGATTGCCATATTAGTGGTGTCTGCAACATAAATATTTCCTCTCTCATTAACAGTATGCCCTTTTGGGTGGTTCATTCTTGCTTCTCTTGGTTTTCCGTCCACGTGGCCTGAGTAACCTTCAGATGAGCCAGCTACAAGCTTTGGTCTGCTATCTGCAGATATTTTATGTAAATGTAACACATTTTTGAGTGAGGAAAGGGAAAGATTGAACTTGGATTAAAGTTTGTGGCGTCTCACTAAAACTAGGGCACACAAAATAAAATCTGTATCAATTCGAAACACTGTACGGAAATAAAGTGAATAAAAATTTTAGGGAAGTCTAGTTATGAGATGGTTCTTGGTGCATCAATAAATCATTTGAGAGAAATAGAATGAGAGAGTGAAGTGGCGAGATAGCTCTTAAAAAAAATGAAATCTGCTTGCTATGAAATACAAATAAGAAGCGTATCTTATCACATTACAGATAAGAAAGAAACTCAAGCACTAAAAACGTAAAAACCAAAAATTTAAAAGCTTGAGCATAATTTCCCCATAAAAAGTACAAATTAAAGCTTTCTTGTTAATTGCAACTAGCCTGTTGTGTTCTCCAAATAAAAAAAGATTGAAAAAACATATAGATTCAAGTTTTACAAATGATGCATTTCTGGTGGTGGTCGATAACTACAAGAGTTCTAAATGAAATACATTACTGACACTTGTGTTGTAAACAGTTTATTCAAAAGGACTTGGTTTCTTATCAATGGGCTAACTGAAATTTTGGATGTAATTTTACCCCAAACCTCTCAAATTAGAAAGATGACACATGAACTTCATCCTCAGTACAGAGTGTTCAGGAGTCTTAGAACAAGGCTGAACTAAATAAATGAACTAATAAAGGACCACCAATAGAATTATAAAAGTCAGAGAGCAATGAATATTATTGCTTATAGGAGATTTAGTACATAAAAGCAATGCACTGCTTCTTAAAGTTCCCAAAAAGAGAATCAACTCTGCAGAAACAACCAAGAAATTAAGGTGCAGCATCCACAAAGAAAAGTAACGCATCCTCATAAACAAACTAGAGTAGACCAAAGATTTATAATGTAATTACGAAATCTAACGAGTCATGAGCAATAACAGTCACCAATTAGCAACTGTAGCACTACTTTCACATGCCACTTCACTTAAATCGATCACACATTAGGGCTCGTTTGGAAGTTCTAAATATCACTACAAAAGAAGAAAAAATGAAGGGTTGCACTTTGAAGAGTCTTACTATCAATGATTTTGATAGAAATCTATAATACAATAAAGAGGATCAGAATAATAACTTACATCGCGACAATGGTGTTGAAATTTTGTAGATATTACTGTTTGCAGAATCCAAAACCAGAAGGTCCCCAGATGGGGAAACCTCTACACTGTAAGGCTCAATTCCAAGCTTACTTCCATCGAAAACAGTCTCGACAGTGTAACCACCTTCAAATTTCATCATTGAGCGTCCAGAAATAGCTGGAAATATGAACCACCCCATCAAACCATAAAATCATCCCAAATCCATTTTACACGAAAAAAAACAACATAAAAAAAAATTTAAAATACGAATTTGTAAAATGCACACACCTGTTGATTTGCTAGATGTAAGTGACCACAGCCATCTAAACAGAACTGCAACAACTTTAGACACAACCCCACTAACAATTTCTACAGAAAAACAAGAATCACGCAAACAGATGTGAAAATATGAAATGTGATATAAATAACTGAAAAACACACAATTAGTACCTAAAAAATAGCATGAAATTAAATTATTAACTTACTTGCAGGAGGAGTGGCTGAAGCAGATGAGCACCCACCAAAGAAAACAACTAAAATCAGAAGAAACACCAACCAATTTCTCCTCATTGTTTCTTCTCAGAGTACATCCAAAAAACAAGAATATTTATAAATAAAGATGCAAACTTTACTTTTATTATAAAAAAACAAGAGTGACCCACAATCAAGTTCTTCACTTTTGTGACAAATTAATCAAAAGGCCTAAATCTTGGTTGTGTTTCTTGAAAGAAAGAGTGAGAGAAATAAAGTGTGGGCTAATGGAGAGGCTCAAAGAGTTGTAGTGGTAAATAAATAAACTTGATGAAAGCTCTTTGATCAATGTAAGAAGGTAAAGTGAATGTGTAGGAGCCGAGGGATATATGTAAATGTAATGGAGGTGTGTCAGTTAAGATAAAGATTGTTCAGACATTTTACTAAAGCATGGAGGTGTGTGAACAGACAAAACTCTGTGCTTTCTGGGTTTTGTATAAGGGTAAAAATGGGAGGATAAATATGATGAACAAATACAATAATTGAAAAGAGTTACTAAATGGATTTTTCGTTTTTTTCTATACCATCTAGTACCATTTAAATTAAATTAAAACATATGAAAATTTATTGGTTTGTTTTCCAAGATTCAGAGTAGTAGTTATTAATGTTTTGTATTTATGTTGGATGTGTTTGGTGTGTTTTCTTGGAGGCGCATGCATCATGCATGTGTTTTTTTTGTGAAACAGATCATAGATCTCCATGCTCCGAATGTTTTCTATTTCCTTTGGTGTTCTTTCTCTTTATTTTAACCATTTCCTGACAAAGTATAGTTTGCAGTAATTGTTTTATAGTACTAAAATTGAAGTTATTGTTAATTATAAAGGTACTTATGTTCAGAAAACTATATATCTATATATATTTTATTCAGAATAAACTTTACCATTCAGTGTTTGAGTACAAATCATATTTTCATAATCGAATTTGAATTCAACATTATAGCACACCGAAACAGGAAAGCACGGTGTTCACCTCAAGCTCCTAATTTTAATGTTCTGTGAATGCACCAATTTAAGTACGCGCGCAGTCGATAATAAAATATTGTGTTAACGTTTTTCAAAATTAATAGAAATATCTATAATATAGAGATGTACAAAAAATTTATCAGTTCAGATTTTGACCAGGTCTTAAAAAGACCGGGTTTTGACGAATTGGATTTTTCGGACGTTTCATCGAACCTCTAAGCCTGTGTTGGGACCGGACCGGGCGTTGACCGAAACGGATTTGACCAAATTTTTGGGACGGATTTTTTGTGCATTTCAAGTATAATATGACCCTAATACGTGTTTATAAAACAACACTAAAGCACAATCAAATATCCTCCCCCCTGAGTCATTGAAAGTGGTTAGCGGTTCCCTCCCGTAGTGTTCTTGGATTTCGACATCTCAATTATATATTATTTAATTTTTATTAAATTTTATTTTGAATTACATTAGTCGACGTTTTTAGGGTTTTATTGAATTATTCGGTTAACCATTATACGTAATATCATATTTTCAATAATATTTCGGTTCAGCTGCCGATTTCAAATAGTATAAAGGGTTGAGCGAATCATTAATTATTGTGCCCGATGTTAATTATAATTAAGAGAAAAGATTGCGGTTTAATCTTAGATTTGACAACAAGTATGAGTTTTTTGCCCGGAGACATTAAAAATTAAGGAGGAAGATGGTTTTTACGGTATAGGTAAGTCCCATGTGAAAAAAAAAATGGTTCAAATTATTGTCCCGCTTACTTTTACGTACTATATCACTTTATAATTAGAACACACATATATCTGTGCATATACAAGTCAGAGGTGTTTTGAATAAATAGCCTATTTCATTATTTAAAATGAGGATAAAATTGCATACGGTATACCTTCCTCACACACTATCCCAGCCAATCAAATATTTAGAATTTTCTTTTTTTGCTAATCAATTTTACATGTACAAGAAATCGAAATTTTGACATCCCGCAAATATGATAAGAACTCAACCACGACACTAACTTTTTGGGCCTCACATTGTTTACACCAAAAAACTTCTACACTTCCGATCATCATTGCATATAACTAGGATTTTTTAGTATGTGTCCATAAGCATATTTAAGAGTTAATAATTGATGATGAAATTATAAAATAGATTAATGTTAGAGGCACAAAAAAAAGTTACAAAAAATTGTCATAAAATGACATGACATGGGTGATAAGATACAATGAAAAAATTCAATTGGTTTTATTAGAGTATCTCCGGTAGGGGTTGCCAAGTTTATGTGGCATGACACCCTTGGTTGCCTACCTATTCGAGTTGAGAGGTTGCCAAAAGTTTGCCTACCAAGGTTGCCATAATTTGACAACTTCCTAAATTAGCAAAAATCATAAAAAAAACATCTAAATTATATATTACTCAACCCACTTTTATATTGAACTAAATATAAAATTAATATAGAGGGACTACATAGACAACTTTTAAAATTGCTTAATTATTGGAGTAAAATTTTAATAAATGTTGCCAAGAGTGACATGAATGTGAGAGAAAATTAAAAAATAATATATTTAATGATTTGTCATGTTTTGACAATTTTGTTAGCAACCTCTATTGGAGATATTCTTAATGTAAATGAGGGGGTTCATTTATATTTAGTCAACCAACATGTGACATGTGTAATTTATAATTATTTTAGTAACTCATTTTGTACCTCTAATATTTTCCTATAAAATATTGATGGAAAACTCATTAATAATAATGAACCCGGCTGGATATACAAAAATCTCCATGAATAAAAATTTTACAACTCTTCCATTACACTTTTCTTAGCATGGACAAGTACTGAACAAAACATATGTATAAGTAAAACTTATACTACAACTTACCAGTTGACCGTTTGAATACTAGTTGGACGACTTGATTTTTTATTTAAATTTATATCACCCTCAGTTTAGCCCCATAATAAAAAATTACATGCAGCTACCTATTTTAAAGCATTGCCTTCCATTTCCCTCCAAACTTGTACCAATGATCATTCCCCCCCTCCCCCTTGCCCCAGAAAACACACTTTCATCCCTCTGCAACCCCCTCCTACCTGCAATTTTTCATCGATAATTTGCACACAATCTTCATTAAAATCATTAAAAATCTGGAACAAGATACAAATTAAGTCCATCCGGCCTCTTGGCGGAATCCAGTGAACCCTCATTTGGGTTCCGCAATGGAAAATGAATAGAATATTTTCGACACCAGCATTCCAACTCCGCCAGCTCAGGCGACAAGCAGCTAATCCTTTGAAACGACACACAGAGCCAGCACTCGCCAGAGCTGCACCTTGGCTCTACCAAATTCTTGATCCTAGTAGCCCCATTGTTGCCAAATGGAACCGTTTTTTTCTTGTTACTTGTCTTATTTCTCTTTTTATAGACCCTCTTTATTTCTTTCTTCCGTATGTTGGCGGTCCTGCTTGCATGAGTACTGATGTGCCTGCTGCAATTACAATCACCTATTTTCGAACTATGGCTGATCTTTTTTATGTATTGCACATTGTAATGAAGTTTAGGATGGCTTTTGTTGCTCCAAGTTCTAGGGTGTTTGGTAGAGGTGAACTTGTTATGGATTCTCATCAAATTGCAGTGCGCTATTTGAAATCGGATTTCATTATTGATCTTGCAGCTTCTTTACCATTACCTCAGGCAAGCCTCAACCGATATTTTTGCAGACAATCTAATTTATAATCATTTGGTGCCATTATAAATATTTCTTGAAGATTAGTCATTAGTGATTAGTGATTGCAGAAATGCAGCTCTGGGAAAAATATGTTTTAACGTTTGAGACCATACCAAATTAATCTGAATGGAGCGCTTTAGTGGAAGTTGATTATAATTTTTACACACATCTGAAGATGTTTCCTCCCTCAGACCTTGTATTAAAATTTTATGTTTCATTCCCTTGCAGATTCTTAATTGGTATGTTGTTCCAGCAATGAAAAACAACAGTGCTGATCATGCTCACAACACCCTGGTTCTCATTCTTTTGATTCAATATGTTCCAAGACTGTTTGTCATGTTTCCTCTAAATCAGAGGATAATTAAAACCACAGGAGTCGTTGCTAATACTGCTTGGGCTGGAGCTGCATATAATCTTGTGCTTTACATGCTAGCAAGTCACGTAAGATCCTAATATTTGCTCTTCCATTGGTAACTGTACTTAAACATGTAGTATTCATACATGAGGGAAAACACTTTTGTTTATCATTAACTGTTGGTGCAGGTACTAGGAGCAGCCTGGTATCTAATGTCTATAGGGAGGCAGCATTCATGTTGGAGAGACGAGTGTTATGCGGAGCAACACAGAGTTCCAGCTTGCAATTTCACTTTTCTAGATTGCAATAGTTTAGGAAATATTCAGCGGGCTTACTGGCTGAATTTTACCAAAGTGCTTTCTACTTGTGATGCTAACAACTTAGACTCAACATTTAAATTTGGAATGTTTTCGGATGCTTTTACTAGTGAAGTTGCTATGTCTCCGATGTACCAGAAGTATTTGTATAGCCTTTGGTGGGGCTTGAGAAATTTAAGGTACACAATCTGTTTTTTGTTTTTCATATTCTTCTTCCCCCGTTGAAATCCAAGAGTAAACTGCTTTTTCTTTACTCTTCCATCCAAAATTCCCCCGTCTTTTTTACATGTTCTGTTAACTTCTATAGATTATGATCGACTACACATGTTAAAGTGTACAATTCCTACTACGTGCTGCTCCAGACATTTTCAAAAAATAGAAACCGTAAAACTAGTTTATATGCTGCTAGAAAACTGGCATTCCTGTAAATTCAAATACGCCTATCAGAAATATATTAGACACTTCTTGGATCAGAGAGTATATCAACATAGCAGCTGCCATTTTGGAAGCTGTCAGTGTTTTGATGTGTGTAGCAGTATAGGTGTGTGACTGTGTGCTCTCTAAGACCTTTCCTGATGCATTATAGTTTCTGTTAATATGCTCATCTATAGATCATATTGGAAACAGTTGTTCACTTCTTGATGCTTATTGCTACCCATTTAAAGTATCATTCTGAATAGTTGTTGTATTACAAGTCTGATACTCTTTGTAGTGTATAATTTTCATCCTTCCTTTTGCAGTTCGTATGGACAGAATTTGCAGACTAGTACTTATATTGGTGAAACTTTATTTTGCATTCTCCTATCAATTGCGGGGTTGGTTCTGTTCGCGCAGCTAATTGGAAATATGCAGGTAACAACTTTTTTCTTCTGGGATTATTTTCCTTGTCCTAGTACAATCGATATTTGAACTAAAAGTTTGTGTTTGGAACAGTTTGTGTTTCATGTGTTCACTTTGATCTCTTCTATGAAGAGTATTCACTAGTATTGTTATGTCCTTTTGTTTTACTTCATATTGGCTCCAGAAAATTTCGTGCTTGTAAAATTTACCAGAAACCTAAAGTTGTCAATTCTGTTCTTGAGTAACTCTGTTCAAGTTCTTTCATTCATCTAATCTCTTTAGTTTTTCTATACAGCAATATTTGCAGTCCATGTCTGTGAGGCTTGAAGAGTGGCGGGTCAAAAAAAGAGATACCGAAGAGTGGATGAGACATCGACAGTTGCCTCCTGTGCTGCAAGACCGTGTTCGTCGGTTTGTTCAGTATAGATGGGTTGCCACTAGAGGAGTCAATGAAGAAGCTATCCTAAAATCCTTGCCACCAGACCTTCGGCGTGATATCCAACGACATCTATGCCTCAAACTTGTCCAACGTGTATGTACTCTTGTTAGTCTGTTGAATTCATTTTATACGCAGACATAATTCGGGTAAGGCATTAGGCTTGCAAGATAGCTATGGATTTCGTTTATATAAGACCTCGTGATCTCTTATGTTTAACATTGTACAGGTTCCTTTTTTCTCACAAATGGATGTCCAGCTTCTAGATGCCATATGTGAAAGACTAGTCTCATCCTTAAGTACCCAAGACAGTTACATATTTCAAGAAGGTGATCCTGTAAACGAAATGCTGTTTATTATCAGGGGACAACTAGAGAGCTCCACAACGAACGGTGGAAGATCAGGATTCTACAATTCGATCACCCTCAATCCTGGCGATTTCTGTGGTGAAGAATTACTGACATGGGCCTTACTGCCCAACTCAAGTGTAAACCTCCCGTCCTCAACTCGTACAGTCCGAACACTCACTGAAGTTGAAGCATTTGCCCTTCGAGCTGAAGACCTCAAATTTGTTTCAAATCAGTTTAGGCATCTTCATAGCAAGAAGCTGCAACATGCATTCAGGTACTACTCCTCTCAGTGGAGAACATGGGGTGCTTGTTACATGCAAGCCGCGTGGCGAAGGTACAAAAGGAGAAAATTATCCAAGGAATTGGCTCTGCAAGAGAATCATTTTTATGTAATTGACAAAGACGGAAATAATATTAGTGAAGAGCTGTCTGGTGCAGTCGTCTATGACGAGAGAAATGGTAAGCTTTCGTTGATCGATAGCACGAGTGGTGCACATAATCTTGGAGCCACAGTCATGGCTTCAAGGTTTGCTGCCAATACAAGAAGAGGGGCTGGTCAGCATGTCCCTGTGGCTATGCCAGTGGTTGACACTTCTTCTTCGAGCCTGAAGATGCCCAAGTTGTTTAAACCAGACGAGCCTGATTTTTCTTTAGGCAGAGAGGATGTTTAGCTAGTGCAGGAATGATGCAAGTTGTAGAATGTTGGACAAACTTAGTATTTTAGACTAAGTTGTGAATCATTTTGAGACTCTATATGAGTGAGACACATTATGTGTTAGTGGTGTGTATTTATTGGAACGTATTCTTCTCTTCGAGGGGATTCCAACGCATATTAACACGCTCAAAATGAGTAAAAGGTGAATGAGAACTGATGTTCCAAAGTTTTACCTTTTAATATGAAAAGTGGCTTTGTACCACATCGAGAGTAGCACAAACCTATTCCTTAGTTTTTCTTATAAATACCATGTACCACATCGAAAAGAAAAACAAGTCCTTTCAAGCCTCTCTTTATAAATAGAGTCTTAGGGCACCAGTTTTATTAAGTCAAGAAAATAAGAGTCATCTCTTTCATTCTTGGTCTCTTTAGTCTTAAATTTTTTCAATATTCCGGTGATAGTTCTCGGGCTCAGTTCAAGTTCGCTGAGAGTATATTCGATCTATCGATTATACTAGTATCTCGTTTTATCCTGGGAAGCAGGTCGCTAAACACGGATGGTGCGGGGCGAAACTGCTTTAAGGAGACAGTTTTCTGGACTCGAGATTAAATCCAATCTCTGTTTGTTTTCTCAAACCCTTCTCCTAATTTAATTGTTAATTCTCATATGCTTATGTGATTTAAGAATTAACAATGTTTTTGTGAAGTAGTTATATATTCAATATATATATAACAATGTCTTTATCGTACAAGATTGCTAACAATCTTAAAGCAGTTTCCTTCAATTTTCATACTTTCTTGTGAGTAGACGTAAAAGTCAATTTGATTGTTTAAATTGGATTTATTTATGGGTATATGAGTGGTCATTATTTGCCTCATTAATTAAATTAAATTTAGTGCATTAATTTCTTTGATCACTTGTTGCCATGTGCTTGAAATTAATATAAATTTGATTTTAAGTGGTGCTTTGTTTAAGCATAACAGGTACGAGGCAAAAGTAAGCACAAAGTTGTTGGATAATTGGTTTCTTATAAGGCTATTGATGCTTTAATGGTTATTGATTTATGATCAACTTATATTCAAGTGGACATATTTGGTGACATCTCTTTCGGGTTGATCATTATAAATTGGTAGATTAAACCCAAATTTATAATTCGTCCATGTTTTTGCTATTAATGGATAGCTTATTATGTTTTGTTAACATGGTGATTGATTTCTTAATTCTGAATTGATTTTGGAATTATTAGTACACTGATACCAGAATCATATATGCTATAGTTTACATGCATGTTTGCAAGTTCATAACATGATATTGCTATGCAATTAAATGATATGGCTACATAAATGTGACCCTTCATGATGGAACTTGATTATTTGGTGATTAATTTTTTAATCATTGTTGAGTGATGATAATGCATCAATTATTATTGTTTAATCTTTAATAATGGAGTTATATCACAAACTTGTAATACTGGATAGAATGCAGTAACATGTTTGTTGTTAAATAATGTGACGAGGTGGGCAGCTGAAGTGAACCAGATTTACAATTGCTCAGGATTCTCCACATTAAAAAACCTAATGGGCCTGGAGTACAGGTTATGGGTCGGCACATAAATTATATTTTTCTGGTTGGATTTTTCCTCCAGTTAAATAATAATTTCACGTGTTGGTGTCGGTCTGCTGCGGCAGTGACACACGAGCCTATTATAGTGATCCATGTGATACTTAATACGGCGAATATTGATATCAGTATTTATGCTGAACTTCGGAGAGAATCCGGAAAGTTGTTAACCCTAACGCATTAGTTGATCAAGGATCACTGAATGTGGGTTTATTGAAGATTTATGTTCTTCCTTGGGCCTTTTCTGGTTGTACCAGTAGGTGAGCCATAAATGTAGGTTCGTGTGAACCATGTAAATATTTTCGAGAAATTCGGTAATTGAATTTTTAATGATAAGAACTACGGGAAGTTCTTTTAACATGATATTAAAATCTTATAGGTTTTAATGAATAACGTAAAACCTGCTCAGATGAGAGGTAGTGACACGATACGTGTTTACTGTCTGGTTTGATAGTAAAACATTTATCACTCGTACTCGTAGTCGAGTCAATATTGAAGCTAAATAGAGAGATGTGTGCTCTATAAACTCAAGGGCAAATCCAACTTAATACAGATAATTAAGATGGTAGTGAATAAATTTGATGATGAATAATCACCGGGCAAATTCTGTTTGCAACGTGAATATTCATGAGGTCGTTGCACCTTACTCGCATTAAATAAATGGAGTAGATGCAGGCTTGAGTTGCGCTCTGAGAGAGATGCAAAACGATTGTGATCAGCTCAGACTATCACTGAATTTGAGGATATTAGTTACGAAGGGCTAATCGTTCCTTAAACATGATACCACAGAAGGAAATAATTAAATTTCCTATTAGTTTTGGAATATTTTCTGACATTCTGTAAAATATTAAAATTGTGGGGGTATCTAAAATAGAAAATTATTGAATTTTCTATGAATATTGGAATGTAATGAAACATTCTTGAAAATAATTGAAATGTGGGGGTATCTCGAAACTTGATACCAATACCTCTGTTGGTAGCATGAGATCCAAAATCAATTGAGATATTTTGGATGGATACATAGACAATGGTTGAGTCTAATAATATCCGATATATGAATCTAATTTTTGAGATTTGTAAGAATACTATTACAGAGTTTAGGAATGCTTATGCGATAAGCTAGTAGATCCTAGTAGATCTGTAATTAAAAGTCATCTAAATGAACTTACGAGTTATTGGATGAATGTGAGGATGAACCTGCAGAGAGCAAAAGACTTGGATAATTGCTAGTCCCGAATGTCTTGATAATTTGCTTGAAGGTGAACTCGTAAATTTAATAGAAGCAATGTGCTTCTCGTATAATTTCTTGATAAGTGAATATATCAAGAGAAAATTTGACTATTACTAAGAGTCAATAAATCAAGATTTTCTAGCACGTGTACTAGAAAATGGATTGTGCATGTTCTCTCTATGTCCTTTGTGGGGGAAAGGATGTTAAGAAATAGAGAGAGTGGTTCTGTTTGACAGAATCTTGTTTAAAAAAAATATATAGATCTTCTTACGAGATAGAAGCATTAGGACCCAAATGAATTTTTAAATTGGAAAAATATATCTGGGTCTGAAGGAAGTATAAGGTCAGACTGATACAAAAAATATTACAGTCGAAAGTGATGACCTTATATAATTTATGAAATATTCTCGAGTTTGAGAATAAGGTTCATTAAGATGATACTAAAATTATCGTATTGTGAAATTTAAAAGTGCATCAATGAACATTGAGATGGTCTTTCTAAATAGTTATTTGGAGAAATATCTATTTACGTGAACCCGAGGGTTGCTCTAGATAAAGCAAGAGTAGAAAATCTGTATTTTCGGTGATCATGTTGAGTGAAACAACATTGACACGAAATAATGGCATATTAAATTTGATATTGCTATGATAAGCAATGGCTTCAAATAAATGACATGGTTGCCATTTTGAGGACGCTCAATATTGGTTGCTATGTGAATAAGGATTGCCAGTTTAAGGACGCTTAAACTCGGTAATGATGCAAACTGAAATTGCTGGTTTTTGGGACGCTAAAAGCTGGTAATATCAATAACAAGTGAAGCCTTAAGTAATAACTAGTAAAGTTATTTCATAAATATGAAATATGTCAATATGAGATGTCAAACTGATTCAAAATCAGAGAATTGACAAGTGTGCATGTGTTATTTACACATGATATGCAAGTCATAATTGATTGCATGTGAGTGATCTGATCATTACGAGAAGTAATGACAAGAGGATCATCTCTGAAAATCTTGATGAGATTGAAAAGTTTTGATTTGAAGATTACAATCTTCGTGACTTTAAAACTTTTAGATGATACATGTCACATGTTAGTGATGTGACTTTTGAAGAGGTCAACGAAGCTAAAGTTGTCATAGCTGGAATGGATTTATATATATCCAAGTGTAGATGAACAAGGATCTCTCAAGAAGGATTGCAAGTCTGTTGTACTTTTTAAAATTGTACAAAATTAGACATAGGCTACACAGTTGGTAAACTGGGTAGATGCACGAGTACAATGGAAATTGGTCACTTGGAAGTGATTGCAATGAGATTTAAGGTGTATGATATGTGCTCGTGAGCTTGGACTTCAATACGAAAGATATCTAATTGTACTATGTGAATATAGTATGTAAATTAGATATTTGACTTTAAGAACTTTAAAGTCATTCGAGAATACATTTCACACTTAGCAGTCGTGTCATGGAAATCCTAAACTTAGCTCGATTCATGATGGAATACGAGTCTGGTGCATAAAATAAATGCAGTTAAAAGGCCGAGTAGCCACTTTGTAAGGATATTCCTAAATGACAAGGAAAATGTGTCTTCAATATGCATATATCGTGTAATCAATATGCAAATTGGGAGATCACATTATTGTGTATGAAATGGTATGTCTCACATTTATGATGAGGACATAATACCATTAAACAACTATTCTCAACGAGAATTATCATTATTGACTATGTAAAGTCAAATGATAATGTTTGGATCCACTAACCAGATGGTTAAACTGAGCGAATCTGTTTAAGACAAGAGAATCTAGTTAGACCGAGAGATAGTTGTCAAATCATCGAGAGGAATGAGCCTTGCCTATTGCTTAACGGCGTCATGGTGGACACCCAACCTTGCTGACTGGAGATCCCAAGAACTTGGTTCAATGGGACAACTAAATCATGATGACTAAATCACTGTGGGGGTAACCCCCGGCCTATTTCTATGATGATGAAACAGTGAGACCCGTAAGGTACGAGGTTAAGCTTTATGCTTTTAATGATCTTTGACGAATACAAGGATTTCAAGTTTGAATACATAATATTCGGTTGAGTAAACGCGGGTTACTCTATAAGATAAAGATCACCTATGTAAGAGAGAAGTATGGCCGCTTCAAAGGAGAATTGTGAGGCACAATTCTTTAGAAACTCTTGCAGAACCAGGACGATGTTCCAGGGCCAAAATGGACATAATCATGAGAACTGAATGAGTCAGGAAAGATATAGTGATGAGTATGTCATCGTTTACACAAACGGTCGAACAGTTCAAGGACATCGCGTCATACTGTCTACCAGTAAAGTCGATATACTTATTCGAGCGAAGGTTCAAGGAGCATTCTCTACCTATCGTATGCTATATCTGACCGCCGGAACTATCACCAAGTCAAGCTCCGCGTCTGTCTGTCTATGTGGTGTCTATGTGGTGCGTGCTACTGGACCATCAATCTCATTTGTGGGGGATTGTTGGACAAACTTAGTATTTTAGACTAAGTTGTGAATCATTTTGAGACTCTATATGAGTGAGACACATTATGTGTTAGTGGTGTGTATTTATTGGAACGTATTCTTCTCTTCGAGGGGATTCCAACGCATATTAACACGCTCAAAATGAGTAAAAGGTGAATGAGAACTGATGTTCCAAAGTTTTACCTTTTAATATGAAAAGTGGCTTTGTACCACATCGAGAGTAGCACAAACCTATTCCTTAGTTTTTCTTATAAATACCATGTACCACATCGAAAAGAAAAACAAGTCCTTTCAAGCCTCTCTTTATAAATAGAGTCTTAGGGCACCAGTTTTATTAAGTCAAGAAAATAAGAGTCATCTCTTTCATTCTTGGTCTCTTTAGTCTTAAATTTTTCCAATATTCCGGTGATAGTTCTCGGGCTCAGTTCAAGTTCGCTGAGAGTATATTCGATCTATCGATTATACTAGTATCTCGTTTTATCCTGGGAAGCAGGTCGCTAAACACGGATGGTGCGGGGCGAAACTGCTTTAAGGAGACAGTTTTCTGGACTCGAGATTAAATCCAATCTCTGTTTGTTTTCTCAAACCCTTCTCCTAATTTAATTGTTAATTCTCATATGCTTATGTGATTTAAGAATTAACAATGTTTTTGTGAAGTAGTTATATATTCAATATATATATATAACAATGTCTTTATCGTACAAGATTGCTAACATAGAATACATGTGACATGTGATGTAAATATCACTGGTAGCTTTTAGTGGGAAAACCAAAATGTACAGAGTTGCAAATTTTACAAATACAGTCTTATGAAACCTGTTAACTCTTTGACATGTTAAGAGTAGATATCGAGGACCATAATGTACAGTCAGCAGACATTTCTCAAGAAATATTTTTTTTAAATTATAGTCATGCTCCACTCATTTTTTACGGTCAAGAGCAATAGCCAAGCCAAGCCAAGTAGGAGAGTTTTTCTTAGTAAGCCTATTATAAAGTATGGTTTTATATTTTATATTTTATTCTTTTATAAAAATTTAAACATCGTAGACTAATTTAGAAGGAAAAAATTAAAATAATTTAAAAACCATATTTTATAGAAGCCGTGCCTAGACCCCATTCCCACGTCAAACTTGGAGCGACTAAGAACAACTTTAATGGTTGTCACCCTTAAAAAATGCTAATTTCGCCACATAATCAAAAATATTATATTTTATATTCTCCTTCTTTTATATCATTTTTAGCGCCTTTTTTTCAAAAAACACTTCAATGGTTAGCACCCAATATGTCAACTTCATTAATTCAATAGAAAATGTTTAATAGAAATATATTAGAGAAATAATATTTAATACACTATTGAGACCACAAATGAAGTTGACACTTATTTTATGGGATTCCAACTTTTGGCATTGGGTACCCATGCCAACTCATTTGGCTCCTTAATGATATCATCAACTTCGATGAAGTGCTAACAAGGGTGTCAAGTCACTTCATGATACATGGCGTTGACACCTGACATCCTTCATTGAAGTTACTCTAAAAGTAAGTCCAACAATTTTCTTAAATGAATTTTTAAGTTCAAAGATAAAGAACTAGGCTTAAACGGTTGAAATATAAGGAACTTGATTTAAATTCATACCCTTATCTTAGTTGTTTCTAATATCACTAAGGCAGTGTCTTAATTTTAAGAAACCATTAGCCCTATCTTGTTTCACCTTTATTAATAAAATATTCATTTCCCACTTTTTTTTCAGCTTTTATCTTTCTCTTTCTTCCACTTTTTGTTTATATATATATTCAAATTTATTTTATAATAATAAGAGATAGGTTTAAAGGTCATTACTGAAGTTGAAACATAACATCATGTCATAATAATGTTATATAATATAAATAAGGAACCTATTAGTATACTGTTGGATTTGCTCTAAAGGACTAATATTAATAAAATTAAATTTCTTTTTAAAAGTTTATAATTCCAATAAGAAATTTCAAGAAAAATTCTATATTTACAACAATATCTAAAATCGTAGCCCAAATAAAAGTACTAATATGCTGTTTGTGCACGTGAAATAGTCGACAAGAATCTGTCTATTGTTATATATATAATACAACAACGGAGGTTTGATGTGCAATTTAATTAATATGACGATTATGTCCCTATATTAAAATTTATATAATATTATTTCACCTCATCATTCATTTATTAAAAATTACTATTTGTTGTATAATTAATATGTACATACATACATTAGTACTTACATACATACTAGTATATAATTTGTGCGATATACGGACGTTTTTATCATCATATATTATAAATTACTAGCATGTAACTCGTACGATACCCGGTTGTTTTAAATAATTATAAATTTTTTTTTATTAAAAGTTTTATAAAATTAGACAATAACTTACACCCTCATATTTCCCAATTTAGTTTTTATTGTAATACTTTTCTGAATATAATTCATTTGTTATTATATTTTAAGAAAGCATGTCATTTTTTATTAGTTTTAATATGTCTTACACTCTTATTAATTTACCTAATAATTTTTCAATTTATTTCACTCACCTCAGATATATAAAATCCACTTAGTCAACCTACGTGTTAAGAATTTAGGAGTGACACGAATTAGTGATGAATATTCTCGCTTTTTTTACACTTCATTCTTTAGTCTTAACCAAACAAATAGGGATGAACATTAATCTCGCCCCGCCTAACCCCGATACGATCCCCGCCCTATTCAGGTCGCGGATTCAGGGAATTCTTAGAGGGCGGGGAACGAGAAAAGTTTTAGAAATATTTCAGGGATTGAGCCGGAGTCTAAGATTAGTGTCTCCCCGACCCCGATGTGTGTGTATATGTGTATCTTTATGTATATATATAATAGGATTTTTTGCTATTAATATATTTTTAAACTTTTATTTCTATATATTAAAATAGTACTATGGGCAAATTGAGCCAATAAAATGACTGTGTAGATTTTACCCATATATATTGAAAATTTACAAAAATGCCACTCCTATTGAATTTGTGCAAAAATAAGATAATTTTTGTCTATTTAAAGAATCGAACCCCTAACATTCTAATATAAAGTTGATGATATAACCATCATGTTACATGGATATTTTAGTTTGTTTTAAAACTCTTATTAGATAAAGCACATCCTCGCTTCTTATTCTATTTTCTTATATTATTTTATATTTTGAGCAAGTAAAATGTTGTTTTCATTTTTATATAATTCTTTTTTTTAGTTTTCATAGTTTTACATATATTTATAAATTCAATAATCATTTTAATAAATTTAAGTACCCTTAATTTTTTTTGATTAAATAAATGCTAAATATATTTTTAATTATCTTAATAATATTTTGATGAACTATAAATACAAAATGAGGAAAAAAAGTCTATACAAATATACAAGTTAATGTGTGTAAAGTTGGCTGAGACCGAACAATTTCATATTCAAGTTTGAGATCATTATAATTTCTAATATTCAACTTTGAATTTAATGTCGTTTTATTTGATATAATGTAGTCTCGAATTCGAGCCAGTATTTTATATTTTCTTGTCTAAACACATCGAATTCAATCCAAATATGATTTTAAAAATATATTTTTTATTTTGAACTACATTCATAACTATTAACTTGAAAAAATTGAAATTTTTACGAGCTACAATAATAGTAGAAGTCTCCACAACCATCTAACAAACAAATGTTAAAAAGCACAAATTATATAGTCTATACTACTAAATAAATATATTAAATTATACGAAAAAAGAGTTATAGTCCAATATCAAATAAAATTTAATTTAGACTTGGGGAACCGTTTGTTTGGAGGCGGTTAACAAAGGAAAAAGGGAATCAATGTGGCTCACTCCCGTTACCGGTGTTTGTTTAATTAAAAATGGCAATCCATTTCACATTTTTTAGTTTAAGATTACCAAATATCCCTCTAACCTCATTCTCCACCCCCATTTTGTATTTGGTTTCCGTTTGCAAAATGTGCATTCTTTACAAAATCAATAGTGAATAAGCATCAAGATGCGTATTCTTTACAAAATTTTAAAATATAAAATAAACAATTCCAATATGTGTAATCGGTGAACATTTTTGGTAGACACTCCCGTCAATGACTCAATCGATATTTTGAGCATTTACCCTCTAAATAGTGGGTATTTTAAATTTTCACTTATGTTATTTTTGTCCGATTCAGCAAATCCAACTCACTATATTTAGTTCTTATTATTTTTTATTTTAGCCTGAATCAATAATATAATTTTATTTTAGCCTGGATAAGTAGTGTATATTATTAATTTTACCGCTGGACCATTAAATATACCAACAAATTATGTTTTGATTTTTCTTTTGTTTCAGACCGGTTCAATTGTATTTTTGTTATTACCTGGGTCAATAGTATATATTAGTTTGTTTTGTGTTAGGTAATGAATTACACACATGGGGGGCGAATGTGTTTTTGGTGTTTTATGCTTTTCTTGAAGTATTTATGGCTGTGAACAAAGTAAATTAAATCTTGCAGTGAAATGTGTTAATACTTAAATTAAACAAGCAATAACAATGTACACATATCTTTCAAAACTCACTTAATTTTATATAAAAATTAAGAATGTTTTGCTACAAAATTTCTAGGCTCTTTGTTGATAAAGAGCTTAGCTACTTACTTGAGAGAATACAAGATTTTCTTATCTAAATTGTTACATCTAAAAAAGGACTAGTGTTAACTTTATATCATAGTTAACTAATGGTTTACAGAGTGTATAATAAGAGATGCTATTCACTTTAGTAAACTGTCACTTATCATTTTCATTTTAGGAAAAGTATATCTTCCATTTCTGGCTTAACATATCTTTGCATACTGTGTTCACTTTGATCTTCCTTTCTCAGTTAATCTTCACCCTTGATCTTGCACACACCTTAAGATTCTTTTTATAGACTTGTCAATCCAACTGGTTGAATTGTTTGTTGATTGTTAATCTTGGATATTGAACTGGTCTGCAATTTGTACTTTGAGATTTTACCTCGAGATCTCCAGTTAGACATATAGAGAACTTGACATCTCGATAAGTTTATTGGCTGATCGAGATCTCTAATCACTCTATTGTTGTTTTGACTTGTAGAGGTCTCTAAGTTCTCTATAAGAGAATTTAGATTGTCGAGATCTCTCCACTTCATGTCTTCACTTTGGCTTATAGACATCTCTGAGTTCTCTAGTGAATTTTGACTTGTCGATAACTCAGAGTTCTCTAGTGAATCTTGACTTGTCGATAACTCAGAGTTCTCTAATGAACTTTGACTTGTCGATAACTCTGAGTTCTCTAGTGAAGAAATGACTTGTCGATATCTTCAATCTTCATGTCTTCAATTTGGCTTGTCGATATCTCTGAGTTCTCTAGTATCTTTCCTGAGTTTTCTATAAGTCATTCTGGAGTTCTTGAATGACTTCTCTATAACACTAAATCTGTGACTTGTAGAGATCTTGACTTAGAACATTTTTCTCAAAATAAATTTATTCAACTCCAAGCTTCTTCATAATTCTTCTGAGGCATGATCTTCTTGATCTTCTTCCGGATAGAATTCTTAGGTTTGATACTGTTTACAGAAAAAGACTCAAGTCTGCTCTTTGACATTTTTATAGACTTTAAAAGTTACAATACAAAATGCAAACTAAGATAACAATACAACTTACTTAGTGTTGTCAATTTGACTTAGTCTTGTTATTGTATAGGCATGTCTTGCACAACAATCTCCCCCAATTTGTGAGAAGATTGCTTAACACAAATTCATGTCTGTTAACAAGACTAACCCCAAGTTATAATGGAAAATAAGAGTAATACATAAAAATTGACACAATTACAACTTTTATACATTAGAAGATTTACAGAGTCTAAATGGTTACAAGCATCAGGTAAAGACTGTTTTTGCTTCTGCTTCTTCTCTAATGAAATTCTTTAAGTAAACAAAAATTTCAAGTTATTCTATAATAGGTGTCCCACTTAGAGTTTCTACAAGTTTAATTATGGCCGCCTTTGGATAACCACTGTCTAGTAAATCAATTCTAAATCTTGAGAATATGCCAACTTTGATGTTTAAAAACTTTCCATCTTTAGAAATTCTACTCATACTTTTGGTCTTAAGTTCTTCTGATCTTTTCATGAACATTTCAATCTCTTCATCATACTTTCTTTTTCTTTCTTCATATTCAGCCTCATTTATTTTTCTTCTTTCCTCCCTTATAATCTACCACTCAGCCAAAACTGATCAACATGCTCTTGTAGCAGTATCCTTATCTTTTAGCAAGCTTATCACTCTCTTGATTTCTATGGGAGAGGGAGAATCCATTAAAGCACAACCAAGGAATGTGAAGGACCCATCTTCATCATAAATTCCAACTTTCCTTAGAGATACAACCTAGACTCTAACTATTTCCTCAACTAGTTTTTAAAAATAATCTTCATCTGAGATGCACCAATTTAAAGGTATAAAGTCATTTTGCTTGAAACAATTCCAGAGGGCCCTTTCAGTGACTTCTACGTTTTCTGTAGGCTTGACTTTCTTAGGTTTCCTCCCAACAGACTTGTAATTGATTTTGAGTGAAGGCTTTTCTAAAGGTAAGTTTGTGATTTTCTTGAGAGAGGTTTGGTTTGAGGTGATTGGTGTTTTAAGAAAGGTGTTTACAATTTATTTATACAGAAACTTTGGCTTAAAGGTTAGAGGTGGTTTGATGTTTGAGATTTTTGGCTTTCAATGTTGAGCTAGAGTTGTTTGGATTTTTAGGGTTGGTTGATGTAGTTTCGAGCCATCATGTTTCTTCTTGCTTCTCCTCTCACTTCCTCTTTCCTTCTCATCATCCTTCTTCTTTTCACTCTTGCTTCCGGCTGCCTTAGAGGACTGACTTGGAAGGTTTTTGAATGTCATCCTTTTGCTCATCATCATCCCTGTCTTTCCTTAAATTATATTGAGTATTGGCAGCATAACAGAAGGATATGCCGTGACCGATCACACTGTCACAGAAGTGTCATGTCACTGGTGCTGCAATGACATGGCTATAGCACCCCTATAGCTGGTTAACTCGGTATACCCTAAATCACACTAAGGGTCTAAATGAAAAATAATATTTCTCGCAAAATTTAAAAATCACCTGAGACAAATAATTCAGATTTGCAAAGCTGAGGGTGTCGTAAATAATTTTTGAAAACCGCATAAACAGATATCTAAAATTTTCAAAAATTAATTTTTAAGACAATTTCTGGGAGTTAAAACGATCAAAGCAAATATTAACGATACGAGCAGAAAGTAGAACCAAACGAATCAAATAAATATAATGAAAAAGAAGAGTAGCGCTGAATAAAAAGGGGACATAATCCGTATCTCGAATATCGAAAACTCTAATACTAAAGAAGTTCGTAAATGCTCCGCTAAATTTCCCGCCCCCGATCTAAATATAAAATTAAAATATATTATTACCCGGTCATTTATTTTGACCTTACACAACATACTAGTAGACCATGTTCATTTATATAAACTTATAAATTAATAATCTATTCAAGTGACATTATCATACTAACATAACATATTGTAGGTTTCATTTGGAAGTCTATATTATTAATACTTTAAATTTATTAATACTTAACATCCGTTGCTCTAAATTAGTCAGTAATTAGCCAACATAAAATTTATACAATACTCTATAATTTTACAGCTCCCAAGTAGAAGTTACATTACTGATTTTGACAAACATATCATCACTATATCTTTAAGCGACACCAAAATTCACACATGTATGTGCTGTACCATGCTATCTTACTAAATAAATCATATACATTAATATCTTGACACCTAGTCAACATGATTGTACAAATAATTAATTACAAAACTAATACAGATGTATATTAATGTGTACTAGGACTAAAAAGATATAGTGACAAATAATAAACTTAAAATTATTAAACAGTGTCAGAACTATTATTTAATTGATGATATAACTAATAGATGCAAATCATGTCATGATGTAATTAAATACAAATAAAGTTATTAAACTCATTCATGAACTCGAGCAGGGCAAGGACCAAAATTATGAATATAATATGACAAAGATAACATGCATGGTATAGATTTATGGCTCCATATACAAACTAAAATTCGAGTATAAGACCCCAGCACATGATGTACATAATATATATTAAATTAATATTAATTACTAACTAAAGTAATCAATCAGAATCTACCCCACTTGATACATATTGTGCTACATAACAGAACAAAGCAATTAAAAGATACATTTTCGACTTTTTGAGAACAAACAACAGAAAATAATCTCTCTAATCTCTTCTTTTCTTTCTTTACCCTGCTCATGTGTGCATCTCTCAATTACAGTCACTTTGCTTTTAATATTATTGACTCGATAGCAGGCACCGGTAATTAAGCTGTATCCTTTTTCCAGTAGCTGCCTCTAACTCTCTCCACAGCCTCGCTTAGAGTTTTTTTTTTATAATTACATATGTTTGTTTAAGAGGTCTGCCAATTATATATAAATCTTTTACAACTTCATTTTCTAATCTAATTACTAACTCAAAATAAATTCTTTTATTATTCTAATTTTACCTAAATAAATTTTTTCACTTATTATTATTATTATTATTATTTAAAATATCCAAAATTCACGTATATTACAGTCCCATATGTTGTAAACATCTTTTGGGAATTTGTTGAGCAAATTAATTCATGTAACAGTTATACCCCTACATTAATATATGTATAATATTTAATTTATCTCGTCATTCATTTATTAAAAAATCTCAATTGTTGTATAATTAATATGTGCATACATACATACATTAATACAATATACATCTATATTATACTATAATAACTAGAATGTGTTATAATTTGTAATTTGATTAACCCCTCATTTTGGTTATCCCTTTTCATTACGACCGTCGGATCTTCTTTCTTAAATAATCAGAGCAGTTAGATTCAAATATTAAAAAAATACACTCCACAAGTTCTCACGTCCGATTCCCGTCAACAACAAACATTAATATTATTATTATAAAGATACAATATAAGTTCTGAAGTTCGAATCTCGTTAACAACAAATATTTATATTATTATTTATAAAGATGCATATAAATTTTCAGGTTCAAATCTCACCAACAACAAATATTTACATTATTATTTATGAATAATATCACATCAATGATATATTATTTATACCATTTGAACTTCATTTGAAATTATACACAATGAAAATATAATTATATAATCATTATTTAGTATTTAATTATTTATATAAAATTTTAATAATATTATATAAAATAAAAATAAAAATATATAAAAATTAACCAAGACCCGGGCATCGTACGGACTGTAAGCTAGTATATATAAATTAGAACATAGACATACATACACATACATACGTATATATAAATTAGAACATGGACATACACGCCATACATACTCGTACATTCTTATTTGTCATCAATCTAACCTCTTCCTGCAACATAATGAAATGGCAAAATATTATTTAAAACTAGCATAATAGCTCGTGCGAGGCACGAGCCATTTTCTAGCAATATTTCGTAATGCAGGGGATATAATGTTTAAATTTCAATTTGCTCGAGTTTTGTTAGAAATAAAATGGATTATGCTTTATAATTTATTTGAATTTTACGAAAAGTATCACTCAAAGTGGATTACACTCAATGATTTTTTAGACCATTGAGTGATGAAATCCTATGTATTGTTTACAGTTATATTTTTTTTTAATATTTCATTTTTCTGGTTATGATAGATATTTTGGGTATATATAATCTTTTGGGTATATATAATCTCTAGGTTAAAGATATATCAATACTGATTTTAATTTGTGTAAGTCCGATATTTATGGATATAAGGTAAATGAACTTGTTTTATTTGAAATCTATAATGTCTTCGTCCAACTCTAGTAATCTCGTTTTAAAGTGCCAGTACAAGATTTGTATATTCATGGCATAGGCATGTCAAATGAGATTTATGTGTTTTAGAATATGTTAAAGTGTTGGTTGTGTTGACATAGGCCATACGTGGATTGTTTTCCAATTATTTGGATTAATAAAATGTTATCTAATAGTTGTCAACTTTTATTCGTTAATTATTTATACATTTTTCCTTATGCTAATACAATAATAATATTTATTTATTTTCTATCATGGTCTTTTATCTGATCAGATTGGTAAGAGACCACATCGAAATCAATTGGATCCATAATTTCTGTCGGCAAGAACACATCTTGAAAGTATGGGTGATCAACAGATTTTAAGACGACTTGTGTTATGTCCAGTCCAAAAAATAATAACTCATCTTTGGTCAAATTAGTAAATTTGAAACATATTGGCTGTTAAATAAACATATTTCATTGATATAAGACATTACAAGCATTCTGTCTTTGTCGAACTTGTAACTTAAATTAACTAAACCTACGTAGTGAATCAGTTTACATAGCCAAATGACGAATATTTTTCAAAAAATGGATCAAATTTGGAATTCAAATTAAGCTGAAGTATCTCAAGTAATTTTTTTTTAAAAAAATTCGGGTGAAAATAATGATCAGTTAATGTATTGTATTTTAAATTATATTTAAATTTAGTTTGCTAAAATTAATTACACAAATAATTCAATAATTCACCTAAACAACATTTTTTTATATAAATGTCAAGTACATGGGTAAGTTAGTCATGTCACCGAGAATAAAAAAATCTCACTAATTTTATCCCCTTATTCTCCAATTATATATATAATTTTTTTTTCTCCAGTGAAACATTAAAAAATATATCGATTAGTATATTTTCGTGGTTTTAACGGATCTTGCGACATCTCATATCAAATTCCGAATATTATTAAATATTGGGTCATGTCGCAGACATAATAATGTATAACAGGCCAATTAGTAATTTTGAATATCAATTAACTTGATCATATAAAGACCTTAAAATATTATTTTTTATCAACATAAGAAATTAAAAAATTTATCCTTATTGGTATGATATTCTCGTTGGGCTCGTAACTTAAATTTACTAAACCTAGACAATGATAATGTATTTTCGGCTGGGTGATATAGTCAAAATTTGAGCATTTTTTTAAAATGGGAAAGTTCTGATTTCGAACCTAATAATTTTGATACATATTATCAATTGACTTGATCCTATAAAGACCTCAAAAAAATTAATTTATGAATATAAGATATTACAAAACTTTTCCTTATTGATAAGATTTTCTCGTCGAACACGTAATTTAGTTTAAACTTAGATACTGACGATGTATTTTCGGTCAGACCATGTACTGAAATTTCGAGTATTTTTTGAAAATAATGTCAAATTCTGATTTCGAAATAAACCAAAATACACTAACTATATATGACCTTAACGTATCTAAATATGTAGTACACACACATATATATATTATTTATATAAATGTATCTATTTATATTTTTAAAAAATAAATATAAGTACAACTTAATTTTTTATTAAAAAATATATTAAAAATGTATGAGACATACTTTTCAAACTAAAAAATATTTAATAAATAAGCTAATGAACGTTTATGTACCATACTTAACTTTATTTCTCAAATTCAATTGTTTAAAATTAACTTTACAAATTTCAGTTAAATAAATTATCCTTATTCATGACACTCACATATTACATGTATGATAAAAAACCTAAGTAACATTGTGGTATAGTGAAAATAAGATGTGCACGTGAATGTAAAGACTGAAACAACATTTTCTATATAAATAATAAGTACATGGGTAAGTTAGTCATTTCACTTAGAATAAAAAATATCACTAATATTATCCTCTTATTCTCCTATTATATATAAATAGAAGAGAAGAGATATAAAATATTATTTTGCTAGTAACTTAGGACATGTTTAAGTAAATTAATCTCGAACAATGTGCCTTATCCTTACTATTAATTCAATATTTTATTATTTATAATTCTTTTCAACATTAAAATATAATATATATAGTAGAGAGACAAAAAGAGTATTAATGAAAATTTATTATAAAATATAAGTCAAGACATGGGAAGATATGACTTAAAAATAAAGTTCAAATAAGTTGTTGAACAACTTTTTTTTATCATATACCCTCTATTTTGAGTTAGGACAATAATGACTTGTATTAGTTTCTAATTTTTATTTTAAGTTTAGTTTTATTTGATCATTTGCCTATATATTGATAAAATAAGCCATGCAATCTTTTCTAAACTCAAGTTTTCTCAATTTTAAAACATAACTGGCTTATGTTTGGTTTATGTATTGGGAGCTACAAAATTGTCAATTTATTTGTAAGGTTACATATGTCCTTCAACAATATGAAACAGTGAAACAAACCGTAATTAGTCTAGAATTATAAAAAGTTTTGGAAGTAGGATAAATTTATAATACAATTATAAATAAAGACAAATACCGCAAAGGGTTCAAAGTGTTTAATATGCCCATGCAAATCTTAATGCCCACATCGAGAACATTACAAAAGAAATGGTCCTGCAGAACTACTCCCCAGAATCATATAACACACGCAGCCATGTGATGATTGCTTTTTCCTAAAGAATAGCGTGTGCTCGTCATTAATAATGGTATATGTCTATTTTTTGAAGGGTCTTCGGTTGGCTCCCTACAATTTAAGTTCAAAATTTATTTGACTACTGTAAGTCTTGTATCTGTCTTTGGCATTGTTCAATACCAGATGCTTTTGGAATAGAGGTTACTAACAAAATTCCAACAAAAGTTACTAACAAAATTGACAAATCATAATAAATTATTAAATATATTATTTTTTTAATTTTCTCTCACATTCATGTCACTCTTGGTAACATTTATTAAAATTTTGCTCCAATAATGAAACAAGGATGTCCATGGTCCTTCTATATTAATTTTATATTTAGTTTAATATAAAAATGGGTTGAAATATATATTTTAGATGTATTTTTATGATTTTTTACTAATTTAAGAAGCTGCCAAATTTTGACAATCTTGATAGACAACATTTTGTCAACCTCCCAAATAGGTAGGCAACCTCCTTAACAATCCCTATTGCAGATGCTCTTACAAAACTGAAGAACAAGAAAGAAATTCAAATAGAAGAATCTTAAGAAAAAGATTTCCAAGTAGAAGCAACTTCATAGACATTTAATTTACATAATTATACCAATACGTTTTCAGTTTTATTTCATTGAATAAATTACTGGAGGTACTTAGAGCATGTGCAGCGCGGAGCTGCTTTGCACCTAGAAACGCGCGAAATGACCCTTTCATCAGATAAAGGCACCGGACAGCATTGTGGGAAATAAAAAAAACTAGCCCAGTCCCTCTTCCCCGGGCTGGGACAGTTCAGTTTTTTAATATATTTTTCATCCACCTTTTGTTAAAACTGTACCCATCTGTTGTATATAGCCGTTACTAAATTAGCGTTGGAATATTAACGTATATATAAACGGTAACTTTTTTTTTTCTCCTATAAATACCAATCCCCAAGCCACTACTATTTACACTCTTCTAAAAAAATTATCTTAGCAAACATGAATCCAAAAAATACCCCATTTTCAAATCAAAATTCAACTCCTCAAAATCTAAACCCTCAGTTTCCATATTCATATCAAAATTCTTATTTTCCAAACCCACAAAATTTAGCCTTTAATTCACAAAATTCGAATTCTCAATACCAATTTCCACATTCTCAAAATTCTCAATTTCCATTTTCATATCCTCAAAATTCTCCATATCCGTTTCCATTTCCTCCTTTTTCGAATCCCCAATTTGAAACCCATCAAACACCTATCAATATTCAAAATTCTCCGGAAACGCAAGTCCCCGCCTTTGGTCATGAAAACATTATTGATCTAAATGATGATTGCGAGGAAACCGAAGAGGTACGAGAAACTATTTTTCAGTGGAAGTGGGTTGAAGATAAACTCTTAATAAGTGCATAGTTGAATGTGTCAATCGATCCATTAGTCGGTACAGATCAAAAAGCCGATGCATTTTGGGACCGAATTCGTCAATATTGTGAAGAATATAATCCTGGTGTTATTAAGAGAGGAGTTATGGCAATGAAAAAAAGGTGGCAACGAATAAATGAAGGTGCTCAAAAATTTGGATCGTGTTATGATGAGGCTCTACGAAGAGTCGGGAGCGGTTCAAACTTGGACAACATAATTGAGGAAGCTAATGCACTTCATTTAAAATATTACAAGAAGAAGTCTAACTTTGACAATCATTGGCGTGAGTAACTTTGACAATTACTTGAGAAAATTATGGCAAGAAACTAGCTGTTGGAAGCTAATGCTTGTTTTTATTTATTTGTAAACTAGCTGTTGAAAGCTAGTGCTTGTTTTTATTTATTTGTAAACTAGTTGTTGGAAGCTAGTACTTGTTTTAATTTATTTGTAAACTAGCCGTTGGAAGCTAGAATATATTCGTTTTTACCTTCTATATAAACTAGACGTATCATCTCTTTCAATTCACATCAACATGAATCAAACACCCACACTAGAAAACTTCACTGAAGAATTCATTGAAGAATTTGAAGAAGAGTTTTTCGATGACACTAAAAGAAATCGTCAACTCGAGCTCTTTCATAAAATACATGGACATAGCTCAACATCCACACCCCGAAGAAATATTTACAGAGATCGTGAAGGAGGTCATCGTCGTCTAGTGAATGATTATTTTTCACCAAATCCTGTATATCCAGAAAATATATTTCGACGAAGATTCCGTATGGGAAGACATGTCTTTCTTCGTATCGTGGATGCTGTTTCAAATTTTGATCCATACTTTCAACAGAGGATTGATGCAGTGGGAAGAAAAGGTTATCACCTTTACAAAAATGTACTGCGGCAATGCGTATGTTGGCATACGGTGTATCTGCTGACGCTGTTGATGATTACGTTCGTATTGGAGAGAGCACCGCGGTTGAAGGCTTGAAAAAGTTCGTCTCAAATGTAATTACGATATTTGAGGGTGAATACCTACGAAAGCCAAACTCGAATGACATGCAACGTCTATTGCAGATGGGTGAGGCTCGTGGCTTTCCCGGTATGATGGGTAGTATTAACTGCATGCACTGGCAATGGAAAAATTGTCCAAAAGTATGGAAGGGAATGTTCATGAGCGGTCATAAAGGAGTTGCAACAATTATCCTGGAAGCGGTTGCTTCATCTGATCTATGGATATGGCATGCATTTTTTGGAGTTTCCAGATCAAATAATGATATAAATGTTTTAGATCGGTCACCGGTATTTGATGATATCCTACAAGGTCGTGCTCCAGAGGTAAATTATACTATCAACGGAAATAATTATAATATGGGGTATTACTTAACTGATGGAATATATCCTGAATGGGCAACATTCGTTAAAACGATACCACGTCCACAAGGTGAGAAAAGAAAATTATTTTCAAAATATCAAGAAAGCCAACGAAAAGACGTTGAACGAGCGTTTGGTGTGTTACAGTCTCGTTTTGCAATTGTACGTGGTCCAGCACGCTTTTGGGACAAAGAAGATCTTGGGAGAATCATGAGAGCATGCATCATAATACATAATATGATTGTTAAAGATGAAAGGGACACATATGTCACTCAATTTGGTTCATTCCCAACCTATGACGATGCAACAAATGGTTTATCGCAACCAAATTTAGGTGAAGAACCCTCTATCCCGTATGAAACATATATTCAAAACAGTATGCAGATGCGTGATAGACGGGCACATCGTCAGCTACAAAATGACTTAGTTGAGCATATCTCGCAGTTCAACGAGAATCGTTAAATTGTAACGTTTAAATTTTATGTTTTCTTGTGTGTTGTTTTCAATTTCATGTTTTTTAATAATATAATGCATTTTAATTACGGGTCATATTTTTTATTTTACTGACATTTAAAAAAAAAATCACTTTAATTTTATTATTAAAATTTGTATACTAATAAATTAAAATTAAAATCAAATAATAAAAACAATTATTAGATATATAATATAATAATAATACAAGAGTGCTACATAAATGTGGGAAGTGGGCTTAACATTGGATAGATTGGAGTCACTTTTTTTATGGGGTCATTTCGGGTGACGTGACGGGAAATGCATAAGTGTCCCCGGGGGAGTTGGCCCGAAGGGCTGTGGATGCTCTTAATCAACACCCAATGATGGTTGTACATTGTGTTGAATGTTATTTCCGCACAAGTACAATAATTTGACATCCAAAGCCAGTCCATTGCCTCAACGTCGAATTGACAGGTTAAACTCGCCCATATAAGATATATGAGGTCTTGCTTACTGAATGAAAGATTAGTAGATTACTTGCATCATTAATTTGTTCTTCCCACAAAACGTCAACCTAGTATCAGTTTTTTCATTGCAGTAAACGAGGCTGACTGAAAATTGAGATACAAGATAAGGCTCGATTAACCTAAAATCAAATAAACAATTACAGGACTGAATTAAAGATTACTTGCATTATTAATTTGTTCCACCCAAAAAATACTAACCGAGTCTCAATTTCTATTTTTTTTTAAAAGGCGAAGTGTAAAGCAAAGTATACAAATACACCAAAAATTAAGATAAAGTATAAAGCAAAGTATACGGGGATAAATGACTAAACATAATGCTGCATGTTATATAGAGAAGTAACAGTTGCATTGCATTCATATGCGCATACAAAGGGTCGAGGGTCGACACTTGCTTTTCATTCGGTTTGAGGCACTGAGGGATATCGTCGACAATAAAAAAGGGATAAACTAATTCATCAAAGAGCCATCTAAAATCTTCTTCACGTATCCGGGAAATGGTCAGGTTGAGCACTGAGTTTTTTAATTTTAAACTATCCTAGTACACACTATCTTAAGCTTGTCACCACAGACAAGTAACAACTGCATAATTGGGGGTAAGAGCCAACAAACAAGTTCTAAATCATGTACACAACGAATTCTCAAAAGAGTAAAACATTTTCAAATTTACCAAACAACAATTGTGGTGTGCTTATAAATAAGGTTGAATGTGTTCCAGATCAAGTCTCCTTTGGGATAGGTCATATGACTCCAGTCCCCCTGCGACCTTAACAAAATTAAATTTCATTCTGGATTTATTCGAAGCAAGAAATAAGTCACAAAAAATGGCGATCATAGAAATATTTCCGGAGCCAGTTCACAGACGTTTTCCCTAACTTTGAAGAAGGGTCATTTTTACAAATGACAACGTTACGAAAAATGGTATACTAGCTTTTGAAATTTTGGACCTACTCTGGTCCGTCCAATATAATGACGTATTGACGAAGTCCCCTTGAGCGTGGATATCTAGCATTGTCTTGTAACCTTTTTTCCTACCACGCTCAATATGCACATAGAAAATTTGATAAGCCTAAGACAAATGATATTTCTTCGAGAATTCTAGAGACTAAAAGTTTGATACACGTAGGATCCATAAATAAAAATAACCCTAGCTTATAATCTTTGTACGCGATACTCATCGCATCGCTGATCGCGAAAAGCGTGCAAGGAAAAATCAGTTTAAAAAAAGAATGTGCAACACATTATTCGGGGCTACGGCCCTCATTATCCTTGCGCTTGGGGCAGTGACGCAGCTAGTGAGGTTTACTAACTGAGGCACGTCAATTGCTGGTTTAAAACTATTTTCAAACCCCCTCTCTGGCCATGTGCCATTGAGAACTTTTGGAAGGCCCCCTTTAGTCCAGGGTGAATCCCTACCATTCTAGTGTTAAATATTTAATTATTCATTAAAATCCGCTGGAACAAACGAAACAGATTGAAGTATCAAAGGCCTTGATGAAGCTTAAATGTCTTCTCCATTGGATTTTCTGCTTAAGATCTCTTTTCGCTAGTTGTCTAAATATGAAGAGAATAGATAAGTCCAGAATGTATCGAATTTGAATGGGACTAATTGAAAGTTAAAATAAAAGTATAAACCCAGGATTAAGGGAGCTTGAAAATAAAAACATAATACAAATAATTCAATGTGTGAACAAGCTGAAGCAGACGGGTCTCTCTGCTAGTGCTGTCCATTTAGTTTATAGTTATACAATGATGCAATCACAAAAGTTCTCATGAAATTTTAAAAAAAAAGCAATATTAGAAAAAGAATTAGCAGCATGATAGTACTATGTGATCAATAAAGTTGGAACAATAGATTGTGGGACAAACTTTAAGTTTGGGTGTGCAAAGTTGGTGAATCAGTAGTTTGGAGAAATACAAATCAATAATGATGTAAAAGGACAGCAGAACATGTTTTAGTTCAATAGGCAGACTATGTGTTTTGCAACAGGTTGTTTTTGTCCCTCATCGAAGTCTCTAGAGAAAGTCTGATTTAAGGTGTTGTATAAAAGCAGAGCTGGCCTATGGTTGAAGGCATACCTTTCTCGGCCTTTTGGCTAAGATCAAGTGTAGTATCTGTTCTTATCAGTTTAATATCTGATATGTGGGCCATTGGTTCACACGATATTAAATTAATTTTTTAGGGGGGAGATCCATCACAATAGCTTGCTATTGGGGTCTTCAAGAGTCGCCCAAGTCTTGCACTACTGCTTAGGCCTGGCACACCCCACCAAAACATAGTAAAATATATTTGTCAAAGTACACTACACTTACCAGTTATACTAAATGGACTAAGGTTCTCAGGCAATAACTTGAACATATTTTCATAACCAACATAGTTACAGCGAATACCTGCAAATACACTTGTTGCAGCTTGGAGTGAATTCGGTTCCTGCTGCTTCTACCTTTAATCAGCCATATCCGCAACAGAATTGCAGGCTAACTTCAGGCAGAACAGTAGAGATTGTACTTCCGTCCTCGGTTTATTACTGCTTCTCAGAACTGCCAAGGAAAAAATGATGCCCTCACTCTTGGTAATTTTATCGCTCCTGAATCAATTGTAGCACAACACAAAGAAAAGTTTCACCACAATAGTAAACAAGAAAAGGAATATAATCAAACATTTTTAATAAAGTTGTGGCTCCGAGAATCAAGTGTTGGGACGACACAACTTGTTTCAAATCTCAATCTTTCAAGTGCATATTTCTTGGCCCGTGCTCTAGAATTATGCATTGCGACCGGTCACCATACTAAACGATACTATGCTAATAATATAAAAAGCAGGTTCTCAAGAATCCAAATCTGTACATAAATAATACCAATTGTTGCACTGGTGCTACCAAACACGTTACTATTCATGTTGACAATGAAATGCGTAAAAGTCTAATGTTCTCTTCATAGTTAATAACGTTACAACCGGTTTTCATCAAAATCTCAACCAACTAATTAATTCAAATCTCAAAATCTATGAAGAAGAATGACAAACGGTATTCATCACGCATTAATACAGTCCTATGGTTTTGAAAGTCCCCACTTAATCATGCACATTCAAGAAAGTAAGATAAAATACGAAATACTATTTCGAGGGGATTCATTACTTTGCATGCTATATGCAAATCTAATTTGGGATGCCACCAGCTTCTCTTTATATGCAACAATGTCACAATTTATACTAATATTTGATAAATAAATCGGCTTGATAAAAAAAATATCCAGGGGTCCAAGGGGTCCATATTCTGATTAAGTGCTTGCGACATTTTAACTCCGTTTCGGTGGCAGGCAACATTGATGCTTCCATGATTTGCTTTTGTAGAAGGCATCTAACCAGTGACAATCTTAGAATTTAAAGAACAACCGGTAAAACTTTAAGCCATAACAATCCCATAGGAGAGAAACGCTCGCTCAGCATTGTTATCCGTGACATCTAAGGCCTTGCATGAGCACAATTATAGATTAAACGCCTTCATGTTGGCATGCCCTTACTTTTTTTAAATTATCTCCCACATTGCTGAAGGATATACATAAAATGTTCTTCATACAGTAACAGTTCTAGTACACGACTTGTCCTTCCGGGGACATTCGATAAAATTGGAACGATACAGAAAAAATTAGCATGGCCCATGCGCAAGGATGACACGCACAAATCAAGAAATGGTTCAAATTTTTTTTCCAATCTAGGAAATCGAACATAATTTTTTGGTTGAAACCAGCTCCCCGTAATACTCTTTTTGCATTACGGTTGGAGGAAACCTACTATGAGTCCAAGGTGACCCAGAATATATCTATAGATATCAAAAGAATTACATAAAAATAGAAAAAAATTATCATTAAAAGCCATACATAAAGTGTTTTGTTGAATTTTTAAAATATTACAAAGGGTACAACTATCCAACAATGAAAAAACTACCACACTTCCGGATTTTCTTGTTTATAGAATGTCCATAAAGTGTCGTAATTTCTTATCAGCTTGCATTAACTTCACATATTTTAATTTATTCAATAAAAATTAACGAGAACCTATGAATGTAATTAAAACACAAATCAATCTCAATTCTATACCTATTACTAGTTATTAGTAACACTAAAAGAACTAATTTAGTTCTAAGCAACTGCCTGTTATTCGCACCTCACCGTACCACTAGTTTAGTCCTTTAATTTTGACAAATAGACTAAATTATGCGGTATTGTGATTCTCAAATCAAATATGATATATGGATCATATCTGTAAGTCCAATCTAGACACATGCCATAAGCCTGTCTGTACCACGCCCTCTTGAACGTAGTCATGCAATCGCATTTTTTTAAGTGCATGAACGGCAATAAAGTGATCCGAATGTTTTTACTCGCACAAAATTGAGGTTTCCATCCTATATTCTTAGATCAGATACAAAATGCTTGTGAATTTAAGTTTTAGAGAAATCAAAAGCTATCCCGTCTATCTATTAAGCTGCTCTTTGAATTCGATGAGATAAATCCGGAGCAATCAACAAGATAATGAAAAGCAAGAAGAGATAAATTTGCAGCAATTAACATGATAATGTAAACAAAAAAAAAAGTAATATAAATTATTAGAATTGAACAAATATAAATTGCATGTGCAAACTTCATATACATGTGAGATACCTGTTTCGCGCATACACATGGATCAACTTATTGGAGATAATCTTTCCTCGACGCCGGAACCACCACAACTCATGTATCCACTTTCAACCCTCTAAAGTAAGTTGAACAATGACGGAGATTAAAATTATGCTAAGAAGTGCCACTGTACAAAACTTTTGCAATTTAGCTAACTATGTGCCCTTACCTGGTTCATGTCCACTTGTGTATTCCACCGTAAATTGTGTTCTTTACACTTTTGTTCACGTAACAAATTGCTTCCTCACTGCAGGATCTAGTCAAATATACATTATTAATCACTTTTTTTTCCAAATCAAACTACATGAAGGAGAGTTTTGTTTAACATATTATAGGCTGCATATGACAGGTACTTGCCAAAGGAAAAAATAACGGCAAATTACAGGATGCGCATGACAGGTACTTTCAAGGAAAAGGTAAGGGCAGATTAACATTTAATCATGAGATGTACAAAAGCCCATTCAGATTCATATCGGGGGGGGGGGGGGCAGAACAGGGTCTGTCAGACAACTGCAAGACATACCAGCCAGTACTCCGAGTAGGGATCGGATACAAAATGTGAATTTGAGTTTTAGAAAAATCAAAAGCTATCCCGTCTATCTATTAAGCTGCTCTTTGAATTCAACGAGACAAATCCGAAGCAAACAACTAGATAAAGAAAGCAAGAAGAGATAAATTTGCAGCAATTAACATGATAATGTAAACAAAAAAAGTAACATAAATTAGCTGATTTGAACAATTATAAATTGCATTTGCAAACTTTATATACATGTGAAACGGATACATGTTTCGGGCATACACATGGATCAACTTATTGGAGATGTTCTTTCCTCGACGCCGGAACCAACACAACTCATGTATCCTTGTTGAACCCTCTAAAGTAATGACGGAGATTAAAATTATGCTAAAAAGTGCCACTGTACAAAACCTTTGCAATTTGTTGTGCCCTTACCAGGTCCATGTCCACTTGTGTTAAACTTTTGTTCATGTAACAAATTGCTTCCTTGCTGCGGGATCGAGTCAAACATACATTATTAATCACTTTTTTTTCCAAATTAAACTACATGAAGGAGAGTTTTGCTAAACATATTATAGGCTGCATATGACAGGTACTTGCAGAAGGAAAAAATAACGCAGATTAAAGGATGCGCATGACAGGTACTTTCCAGGAAAAGGTAAGGGCAGATTAACATTTACTCGTGAAATATACAAAAGCCTATACAGATTCACATCAGGGAAAAAAGAAACAGGGTCACAACTGCAAGACCATACCAGCCATTACTCTGAGAAGGGAACGATCAGTAACTGCTTAAAAGGTCCATCAACCGGACCATACATGCCTGCAATCACGTTCTGGCCTGGCAGATATTTTTTAAAAAACCCGACATGGTCACCTGTATACTTGAAAATCAAGGTCGCAGAGATACGAACCTTTGAACGATCCTGTTCCAGTATGGTCCAGTTGTAGCAATACATCAACATAATACTGAATGTTATATATTCGAAACAACAACTGCATTCACGCGCACATAAAAGGGGTTGACTCTTTCTTTTTTGGTTTGAGGCACTGAGGGATATAGTCGACAACAAAAAAAGGTAAACCTATTCATCATAGAGCCATCTAAAATCTTCTTTAATGTATGGGAAATGACCCTGGTCAGGTTCAGACTGAATTTTTTAAAACTATCCTAGTACACACTATCTTAAGCTTGTCACTGCGGACAAGTAACAACTCAACATGTGTACAATTGGGGCTAAGAACCAACAAACAAGTTCTAAATCACCTAAACAGCGAACATTCCCAAAAAAGTAAAATTTTATCACATTTAGCAAACAATATGTGTGGTGGGCTCACAAAAATTGTTGACTGTGTTCCAGATTGGCCAAGGCATCCCGGTTGGATTGAATGGGATGGCAGTTTCATTCCGAATCATAAGTCTCAATATAAACAATAGCACAATGGTATGTGCTCATATCTATTGATTGATGGTTGATGAAGAATTATAATCATCATATAAAAAACGAAGTGTCACCTAGAACATGCATTGGTGCATACGAGAAGCAGCAAACCCTAAGCACCAAAAATTTGGCATGGATTCACATTCACTACATAAAATAAACTCCGGAGATGTTTTTATTCCAAGGTAAAGCCCCACAGGTCAGCATTAAATTTTATATTCTGTGTTTATTTCTGCACACACTTAATTGGTTTTTGCCTTTAGGAGGAAAGAATAATAATATATCAAGAAACTGGAGAAAATTCCCAACCGTCTCTCATTTAGCTTGCCATTCACTTTTAAAGCATTTGTATTTGTTTGTATAGATTGCTCACTATCCGGTAGGTCAAAGACAAGCGGCTCAGAATCAAACATGTACAGCGTTTGCTGTTCAAGAGCACCAACTTGTTTGAGATGGCCGTCTGGCACACTTTCTGCATACCACCAGATCCGACCAATCTGTCTTCACTTTCGGGGACTTCTAGAACCCAACTCCAAGACATGCCTAGAAAAGATAGTGTTGTGTCATAGATTAGTAAATACACACTAGAACATATTTATACACATCTACAGTGCGGAAACAATAAGCTTTGGGATAGTCCACACGGTTACAAATTTCTGGATATCCCTGAGCCCTCTATGATAAAATTTCCAGTTTTAGATAGATTAACATGCACACTTTCTTCAAAAAAAACATGCACACTATCTAGGCTATAACACAAAATAGTATAATACATTTTAAATCCTGAAATTCTGTTTCTCTTTGCATCCCTATCTTCCATAAAGCATTCTATTAGTATTTTTCTCAGTATTTGCTTGATGGATGCATATAACTTTGAGGCAATCACCAAAGTTAATCACATTAATCGTCATTAATATTATACGATTAAAAAAAACAACTACAATAGGAATTTAAGAGCGCAACATCATAAACATATTCCTCCAGGTAAATTACTCAAGCTAGAACTCATTGTGGAAAAACGTTATAGTGCGAGTGTGCAATTAATAGTAGGTCCATCACTTTTTTTCCGAGAAAAATACAGATCGAGGATGAATATGTCAAAGCCAGTGGCGGGTATGAGCACTGAGGGAACGGATTGAGCATATAGGTTAACCCTGTCCAGTTGTAGCATTACATCAACATAATACTGCATGTTATATAATAGAAGCAACAATTGTATTCACGAGCACATACAAGGGGTTGACTCTTTCTTTCATTTGGTTTGAGGCACAGAGGGATATAGTTTTCCAAAATTTACTATTTTCTTGTAGAAGAACAATAAACTGATTTGCTTTTCCAAAATTTACTACTTTCTCAAGTTTATAGGTCAAATGACCCAGTCTTCAAAACATATTTTCTCATAATTTCTCTAGCCTTCAAAATCCTATTGCAACCTCCCTAAAATCTTTTGTTACTAATAATAGTCAATAAAATGAAACATGATAAACCAAATATAAAATGATGCATCTGACTGGAATCAATATATGACACTATTGCACATCATTAGACAGAGAGATAAATTGTTGAACAGTGATAATTATTACCTGCTTTTGAGAGTCGGCTAGTTAACTCCTTGGACATAAGATTTTTCTAGGGCTTCAAAGTTCAAACAATGTATCCCTCATTTCTTTCTCAAAATTACTTGTTCAAATATTAACTCCAAAAAAGTATAGGACTTTAAAAGAATAATACAGTGAGTGTAATCCAGACTGATGCTGCACACAGTGGTGAAGTTTTGGCCGACTTCTATCATCCAGAAGATGTTTTACACTGTCAAGCAAATCAGAAAAATGTTTGCTGAGCATCAGCCCACTATATATATAATATTTATTAGATAAGCTTTTATAAAACATGTGATAACTTCAAATGATTTAATATGCAGAATCACTAAGGTAACTCGCGTACTAATCAATTGCACACAAACAATGCAACTCTATTGACAAGAATATAAATATTTTAGTAAATCACTATTTTATGAAGGAGCCAGTAGTAGATTTTAAAACCAAAAAGCATGTTACTATACTAATCTTTGAGTTCACAGACAACCAATCAATGTAAAGTTTATAATGAACAACCGCAAGGATTCATTTCATATAAATTATAAATCTGTTGTGTAAGATAAATAACGACAACTGGACATTTTGACCTATTGCAGGTACAAACAGGGTAACTTTCAATTTTAATAAACTAAAGATATATGCCCCAATCAAAAGCTTAGCAAAAGTGGTTCAAAACATAAATACGTCGACAATGTCATTTATTTATATCTTAAAATTGACTCACAAGGTTAGAACTGGTTGAGGTTATTCTATCCAGCTTCATCATTCCAAATAGGAAGCAAAAGCCTCGAATTCTTGGCCACAGGGGAGGTGGTTACACAATGCTAAGCTGACAGCAATGTGTCATGCAACAAAACAACCATTATTTTTTAGGTTTCCTACACAGGGGAAGGTGAACAAAACATTCTCCAACAATATTTATATTGTTCAAATAAATAATATAATAAAATTGCTTCTTAAATATTAGGAGATAAATTTAACATTTTCTCCAAAAATCCTCCTTATATACTCGCTCTCTATTCATTTTATAATAATTTACTATAAATAATAATAATGTAGTCATTAAAGTTGAATGCATGGGAAGGAAGGAAATAATATAATAATGACTTAGGAGGGATGGTTTCCTGCTCAACAATGAGGAGGCATTTGAAGTTCCTATCTTAATAGAGAGTCACAAGGAGCCTCTTGGAGATCAATTTTAACTTTATTTCTTCAAAATTTGACTTCAGAGTTAATGTAATGATAGTGTTGGAGTTGTTTTATTGACCAAATAAATAAAGGGTTAATATGTATCATTTTTTAATTTATTATAAACACATAGATCTCATTCCTTCATATAATATAGATCTCATGAATATTCCATTTCCCTTTAAAATGAGTTGGATCTTGGATCTGTTAAATATAAGTAGTAGCAGTAGTAGTAGTTAATAATAAACCATGTTTAACCTTTAAGATTTTGGAGACAAAAAGATGAAAAGAAACATATACTACTACAAAACAAATATGCGCTGTATTACAATTTGCAAGATCTCTCTCTCCCCCCAATATATTACAACATGCTGTATTTTACGATATCTCTCTCAAAATCATATTAATTTTCCCTCTACATACTTTTATTTACATGTGTTTTTAGTAATATATACTGAGGAGACCTAGCAATGGACGTGTGGTATTTTCGTGTCAAACCTTAAAAATTAATAAAATCAAACCCGAATTTGTATTTATGTAATATTTTATTAATATTAATTCGGAAGTAATATATATTCGTATGTACCGTTTTATACGCAGAAGTACATGAATTATATTTGAAAAAAAATTGATAGTTAAAAATTGTACTAGATAATTGAATAGTTTAAGATAGGAAGTATTTCAGTCAAATATAATATATTTAGTATTGATAAAAGTTACACACAAATAGAATAATTATTTGCATTTGTTATTTATTATAAAATAACACATAAAATTTATATATTTTAAAATTTATTTATATATATCGTTGACTTTTGTTCTGTGTCATGTATTTATATCAAAAAATTAAATTTGATACTAATTATATTTATATTTTTACATGTTATTGTATCAAAATTTCGCATCCAAATATTAGTTATCAGTGTCATTTTGTGCATTTCAAGTGACTTGTACCAAGTTGTCCAAGTCATCCCTAGTGTACTTTACTACACATCTATATGTTGCATATTATGTGTCCGTTTGACTAACTAATTTCTGTGTTAATTATTTTTTTACATTTTATTTTATATGTTTTACACGTATTTTAAAACTATTATAAAGTATAATTTAGTAATTTATTTTAAAATTTTCTTTCTCTTAAAAAAAAGTAAAACATTATATTTTTATGTAAACGAAAAAAGTTTTTGAAAAAAATAGGCAACTATGTTTTATAAGGCTTAAAATGCATAGAGAGCCCTCGCCCACGAATGTAAAGAATTGGATGAGATGGAGTGAGTTTCAACCGGAAATCATTTTTTTTGTCATCAATGAACTCTACGGAAATCATTGATGTTGCATAAGTTATAAAAAAAGTTAAAAACAATATTTTTTATAGTTGAATATAAAACTAAAAAGATAAAATTTAATAATAGGAATATTAACATATAAATTTTAAAATTAAAAAAAAAAGTAAAAAACAATTACAACATTCATGTAATCTGAGCAAACAGTCGTATCACATTTTGCGATTAATATAATTAAAACAGAGTTTCTTTAAAATAAATGAAAAGAGATGATCTATGCATAACTTTATAATTTTTGTTTATTTTTTTAGAGGAGCTTCACAAAATAATGGAGAAAAAATCATACGGAAAAAAAAGTAGAGAAAAGTGAGGACATTTGTGAGTTTGGCTTAACTGGAAAAACGAGCATTATCAGCCCAAATGACCATTTTACAGTTTATTGTAATGTTTGGTTATCAATTAATGAAAAAGCTTAAATCGGACATATATCCTCAAATACAGAAAGCGTGAAAACTCAATTTAATGGATAAAAACTAGGGTGTATTTAAATCTGTATATATTATTAGGGTTCGTGAGTTTCAAGACTCTATTTGACTGCTCTCGTGTTTCGTTACTCAATCTGCGATGCATATGTACCTTGTTGTGTGTTAAGGATCAAGTCTGAAAACATAATTCTGATTTGTCGGGTGAGGCCTCTTATATAGGCATGGGATGCCTTAAATTGGGTTAAGTTTAGGAGACTTGATGAACAAGTCTATGATTTAGAGTGAGCTTTGGAGTCATAAAATGCAGGAAATTGATTCTTTATCCTGTGAGGTTTCTTTGAAACCGATCTCTAAGGGATTATACCCTTACTTGGACTTTCTTTGTCAGCTGATTTTACCCATTTTTATGAATTACTAAATTAATTAATATTCAGGGTTTTGATCATCTCTAAATGGGCTTTATTTATAACCCAAACCGGGCATAATTAATTTCACATTAATTATATAATCAGGGATTATTTTACCCTCGATCATTTACCCCCAATTTCTGGGGAACCGTGCATGATTTCGTAGAAGTTAAGTTTTTTATTCCCTTGCAAGGTATTATTTTTAGCGTAAAAGTGTAGAGTGGCCTATATTTTTATAACAATTTGCCATTTCGAGGCTCCAACATATTTTCCTGATGTTATACGATTTTTTCCTTCCTTTAAGTATTTTTTCTATTTTTTCAGGATTTTTTCCTTATTTTCATATATTTTTCCTATTTTTTTATGAATTTTTCCTTATAAATATTCTTCGGAAAATATTTACCATAAATTATTTCTAATTTCCGAAAAATTTCCTCAAATTTTTTAAGAAATTTCTTTTCTCTTTTTTTTAATGATAATTTCGACCAGGAATCCATTTTTGATCAGGATCCTAGTCAAATTTTAGCCTTCTTACTCATGCTTGTTGCATTTTTGGTCAGGACTCTATTCGATTAGGACTTTGAACGAAATCCTGGTCGACAGAATTTTATCTCCTTTAAGCATGGTCGAATTATGGCCTCCTGGATCCTGGTCATGAGTTTTTCGATCAAAAAACCTTTTGACCGGGATTCTGACCTAATTTCGGTCAAAATTCTACCTTTGACCAATCTTTATGACCGAATTATGGTATGTTATTTCCTTATCATTGATTTTTTTACCAGGACAATTTTTGACCAGGATCCTGACCGAAATTCGGTCAGGAATTTTCATTTGACATGACTTTTGACCGAATTATGTTCCATTAAATTTTGGTCGTGAAGTTTTCGATCGGAAACTTTTTCGATCAGGATTCTGACCTAATATCAGTCAAGATTTTCTTCTTTGGCCGGTTTTTCTGACCGAATTAGGGGTCATTATTTCCTGGTTATGGATTTTTCGATCAAAATAACTTTCGACCATGATTTTGATCGATCATTCATGTCTTTTGGGTCAGGAATTCCTCTTTTGACTGGATTTTGACCGAAAATACGTTTCCTCTAAATGTTGCACATAATTTATGGGCCCAATTTTGTTCGGGCTTGTACTTGGGCCCCTTGTTTTCTTTTGGAAACCTCTAGGATTTCGGTTCTTACTGGGCCTGGTCCATTTTTAATCTGGGCCTCCCTTCTTTAGATTACTGGGTCCCAACTCAGGCCTTCTAACTGGGCTTCTTCTTCTTGACTTCTCTAGATTTTTTTGGAGTTTTCTAAATCCCAATTATATTATTATTTTTTATTTTTTGAGAATATCTTGGAAGCTTCTAGAATTGGGCCTAAGCTTTTAGGCTGAACATTTGCACGGTTATAGCCGGTTAAAATTCTTCCTTTACCGTCCCAATGACCGGCTAGGGGCACTATATATGTGTGGGTGTAGTGAGATCACTTAACATTTCATTTCTCATTTCCTCATTTCCTTTCGTTCATTTCTCTCCTCTCATTTCTCCTCTCCCAACCTCCTAAGGTTTTTATGGTGGTCGACCATATTTTCCGGTCAGGATTTCTGGGTTTGTGCTCGAAGGACCATTGAATTTTCATCCTCTTCATCCAATTTTTCGGTTTAAAGCATTCATCCCATCTCTATCAATGGCGGATAAGAGTGCATAGAGGGCTGCTAAAATTGTCTCGGCTTCTAAAAGAGGTAACGAAATTCAAGTTCGTTCATCTTACATGTCTCTCTTAGATATGATTAACACTGAGGGGGATGAATATCCATATAATGCTCACTTAGACTCTTTTGATCACTGCAATAAATGGCATAATGTTACTGATATTAACCAGCTTAATACCACCTATAATGTCCGTCATCCCCTTAGAATAGTTCCTGTAGATGGTAGTACCCGTACCTGTCACTAGAAAAGAGATACCCTTTTATTTATGTTGATGACCTAACTGCTGGGCTTAGGTTTCCCGTTCATGAGTTCATTTCTAGATTATTAGCTGACTTACAAGTTATTCATTGTCAACTTCCTCCTAATGTCTGGAGGAATATTTGTGCTTCATGGTCTTAAGCCTTAGGCAAGGTTTTCCCCTCTCTGAAATTGTTTTTAGAAAAATCTTCCAATGTAATAACAGTGCCCAAACCTCTTGTGGTTGGGTTTACATTAGGCAGATACCCAAATCCCCACAAATCTTCAACAGCGTCTCCATCCCTGATAACAACCAGCAGTGGAGGGACAACTTTGTTGGGTTGAGATGAGAAAATGGTGATTGGGGAAAACTTTTTAGATCTTCTTTTGGTAAAGTGAGTGATGTTAGTTCCAAAACTATTCGTTTATCTGATGAGGAGAACCACATCTATACTGAACTTATAAAAGATGATGACAAAACCACGAGTTGGACTTTATTGGAAGAGTTCTCTCTAATCCATGTTGGACTCTCTTCCGTCACTTTACAGGGTATTTCTTTTCCTATTTTATTTTCTTCTCCATTTTTCACCTTTATTAACATAACTTATTCTTGTATTTATTTTCCTTTCAGCGGCTCAAGAGATTAACAATGCCACTGTTCTCGTTGTCGAGGAGACGGTCGGGATGAAAAATGCTAGGCTTGCGGGGCTTGATACTCGAGGGAAGGCCACAAAACCTAGATTTTTCATTAAACACAAGGAGCTTATTGTTAAGGCTTCCTCAGCTGGGACTAGGACCGAGGGCGGCCCGGTTAATCCTGTTTCTCCACCCCTACTGGCTCATTTTTAACCCTTATGGGGCTTTCGGCGAGGCGACACCGTGGTTGGCTCGACCAAGCACTCATGGGATTGGTCTCACTACTCCATCACCCCAAATGACTTTAGGGATATTGTGTTTAGGCAATACTTGGAGCGTGTGAAGCTCATGGGAGCCCAGTCCATTGCTTCGGTATGTCTCCCTTATTTTTCTAAGTTCGTTTTATTTTTTTGATAACATTATCCTTGCTTTGTCTTATATTTTGTTATTGTTTCAAAATAATGCTTACTTCCACGCAGCCGTTCGTCATGATGAATCTTGGAAGACGTCTTTAGAGAAATCCGATAGGGCCTTAAAGAAGCAAAATATCAAATATTCTTCCCCGAAAAAAAAAGCAGTTGATGAAAGAAGAAATAAGGTTGGCACTAACACTGAGAGCACATCACTTGAAGTCCTCTCATCCATTCAGGGGGAGCTGCCAACACTCAATGCTAACATCACTAATCTCATATCTCAAATATTCTTCATATAATAAAATACTTGAATCCACTTCTCAAGTATTGTCAAAATTAAGTGACATGGTTCAAGAAACTGTGATCACCACCCATGAACCTCATTTAGATGGTGAGAGGCTACTAGCTGGGGTAGACCTTGATGACATCATCAAAACCACAGGGGTTTCATCAGTTTTAACGGAAGACCCCGTGGATGTTACTCAAGCATCTTTATGTGCTAAACAATCTTCATATATTGATAGGTTTGAGGGTAGTACTCATTAGGGGAAGCTATCTAAATTCTCTCCAATTCAATTGGAGGTTCCTCAAGTAGGGACAACTCCCCTCAACACCCTAGCTGAAATTGCTCTGTTAGTTGAAGCTGAGAGTAAAATTGCATATGATCCAACTATTGGGGAGGCAAGTATAGCACATTCAAGTGTCGGTTCTTTGCAAGAAGAACAAGGGTTTGAGGCCATGTTACATGACGACAACCTGGTCAAATCCACTCCAATTCAAATAGAGGTTGAGGTTCCCATTATTGGTGAACAACACACTATCACAACCACAGTTACAACTGTGAGTTCAACTGTGACTTCGGTCACAGGGTTACCTAGTACCTCCGTACCCTCCACTTCAAACCAAACAAACACCCCATCTACCTCAAACACTACACCACATACTTCTCACCTACTATCTCAATGGTTGCTGGATGCTCAAGGCTAACCTATTACAGTTGATGATCTTTTGGTTGAACAACTTGCAGGCCTAGCCAATATTTTCCAACAACTCCTTATAACAAATATGTCAAACCAAGACTATCCATCTATACTACTCTCATACAAGGAGTATGTTGAAGAGCAGCAGGAGAAAATTGCAGATGAAGCAGATGATAATATGGATGCATGACTCTCAAAGGACTTCACAACAACTATGAAGGGGGCCTTAGCAAAATTCAGAGAAGAATACATCACCATTTTGGGTAGTAATGCTAAAGTTCTCACTCATTGGGAAGTATATGATGTTGTGACAGAGGTGTACAAAGCACAATTGAAGGCCTTTCATCACATTGGAAGAGCCATAGAAAGAACTATGGTCAAGCATCAAACTGAAGTCAAGAAGTTGGTAAATCATAGGATTGATGAGCTGATGCCAACATGTCAAGACATCAAGACCAAGTTCAACAGATTCTCATACAGACTTCAACTTTCTCTCTCACTCCTGTAGAAGAAAATGTGTCCATGCTAAGTAAATCTTTGATAGCTCTACATGAAGTTATCCAGAAGTAAATCACTCAAAATAATGACTCAAAGGTCAAACTGGGGCAACTTTACAAAGCTAGATTTGAACCTTCAGCTTTGGTCATAGAAGAGGTGTAGAATGTTGTGCAAAAGTCTGTTGGTCCTTTGGCAGCATCAAGCTCACAACAACCCTTGTCTACATTAACAAATCTACAGATCCAAAACCTGCAAGCTCAAGTTTCACCTCTACGGACCTCAAATGCCTCATTGACAACTCAAGTTTCCTAACTGACAGCTTTGGTGCAGAGTCAACAGAATGATATCAAGTCACTAATAGACTCCAACAAACATCTCCAAATGCAAAATTCTGTATCCCTGGGAGTTATTATGGGGGCTTTGAATATTTCTCTGAAAGAGATATGTCCTAAGTCCAATCATGTATGAGGATTTAGAAATAACTTTTATATAATCTGTTTTGATTTCATTGATATTAATAAAAGACTTGTTTTGTTTTTATTGCGGGCTCTATCTATTTAAATGTTTAAATAAGATATACCACAGTTTAGAGTAAAGCTTTTTATGGATTGTGATGAGATCATAATAATGAGACCTAAAAGATTATAACTCTAAACTTAAATAGTTCCTGGTCGTAGGATTACTAACTGGTAATTAATAATCCGCAAAGATCGGTACATACTATGCTTGCTTCATTATGAAGGATGTCTGTTCTCATAGACATTTGTGTGGTGACACTATAGCTAGTATGTAGGTGCTTATTATAGAATAAGTTCATTGAACATGACTCACACAGCTGAACAACTGATGGAGTTCACTCACGTGTCAGCAGTTGTTCATATAGTGATAGTTGTACAAGTATCCTTAGACTTGAGGTCATCATAGTCATCTTGTGTACACTGAACTATGCTTTGGTTTAGTTCTTAGTCTCAAGGGACAATTATAAGGGCTCTACTGGGTATAGGAATTTATACACGAAGTTAGTGTATGATCAATAAAGGATCTACCCCTTCCAGTGTAGGAAGAGAATGTTCAATGCTGATCCACTTATGTTAGTTCAGGAATCTCTGGCCAGAGTGAATGGAATTAGAAAGGAGTTTCTAATTTACATTAAATAGAACTAAGCATAGTGAATGAGAAAGCAAGTGATTAAATAAGATAGGCTTGACACAAGTTCCATGCCTTGTATTTAATCGTGGCATTGCAGGGTAGAAGGAATTAATTGTATGGTAACTACTCACTGAATAGGTTCTTGGTATTCTAAGCAGTGAATTCATATTATCCGGATAGTCGCGATATGCTGAGAAGTATCCCTCACGATGTAGAATAAATATGATTAATTAATTAATCATATTTAATGAATTAGAGAATTTATATAAATAATGATAAAGTAGTTTTATTATTATTTATTTCTACTACCGGCTTAATATTGAACCTACAGGGTCACACCATAAAAGAGAATGATTTAATGGTGGAGAAATTAATTAATAATGGCTGATAATTATTTATTTATGAAATAAATAATTAATTGGCAAATTTAATAATTGATTAAATGATATTTAATTGATTATAAATTAATTAAGAAAAAGTTATTAATATTATTAATTAAGAATTTAATTTTTGGAAATTAAATCAAGTGAGAGAATTATTTCTAAAGTGTTTAGAAAAAGGATTAATAATTAAAAGGTGTTTTAATTATTAGTGAGAATAATAAAGGGTTAATAATAATAATATTTTATGGGAAAATTTTCAACTGAAAATTTTGCCTATAAATATACTATTATAGACCCTAATTTTGCCTCAACCTAAAAATTTTACAAAACCCTAATTCTCTCCACCTCCTCCTTCTCCATTACATCGTTTTCTTGGTGGATACCGGTGGAGTGCTTTACACTTGAGGAGCAGCTGCTAAGGATCTCCGCTCGTGGTTCTTGGATCTCTATTAAAGACCTTCATCTTTCAATTAATGTAAAGCTTCTTAAGGTAAACATACTGAACTACGAATTAAATATTATTTTTCGCATGGATCATGCAGAGGGTTTCGGATTTTTTTTTTAAATTTAAATTTACGTTTTCGTTGCGTTTATGTGCTAAAAACCCTTCATTCTCTTCCTGCATGCCAGAAGCAGTAGGACCTGAAATTCCTACTCCTCTAATCTTGCCTGCTAAGAGGGAGATAGAATTCAGATTGCTAAAATCATCATCCATCCAAACCACAGCTCAAAAAAGTCAAGTTGATGCTGGGAAAGAGAGACTACGGATTACAGTTGGGGGACCCTGTTTGGACAAAGAGTTTGATGAATTGCTCAGGGCTCTCAGAGTTTCTCTAACTAACAACTTTTTCACCTACAAAAAGGCTTTGGACAGAGATATCAACTTTCTAAGGGTGATAATGATGACTGTAGACAACTTTCAGGAGAGGAGAATTATCTCCAACATAAACGACTCTGGTGTGGACAGATATATGCATGTGTCTCTCAACTATCTCATATCTGAAAGAGGATCTGAGCTAGACATCCTAATCAACAAAGTCAACATGGTGATTCCAGAGGACACTCTCTTGCTAAATGAACTCAAGAAGGCTCAATTAGTTGCTTTTCCAGAAGCATATCTCCATCCTAGTAAGGGAGTGACCTACATCTGTTCAACAACCAAAAAGTGTAGACACTTCATGATCCCAAAGCATTGTGTCATAGGGAACCCAAGGCTGATTATGGCACTGGAAACTGATTTGAAGTAAAAAAGGAACAAGACTGTATAAGATGAAAAAGTAATCAAGATTTTGGGGAGATACTTAAGAAATGCTGATGACATGTTGCCTAGAACCAAAATTAACTCAAAAGATGATTTGGATGATGATGAACGAAAGAAGGATGAACACAAATTATTTGGCTCAAATCCTAGTAAATCTTCTAAAGAAACAGGAAGCAAGGTGTATGAAATGAGAAAAGGGAAAGAAGAAATAAAAGAATATGGAAAGAAAAGTAGGAAAGGCGGTGAAGGGGAGTCACAGAAACAAAATGTCCTGGAAGCAAAAACCTCACAGATCTAACCTACTCAAACCTCCAAGCCAGGCCAAACAAACACTCAACTAATCCAACCTCTAAAAACTAAATTCCTAGTCAAACAAACTGCAAACACCTTACTCAAAATATCAATCAGATCCAACCAAGTCACACTAAAGAAAATCATAAACCTACCTCCATTCAAGCCTCCAACCAAAACTCACTTCAAGACTGTTGGGAGAAACCAAGGGAAATGCAAGCTGATGCTGGTGTCATATGGAACTACTTCAATTAAGATAATTTTCTACCTCTAAACATGAGCATAACAGATGATGACTACTTTCAACAACTATCTGAAGAAATAGTCAAAGTCTGGGTTGTCTCTTTGTCAGAAGTAAGAATCTACTATTTTGATGGCTCCTCTATTTTGCTTAGCAGGGAAGTAATGGAAGGATTCTCAATCACATAATTTAATAGGGTGATTAGCTTGATGAAGGACAATGATACCAATACAAGAATGTGGAAGGCTGTGATGTCTGAGAGGCTGAGAGAAATGAATGAAAGACATGCTAGGATAAAGGCTGAGAAGGAGGATAGGGAAATGTAGTATGCCAGGGAGATTGAGAGGTTTGAACAAAGATCAAATGAGCTCAAAGCAAGGGGGCTGAGCAGAATCTCAAAAGATGGACATTTTTTAAACATTCAAGTTGGCAGATTTTCAAGATTCAAAGTTGGTTACCACAACAGTTACTCATTGGATGAATGGCTCAAGCTGGTAGAAGCCTTAAGAGGGACAAAAATAATAGAAGAACTCCAAGTGCTAGTAAATATTAAGGGCCTCATTAGGAAAGAACCAGGCTATAAAAATTCACTTGATGGTTGTAATTGTTGAACTTATGTAATCATCAAATGTATAAAAGTTTGTATTTGTCAATCTGTCAATTTATGTAATTAATTTTAGCTTGAGGATTAGTCTTGTTATCAGACATGAATTTTTGATTAGCAATCTTCTCACAAATTGGGGGAGATTATTGTATAAGACATGCCTATATAATAACAAGACTAAGTCACATTGACAACCCTAAGATTTCGTTGGTTAATAATCAATTTTTGTATTATGTATTGTATTTCTTGAGTCTGTAAAAAAGTTAGAAGATTAGATTGGAGGATTTTTCTGTGAACAGATTCAAGCTAAGGAATAAACTATGGAAGAAGATCAAGCCATTATCATGCCTCAGAGAAAAGTGTAGAAGCTTGGAGTTGAATAAAACTGTTCTAAGGAAAATATTCAAAGTTAAGATATCGACAAGTCACATATCAAGTTATATCGAGAAGTCCAGAAGGGCTTATCGAGAAGTCCAAAATGGCTTATAGAGAAGTCTCGGAGATATCGACAAATCAAATGAAGATGTAGAGAACTTGAGATATCGATAAATATTTTCTGCATGTAGAGAACTCAAAGATATCGACAAGTCAACTGAATATGTGAAGAATTGGAGATATCGACAAGTCAATTTCTCACATAGAGATGTCAGAGATATTGACAAGTCAAAATGTGCATATAGAGATCTCAGAGATATCGATAAGTCATTTCTACATGTAGAGATCTCAGACATATCGATAACTCGTTTCACATGCAAGGATCTAGAGACCTCGACAAGTGAAGTATACCTATAGAGAACTCAGAGACCTCGATAAGTCATTATACTTATCGAGATGTCACTGCTCTATAGAACAAACTGGATATATCGATATGCCTCTCAATTACAGAATACGGACAAGTTAAAGATTCAAGATTATCAGTCAACAAATGATCTATCAACTAGATTGAAAAGTCTACAAAGTAGCTGGAAGAATACAAGATCAATGGCCAATATTAACTAGACAAAGGATGGTCACAGACCTGCAAGATTCTGCACAAATTTGCTAAGCTAGAAATGGAAATAAAAAAGGTTACTTTAGAAAGTAGTTTAGTATATTTTAGTGCAAGTCTTGTAACCCGTGCTACTAGTCTATAAAGCATGCACTGGTCCTTAGTTCACATGTAACAAAAATGAATCTAGATTTTCTTGTATTCTCTCAAGATAGAAGTTGTGTTCTTACTTTCTTAAGAACCCAGAATTTGTAGCAAGACCAACTTAATTAATACAAATTAAGTGAGTTTTGATAATACTATGTTTATTGGTTATTTCCGTATATACATTATCTTTGCAAAATCTAAACTGCTTTGTTCACCTAAAATATAAACAAGTTTAAAAAGGCTAAAAATCCAAGAAACACATTCACCCCCTCTGTGTTGCATTCAATATCTAACAGATACGCATTCACCCCCCCTCCGTGTTATATTTCTTTGTATTCAATATCTAACAATATATATATATATATGCACACATTAATTATACAATAATTGATAATTTTTAATAAATGAATGACGAGGTGAATTAAATATTATATATATATATATATTAATATAGGGGTATAATTGTCATGTGAATTAAGTTGTTCAACAACCCCCCCCCAACGATGTTAACAACCTATGTGACTATGTGTAGTATATGATATATGTCACATAATTATTAACAGTGAAATATAAATCGTACATATGTGTATACAAACTTTATTTTATTTTTATTTCATATATTTTAATATAATATTTGGTCATTTCATTGTGTTAGAGGACAATGTTAAATTGATGACAAATAAGAATATATGCGTATGCATTTATGTGTGTATATGTGTGTATGTATGTATATGTGTGTGTATACATTTGTATGCATGTATGTATACATTTATGTATTATATATATATATGTATTTATTATATGTATATATGCATGTATATATATATATATTAATATATGTATATATTAATATATGTATACTCAAATTAATTAGACAATAATTAATAATTTTTAATAAATGAATGAGAGTGAAATAAATGTTATATACATACTAATGTATATTAATATAGGGGTATAATTGTCATATTAATTAGATTGCTCATCAAACCCCTTGTTGTTGTATTATATATATATAATAGATTCAATGAAATAAAAAATAAAATAAACTATTTATACAGATATGTAAGATTTATACTTCACTATTAATCATTCTATTACATATATCATATACCCCCACCGTCCCATAGGTTGTTAACATCATTGTCAGACACCGAGATTAAAAAAATAAATTATGTTGAAGAGAAATTAGGAAAGCGGGGGTAAATTTTGGAGCTACTATAAAGATAATGTGTTATTTTAGGAAATGTTGACAATTTATTGGAACATCCCGAAATAGAAAGTTATTGGAACGGAGAATATCATATGTCATTCAGTGAGTAAACTTACGGTACTGATGTCAATTGCCTATATAGTACGACTCATCAATCACATTTCTAACACATAAACACATTAAATAATTAAAAAATAAATAATTATTTTATATTTAGAGTGATTGATATGCATCAGGCACACATAATCACTTGTAAATATTTTTCTTTCTAAGCATTAACATATTACAAATACCATTTAATTATGAAGTGGCAAAAAATGTATACTAACTTAATTTATTACTTCATGCTAATGCACCATTACAAACATATCTCAATCACTCGTGATTATATGTATAAACAAACAAATTATTCATTGATTAGGTAACAATATATATATATATATATCATCAATAATTACATCGAAAACAATTTCAATTAGCACAATCTAGAGTATGTTTGTGCATTGCACATGCTATAAAGCTAGTTATTTATAAACGTGTTAAACTTATTTTACAAAATCAATACCAAACCAAACCAAATATACCTAGTATTTTTAAAAAAAAAAATAAAAAATGTAAAAAATGTTTTTAAAAAAATAAAAAATATATATATAATGGAGGTACACATTTCGGAAATTCGTATCAGCCTTTGACTTTTGGTGATACGCATTTGAGAAATGCGTGTCTTGTGTATTGTTTTTTCTTTTTCTTTTTTTTCACCTAATACCCATTTCTCAAATGCGTATTAGACTTACCCATTTCACAAATGCGTATTAAATAAGTATTTTTGGCCATACACGTGAAAAAGGGTATTCTTGTTACAATTTTTTTTAAAAAAAAGGTATTTTTAGCCATTACCCTTAAACTAGCATAAAAGCCCGTGCGAGGCACGGGCCGTTCGTTTATGCAGTATTTTTAAATAATATTTATGTGTCATTATATTATTTCGAGCGTAAATATAATATTTTATTCTTTGACAAAATATGTAAATATGAAAATGTAATATTTGCAACCTAATAGCATTAATAATAATAATAATAATAATAATAATAACAATAATAATAATAATAATAAGTACTATATTTTTTAAAAAAATATGGATCAAAAATACATTTGAACTGGTTTTTCTATTTTCAAATTCGTTAGGATATAAAGTCATTATCATATTATCTATATGTTCAAAATTACATTCGAAATAGATACTGAAACTTTTAGATTTTAAATATATTATACCACATTAAAAGTATTTGTAATTTATTGTTCAAAATTATTAAATTATTTCATATAATATAACATGATTTTGATGAAAACATGTTCTTGATATGTGAATTACGATATCCTAAATCGTGATTAGATGAAGATATATGACATGTGTTATTTTATATTTATTTCTTTTTTTTAGCGTAGATTTGGCGTCATAGTTAAGTGATACATGATGGGGCATATCATAAACATAGTCTTTTTAGCATATGTTGCACACACTTTGTATAAATAGAAGTTGGAACATATGTTGTATGTAAAAAACTCATACCTAATTTTATTATAAAAGTATAATTGAACTACTAACTTTATAATTGTACCCAAATTTTTTTTGATATCTTTAATGTGGTTTACCCTTTTAATTTTCATATCAACTATATAGTACTTCAATGTCTTACATTTTTATTGTTAATTTAAAATATTAGAAGATTATTACTTTGATACAGTATGTTATAAAATTGACTCGCTATAAAAATTTAATTTTTTATCATTAGTTTTCTGAGCTTGATGATTAAGACTTTTAATGATTTTCATGTAATTGTTATAAACCAAATCTCAAATAAATGATTTTCTACAATTTCAAATAGCAAAAAGAGAGTAGATATGAGTTAGGCCCTATAAAGTTCATAAACACATGAAATATTTAGCTCAATTAGTTGTGTAGTTACTATTTTAGTTTTGAGCAAACTACCATTTTTAAATAATTTTTGATACCCCTATTTCTTAGGGGTGAGGAATGTAGCATATCATGTTCAATTGTTAAAATTAAATCAGATATTCGATATATGAAAAAACTATTCTTGTTCTAGTTCCCTTTAATCGGATATTAGTTTTAACCATATCGCCTGAGATTATCCGGGTCAGAATTAATTCTTTATTTTTAGTTTAATTTGTAAATGATTAATCAATTTAATTGTAGTTTGATTCATTTTGTAATTGGTATGTTATATATTGATTGACGATATATTATAAATGATAGTTTTAAAACTTTAATATAAGTAACTTATTTCTTTATTTTATTTTATTTTAACCAAGTAAAATTTATAACTCAATTCTTTTAGTAGGTCTTGTAAACGCTTTTTATTATTATTTGGTTGACTTTTGATTAAGAATATAGAATTCTCCTAAATTCACCTTTAAATCACAGGTTATAATATTTCAAATTCATATATCATCAATATTACATCATTTAGATATATTTTCTGACACCAAATTTGATGTCTTTGTCACTATTCTTATATCTAATTTTTTTTTAAAAAGATTTAGTTACACGTCGAATTCTGAATTCATAAATTTAAAATAAAAAATAATCTAAATAAGAATATTCTTTCAGTTATCTTATTTAGTGTTCTCCAAAAAATTGTAATCTCTTTATAAATCACCTTTTATAATAAAAAAAAATTAATATGATATAGTCCATGTTGAAGTCCATCAATTTTTCCTTTCAAAAATGCTTACTGAAATTTTAATTTTTGTGCTTAGTTAATTCATCACATTCATGACTTAAACGTTTCTATAATATTGTATTGGTACTCGTTTAAACTATTAAGTTAGATTTGAATTCGTTCATTTTTATTCGAAATGAGTTATATCTGAATCATGGTTAGAGCCCGATTATTTATATTCTTTTTTCAATTTAAAATTCATTTACGTGAATTATTAATTATAGGTAGTAATCTACATTTAAACAATATAAGAGACTTACCTGAAATAATAACTTGATCTCGAATAAATAAGATATTAAAGAGAATATAAATACAACAGTCTTAATGTATGTGGTTAATGTTTTTTAATAACAAAGTGAATGCTCGTGTAGCTCAAATGGTTTATGTGATGTTTTTACATTCAAGAGGTCTTGGGTTCAATTCTTGTGAATGACAATATTTTTTTTATATGAGGAGGAGTTAGGTTCAGAGTTAGGCTCAGGTTCGGAGGTAGGTAATTTATTTGCTCATGTACCTGTTGGGCTATTATATAGATAAACTGTCATAATAACCCGTGCGAGGCACGAGTCATTTTCTAATTTTTTTTATGCAATAATCCAATTATAATGTTCTTAGAGCAACTGCAACACTATCCTTATATAAGCTTTTAAGTCAAATTTTGAAGAAATGGAGATAAAATTTCTCTCTAACAAGCTCCTTGTACCTCTCTTAGGAGGTTCGAATGCTTCCTCACGTTTAGGAGTGAATAACCCCTCCTCAACTATTATTATATTATATTTTTCTTACCCGTATATTTAACATAAATGACTTTAATGAGTAAAAAAGATAGATAGAGACTGAGTTTAAGGAGAATTATTGGAGAAATTGTTTGATTTTGGTTTTTAAATAATTAGAAACTCATTTATTTATATCTCTTCTATATATAATAGAAGAACAGGCACATAATATAGATGAGATTAAAAAGTCTCAATGAAATTACAGATTTGCCCTTGGTTATTGTCTGCCTCAAATCCCTTTCAATGGAATTAGTCTTGGGAGAAACACGAGTCTGTAGTCTCTGCCGGCAATTTCTTTGTTCTCCGCGGCCGCCCACAAACGCTTACTCCGAACAGTCAACCCTCGTAAGCATAGTGTTATTCCTAGTGAACTAACAATGAGATTTACAGAAGGGGGTTGAATGTAAATCTCAAAACTTTTTCAAGTTTTGAGCAGTTTCAAAGGCTGTGTGTTTAAGATAAACAAGTGTGTGAATTGCTTTAAGCTAATACAGACAGATATATATTCAAGCACAAAAGTACAGAACACAACATACCTTAAAAACTTTTCTGGTGGATTTGTTGTTCCACCAGAGATGGTATTTCAGAAAATCTGTGATTCAAGAAGTTGATCACAGCTGCATCCTAGTACAAACTAGATAATTTTTCTCAAGATTTTTCTAAACAGCTCTGGAAAAATTCTCTTCTAATTACTAGCTGCTACTTGATTTATATAACACCAAGTTTACAAGTGAAGACAAAGATAAAAAGTACAATAATAAAATAAGTTCTCCACTTGTTTCTTCTTCATTTTACTCCAGTACATTGTTGACTATTGCCTCTTTATACTAGAGTAGAACGGCTGCTTTTTCTGATGTTCCTGAAATAGGCTACCACATCTCAGTTGTCTCTGTCAACCCATGTGCCTCTGTTTGTAGGTACAACTACCACTTATCAACTGCTATTTAACAGAACATCCGTTGAAGCCTTCATCCGTTGATGGCTTTATCCGTTGATGTGTTAGCAGTTGAAGCTCTATCCGTTGATGCACTCATCCGTTGAAGGATGTTATCCGTTGAAGCTTTAGAGACATCCGTTGAAGCTTTGTTTCTCATCCGTTGAAGGTCTTTAAGTTATCCGTTGACACCATTTCATTTATACAAAATTACAAGGCATGAAATATTTACAATTGGCCTTCCTATCTGCATATCCTTTAGTAGTCAACATGACTTATAATTTCCCTCAACATTTAAGAATTATATCTCAAATTCAGAGACTGAAATGTGCTACAACACTAGACTTATTTCTAAGTAAAGCTACACCATCAACGGATAGCCAAAGTGGTCTTATCCGTTGAGGCTACAAACACTAGATTTCTACTTAAGTGTTTTGTTAAACATATCATCAAACTAATGCACATATATTCCTAACAATCTCCCCCTATTTATGTCTATAAGAATTGTAGACATAAATTTAAGGTTAACTTGATGATAACAAAACACTTAACAAATATATGAACTGAAACTAAGTAGAAATTTAAAAGTGCTGCAAAAGTGTATGTACTAGAAGGTAATTGAAGGTTTACAGTGTTTCCAAGGGTGCTCCACTAGCCTGAGCAAATCATCTTTTTCTTCTTTGATCCCTGGTTTTCTTTCCTAGCCCTTTGTCATTTTCCTCAATTTGGAGTTGGAGTTGTCTGAAGAATTCAGCTTCATCTTCATCACTGATATCCAACTTAGATTGCATTTCTTTGAGAGTTTCATTGCTGGCAATCTTGAGTTGGTCTTCAAGTCTGAAAAATCTTCTGACTCCTTTATCATCTCTGAATTCCATCAACCAATAAGGTGATTTTTGAATTGTAGTTCCCCTTTCTTGAATGAGTAAGGTTCTGGGCAAAGCATTGGGCTCCCTCCAAGTTTTCCTTATGTTGGCAATCTTGTTGAGAATTTCAGTCTTGGCAGTCCTGGTAAAGCCAGAATCCTTTTGTATGGCTGAAAAGACTCTGATCAAGGTAGAGTAGCCTTCATTCAGAATCCTGTAGAGAGGCCATGTTCTTTCCCCAGCTCCTTTGTATCTGAACACCAATCTTTCTGGTAGCTGTCTGTAAGCAGCAATTCCCCTTACATCCTCCAGCTCATCCAGATAGAGTTCAATGTCTGATATTTCTTTTATGTCACAGATGTGAACATAATCATCTTTAGAAATGGGTTGGCTTA